>NC_082642.1:45398111-45698111 GCF_028023285.1 Balaenoptera ricei | reverse complement strand
GCTCGGTTTAGGGTACGGGTTAGGATTAGGGTAAGTGTTAGGGTTAGGGTAGGGGTTAGGGTTAGGGTACGCCTTAGGGTTAGGGTAGTTATTAAACCTATCCCACTCTCTAGATACCCCTTAGCACGTAAAGGAATATTATTTGGGGGTCCAGCCATGGAGAAGAGTTTAGACACTAGGATAAGATAAGGAACACACCCATTATAAAGAAATCACATTAGGATTCTCTTTTTAAGCTGTTCCTTCAAACACTAGTGCTTAGGAAATCTATTGGAGGCAGAAGCAGTCAAGGGTAGCCTAGGGTTAGGGTTAGGCTTAGGGTTAGGCTTAGGGTAGGGCTTAGGGTACGGGTTCGGGGAGGGGTTCGGGTACGGCGTAGGGTATGGGTTAGGGTTAGGGTTAGGGTTAGTGTTAGGGTTAGGGCTCGGTTTAGGGTACGGGTTAGGATTAGGGTACGTGTTAGGGTTAGGGTAGGGGTTAGGGTTAGGGTACGCGTTAGGGTTAGGGTAGATATTAAACCTATCCCACTCTCTAGATACCCCTTAGCACGTAAAGGAATATTATTTGGGGGTCCAGCGATGGAGAAGAGTTTAGACACTAGGATAAAATAAGGAACACACCCATTATAAAGAAATCACATTAGGATTCTGTTTTTAAGCTGTTCCGTCAAACACTAGTGCTTAGGAAATCTATTGGAGGCAGAAGCAGTCAAGGGTAGCCTAGGGTTAGGGTTAGGCTTAGGGTTAGGCTTAGGGTACGGCTTAGGGTACGGGTTCGGGGAGGGGTTCGGGTACGGCGTAGGGTATGGGTTAGGGTTAGGGTTAGGGTTTGAGTTAGGGTTAGGGCTCGGTTTAGGGTACGGGTTAGGATTAGGGTACGTTTTAGGGTTAGGGTAGGGGTTAGGGTTAGGATACGCGTTAGGGTTAGGGTAGTTATTAAACCTATCCCACTCTCTAGATACCCCTTAGCACGTAAAGGAATATTATTTGGGGGTCCAGCCATGGAGAAGAGTTTAGACACTAGGATAAGATAAGGAACACACCCATTATAAAGAAATCACATTAGGATTCTCTTTTAAGCTGTTCCTTAAAACACTAGTGCTTAGGAAATCTATTGGAGGCAGAAGCAGTCAAGGGTAGCCTAGGGTTAGGGTTAGGCTTAGGGTTAGGCTTAGGGTACGGCTTAGGGTACGGGTTCGGGGAGGGGTTCGGGTACGGCGTAGGGTATGGGTTAGGGTTAGGGTTAGGGTTAGTGTTAGGGTTAGGGCTCGGTTTAGGGTACGGGTTAGGATTAGGGTACGTGTTAGGGTTAGGGTAGGGGTTAGGGTTAGGGTACGCATTAGGGTTAGGGTAGTTAGTAAACCTATCCCACTCTCTAGATACCCCTTAGCACGTAAAGGAATATTATTTGGGGGTCCAGCCATGGAGAAGAGTTTAGACACTAGGATAAGATAAGGAACACACCCATTATAAAGAAATCACATTAGGATTCTCTTTTTAAGCTGTTCCTTAAAACACTAGTGCTTAGGAAATCTATTGGAGGCAGAAGTAGTCAAGGGTAGCCTAGGGTTAGGGTTAGGCTTAGGGTACGGCTTAGGGTACGGGTTCGGGGAGGGGTTCGGGTACGGCGTAGGGTATGGGTTAGGGTTAGGGTTAGGGTTTGAGTTAGGGTTAGGGCTCGGTTTAGGGTACGGGTTAGGATTAGGGTAGGGGTTAGGGTTAGGGTACGCGTTAGGCTTAGGGTAGTTATTAAACCTATCCCACTCTCTAGATACCCCTTAGCACGTAAAGGAATATTATTTGGGGGTCCAGCCATGGAGAAGAGTTTAGACACTAGGATAAAATAAGGAACACACCCATTATAAAGAAATCACATTAGGATTCTGTTTTTAAGCTGTTCCGTCAAACACTAGTGCTTAGGAAATCTATTGGAGGCAGAAGCAGTCAAGGGTAGCCTAGGGGTAGGGTTAGGCTTAGGGTTAGGCTTAGGGTACGGCTTAGGGTACGGGTTCGGGGAGGGGTTCGGGTACGGCGTAGGGTATGGGTTAGGGTTAGGGTTAGGGTTTGAGTTAGGGTTAGGGCTCGGTTTAGGGTACGGGTTAGGATTAGGGTACGTTTTAGGGTTAGGGTAGGGGTTAGGGTTAGGGTACGCGTTAGGGTTAGGGTAGTTATTAAACCTATCCCACTCTCTAGATACCCCTTAGCACGTAAAGGAATATTATTTGGGGGTCCAGCCATGGAGAAGAGTTTAGACACTAGGATAAGATAAGGAACACACCCATTATAAAGAAATCACATTAGGATTCTCTTTTTAAGCTGTTCCTTCAAACACTAGTGCTTAGGAAATCTATTGGAGGCAGAAGCAGTCAAGGGTAGCCTAGGGTTAGGGTTAGGCTTAGGGTTAGGCTTAGGGTACGGCTTAGGGTACGGGTTCGGGGAGGGGTTCGGGTACGGCGTAGGGTATGGGTTAGGGTTAGGGTTAGGGTTTGAGTTACGGTTAGGGCTCGGTTTAGGGTACGGGTTAGGATTAGGGTACGTTTTAGGGTTAGGGTAGGGGTTAGGGTTAGGGTACGCATTAGGGTTAGGGTAGTTATTAAACCTATCCCACTCTCTAGATACCCCTTAGCACGTAAAGGAATATTATTTGGGGGTCCAGCCATGGAGAAGAGTTTAGACACTAGGATAAGATAAGGAACACACCCATTATAAAGAAATCACATTAGGATTCTCTTTTTAAGCTGTTCCTTAAAACACTAGTGCTTAGGAAATCTATTGGAGGCAGAAGCAGTCAAGGGTAGCCTAGGGTTAGGGTTAGGCTTAGGGTTAGGCTTAGGGTACGGCTTAGGGTACGGGTTCGGGGAGGGGTTCGGGTACGGCGTAGGGTATGGGTTAGGGTTAGGGTTACGGTTAGTGTTAGGGTTAGGGCTCGGTTTAGGGTACGGGTTAGGATTAGGGTACGTGTTAGGGTTAGGGTAGGGGTTAGGGTTAGGGTACGCATTAGGGTTAGGGTAGTTAGTAAACCTATCCCACTCTCTAGATACCCCTTAGCACGTAAAGGAATATTATTTGGGGGTCCAGCCATGGAGAAGAGTTTAGACACTAGGATAAGATAAGGAACACACCCATTATAAAGAAATCACATTAGGATTCTCTTTTTAAGCTGTTCCTTAAAACACTAGTGCTTAGGAAATCTATTGGAGGCAGAAGTAGTCAAGGGTAGCCTAGGGTTAGGGTTAGGCTTAGGGTACGGCTTAGGGTACGGGTTCGGGGAGGGGTTCGGGTACGGCGTAGGGTATGGGTTAGGGTTAGGGTTAGGGTTTGAGTTAGGGTTAGGGCTCGGTTTAGGGTACGGGTTAGGATTAGGGTAGGGGTTAGGGTTAGGGTACGCGTTAGGGTTAGGGTAGTTATTAAACCTATCCCACTCTCTAGATACCCCTTAGCACGTAAAGGAATATTATTTGGGGGTCCAGCCATGGAGAAGAGTTTAGACACTAGGATAAGATAAGGAACACACCCATTATAAAGAAATCACATTAGGATTCTCTTTTTAAGCTGTTCCTTCAAACACTAGTGCTTAGGAAATCTATTGGAGGCAGAAGCAGTCAAGGGTAGCCTAGGGTTAGGGTTAGGCTTAGGGTTAGGCTTAGGGTACGGCTTAGGGTACGGGTTCGGGGAGGGGTTCGGGTACGGCGTAGGGTATGGGTTAGGGTTAGGGTTAGGGTTAGTGTTAGGGTTAGGGCTCGGTTTAGGGTACGGGTTAGGATTAGGGTACGTGTTAGGGTTAGGGTACGGTTTAGGGTTAGGGTACGCGTTAGGGTTAGGGTAGTTATTAAACCTATCCCACTCTCTAGATACCCCTTAGCACGTAAAGGAATATTATTTGGGGGTCCAGCCATGGAGAAGAGTTTAGACACTAGGATAAGATAAGGAACACACCCATTATAAAGAAATCACATTAGGATTCTCTTTTTAAGCTGTTCCTTCAAACACTAGTGCTTAGGAAATCTATTGGAGGCAGAAGCAGTCAAGGGTAGCCTAGGGTTAGGGTTAGGCTTAGGGTTAGGCTTAGGGTACGGCTTAGGGTACGGTTTCGGGGAGGGGTTCGGGTACGGCGTAGGGTATGGGTTAGGGTTAGGGTTAGGGTTAGTGTTAGGGTTAGGGCTCGGTTTAGGGTACGGGTTAGAATTAGGGTACGTGTTAGGGTTAGGGTAGGGGTTAGGGTTAGGGTACGCGTTAGGGTTAGGGTAGATATTAAACCTATCCCACTCTCTAGATACCCCTTAGCACGTAAAGGAATATTATTTGGGGGTCCAGCCATGGAGAAGAGTTTAGACACTAGGATAAGATAAGGAACACACCCATTATAAAGAAATCACATTAGGATTCTCTTTTTAAGCTGTTCCTTAAAACACTAGTGCTTAGGAAATCTATTGGAGGCAGAAGCAGTCAAGGGTAGCCTAGGGTTAGGGTTAGGCTTAGGGTTAGGCTTAGGGTACGGCTTAGGGTACGGGTTCGGGGAGGGGTTCGGGTACGGCGTAGGGTATGGGTTAGGGTTAGGGTTAGGGTTAGTGTTAGGGTTAGGGCTCGGTTTAGGGTACGGGTTAGGATTAGGGTACGTGTTAGGGTTAGGGTAGGGGTTAGGGTTAGGGTACGCATTAGGGTTAGGGTAGTTATTAAACCTATCCCACTCTCTAGATACCCCTTAGCACGTAAAGGAATATTATTTGGGGGTCCAGCCATGGAGAAGAGTTTAGACACTAGGATAAGATAAGGAACACACCCATTATAAAGAAATCACATTAGGATTCTCTTTTTAAGCTGTTCCTTCAAACACTAGTGCTTAGGAAATCTATTGGAGGCAGAAGCAGTCAAGGGTAGCCTCGGGTTAGGGTTAGGCTTAGGGTACGGCTTAGGGTACGGCTTAGGCTACGGGTTCGGGGAGGGGTTCGTGTACGGCGTAGGGTATGGGTTAGGGTTAGGGTTAGGGTTAGTGTTAGGGTTAGGGCTCGGTTTAGGGTACGGGTTAGGATTAGGGTAAGTGTTAGGGTTAGGGTAGGGGTTAGGGTTAGGGTACGCCTTAGGGTTAGGGTAGTTATTAAACCTATCCCACTCTCTAGATACCCCTTAGCACGTAAAGGAATATTATTTGGGGGTCCAGCCATGGAGAAGAGTTTAGACACTAGGATAAGATAAGGAACACACCCATTATAAAGAAATCACATTAGGATTCTCTTTTTAAGCTGTTCCTTCAAACACTAGTGCTTAGGAAATCTATTGGAGGCAGAAGCAGTCAAGGGTAGCCTAGGGTTAGGGTTAGGCTTAGGGTTAGGCTTAGGGTAGGGCTTAGGGTACGGGTTCGGGGAGGGGTTCGGGTACGGCGTAGGGTATGGGTTAGGGTTAGGGTTAGGGTTAGTGTTAGGGTTAGGGCTCGGTTTAGGGTACGGGTTAGGATTAGGGTACGTGTTAGGGTTAGGGTAGGGGTTAGGGTTAGGGTACGCGTTAGGGTTAGGGTAGATATTAAACCTATCCCACTCTCTAGATACCCCTTAGCACGTAAAGGAATATTATTTGGGGGTCCAGCGATGGAGAAGAGTTTAGACACTAGGATAAAATAAGGAACACACCCATTATAAAGAAATCACATTAGGATTCTGTTTTTAAGCTGTTCCGTCAAACACTAGTGCTTAGGAAATCTATTGGAGGCAGAAGCAGTCAAGGGTAGCCTAGGGTTAGGGTTAGGCTTAGGGTTAGGCTTAGGGTACGGCTTAGGGTACGGGTTCGGGGAGGGGTTCGGGTACGGCGTAGGGTATGGGTTAGGGTTAGGGTTAGGGTTTGAGTTAGGGTTAGGGCTCGGTTTAGGGTACGGGTTAGGATTAGGGTACGTTTTAGGGTTAGGGTAGGGGTTAGGGTTAGGATACGCGTTAGGGTTAGGGTAGTTATTAAACCTATCCCACTCTCTAGATACCCCTTAGCACGTAAAGGAATATTATTTGGGGGTCCAGCCATGGAGAAGAGTTTAGACACTAGGATAAGATAAGGAACACACCCATTATAAAGAAATCACATTAGGATTCTCTTTTTAAGCTGTTCCTTAAAACACTAGTGCTTAGGAAATCTATTGGAGGCAGAAGCAGTCAAGGGTAGCCTAGGGTTAGGGTTAGGCTTAGGGTTAGGCTTAGGGTACGGCTTAGGGTACGGGTTCGGGGAGGGGTTCGGGTACGGCGTAGGGTATGGGTTAGGGTTAGGGTTAGGGTTAGTGTTAGGGTTAGGGCTCGGTTTAGGGTACGGGTTAGGATTAGGGTACGTGTTAGGGTTAGGGTAGGGGTTAGGGTTAGGGTACGCATTAGGGTTAGGGTAGTTAGTAAACCTATCCCACTCTCTAGATACCCCTTAGCACGTAAAGGAATATTATTTGGGGGTCCAGCCATGGAGAAGAGTTTAGACACTAGGATAAGATAAGGAACACACCCATTATAAAGAAATCACATTAGGATTCTCTTTTTAAGCTGTTCCTTAAAACACTAGTGCTTAGGAAATCTATTGGAGGCAGAAGTAGTCAAGGGTAGCCTAGGGTTAGGGTTAGGCTTAGGGTACGGCTTAGGGTACGGGTTCGGGGAGGGGTTCGGGTACGGCGTAGGGTATGGGTTAGGGTTAGGGTTAGGGTTTGAGTTAGGGTTAGGGCTCGGTTTAGGGTACGGGTTAGGATTAGGGTAGGGGTTAGGGTTAGGGTACGCGTTAGGCTTAGGGTAGTTATTAAACCTATCCCACTCTCTAGATACCCCTTAGCACGTAAAGGAATATTATTTGGGGGTCCAGCCATGGAGAAGAGTTTAGACACTAGGATAAGATAAGGAACACACCCATTATAAAGAAATCACATTAGGATTCTCTTTTTAAGCTGTTCCTTCAAACACTAGTGCTTAGGAAATCTATTGGAGGCAGAAGCAGTCAAGGGTAGCCTAGGGTTAGGCTTAGGCTTAGGGTTAGGCTTAGGGTACGGCTTAGGGTACGGGTTCGGGGAGGGGTTCGGGTACGGCGTAGGGTATGGGTTAGGGTTAGGGTTAGGGTTTGAGTTAGGGTTAGGGCTCGGTTTAGGGTACGGGTTAGGATTAGGGTACGTTTTAGGGTTAGGGTAGGGGTTAGGGTTAGGGTACGCGTTAGGGTTAGGGTAGTTATTAAACCTATCCCACTCTCTAGATACCCCTTAGCACGTAAAGGAATATTATTTGGGGGTCCAGCCATGGAGAAGAGTTTAGACACTAGGATAAGATAAGGAACACACCCATTATAAAGAAATCACATTAGGATTCTCTTTTTAAGCTGTTCCTTCAAACACTAGTGCTTAGGAAATCTATTGGAGGCAGAAGCAGTCAAGGGTAGCCTAGGGTTAGGGTTAGGCTTAGGGTTAGGATTAGGGTACGGCTTAGGGTACGGGTTCGGGGAGGGGTTCGGGTACGGCGTAGGGTATGGCTTAGGGTTAGGGTTAGGGTTAGTGTTAGGGTTAGGGCTCGGTTTAGGGTACGGGTTAGGATTAGGGTATGTGTTAGGGTTAGGGTAGGGGTTAGGGTTAGGGTACGCATTAGGGTTAGGGTAGTTATTAAACCTATCCCACTCTCTAGATACCCCTTAGCACGTAAAGGAATATTATTTGGGGGTCCAGCCATGGAGAAGAGTTTAGACACTAGGATAAGATAAGGAACACACCCATTATAAAGAAATCACATTAGGATTCTCTTTTTAAGCTGTTCCTTCAAACACTAGTGCTTAGGAAATCTATTGGAGGCAGAAGCAGTCAAGGGTAGCCTAGGGTTAGGGTTAGGCTTAGGGTTAGGCTTTGGGTACGGCTTAGGGTACGGTTTCGGGGAGGGGTTCGGGTACGGCGTAGGGTATGGGTTAGGGTTAGGGTTAGTGTTAGGGTTAGGGCTCGGTTTAGGGTACGGCTTAGGATTAGGGTACGTGTTAGGGTTAGGGTACGGTTTAGGGTTAGGGTACGCGTTAGGGTTAGGGTAGTTATTAAACCTATCCCACTCTCTAGATACCCCTTAGCACGTAAAGGAATATTATTTGCGGGTCCAGCCATGGAGAAGAGTTTAGACACTAGGATAAAATAAGGAACACACCCATTATAAAGAAATCACATTAGGATTCTCTTTTTAAGCTGTTCCTTCAAACACTAGTGCTTAGGAAATCTATTGGAGGCAGAAGCAGTCAAGGGTAGCCTAGGGTTAGGGTTAGGCTTAGGGTTAGGCTTAGGGTACGGCTTAGGGTACGGGTTCGGGGAGGGGTTCGGGTACGGCGTAGGGTATGGGTTAGGGTTAGGGTTAGGGTTAGTGTTAGGGTTAGGGCTCGGTTTAGGGTACGGGTTAGAATTAGGGTACGTGTTAGGGTTAGGGTAGGGGTTAGGGTTAGGGTACGCGTTAGGCTTAGGGTAGTTATTAAACCTATCCCACTCTCTAGATACCCCTTAGCACGTAAAGGAATATTATTTGCGGGTCCAGCCATGGAGAAGAGTTTAGACACTAGGATAAGATAAGGAACACACCCATTATAAAGAAATCACATTAGGATTCTCTTTTTAAGCTGTTCCTTCAAACACTAGTGCTTAGGAAATCTATTGGAGGCAGAAGCAGTCAAGGGTAGCCTAGGGTTAGGGTTAGGCTAAGGGTTAGGCTTTGGGTACGGCTTAGGGTATGGTTTCGGGGAGGGGTTCGGGTACGGCGTAGGGTATGGGTTAGGGTTAGGGTTAGGGTTAGTGTTAGGGTTAGGGCTCGGTTTAGGGTACGGGTTAGGATTAGGGTACGTGTTAGGGTTAGGGTACGGTTTAGGGTTAGGGTACGCGTTAGGGTTAGGGTAGTTATTAAACCTATCCCACTCTCTAGATACCCCTTAGCACGTAAAGGAATATTATTTGGGGGTCCAGCCATGGAGAAGAGTTTAGACACTAGGATAAGATAAGGAACACACCCATTATAAAGAAATCACATTAGGATTCTCTTTTTAAGCTGTTCCTTCAAACACTAGTGCTTAGGAAATCTATTGGAGGCAGAAGCAGTCAAGGGTAGCCTAGGGTTAGGGTTAGGCTTAGGGTTAGGCTTAGGGTAGGGCTTAGGGTACGGGTTCGGGGAGGGGTTCGGGTACGGCGTAGGGTATGGGTTAGGGTTAGGGTTAGGGTTAGTGTTAGGGTTAGGGCTCGGTTTAGGGTACGGGTTAGAATTAGGGTACGTGTTAGGGTTAGGGTAGGGGTTAGGGTTAGGGTACGCGTTAGGGTTAGGGTAGATATTAAACCTATCCCACTCTCTAGATACCCCTTAGCACGTAAAGGAATATTATTTGGGGGTCCAGCCATGGAGAAGAGTTTAGACACTAGGATAAGATAAGGAACACACCCATTATAAAGAAATCACATTAGGATTCTCTTTTTAAGCTGTTCCTTCAAACACTAGTGCTTAGGAAATCTATTGGAGGCAGAAGCAGTCAAGGGTAGCCTAGGGTTAGGGTTAGGCTTAGGGTTAGGCTTAGGGTACGGCTTAGGGTACGGGTTCGGGGAGGGGTTCGGGTACGGCGTAGGGTATGGGTTAGGGTTAGGGTTAGTGTTAGGGTTAGGGCTCGGTTTAGGGTACGGGTTAGGATTAGGGTACGTGTTAGGGTTAGGGTAGGGGTTAGGGTTAGGGTACGCATTAGGGTTAGGGTAGTTATTAAACCTATCCCACTCTCTAGATACCCCTTAGCACGTAAAGGAATATTATATGGGGGTCCAGCCATGGAGAAGAGTTTAGACACTAGGATAAGATAAGGAACACACCCATTATAAAGAAATCACATTAGGATTCTCTTTTTAAGCTGTTCCTTCAAACACTAGTGCTTAGGAAATCTATTGGAGGCAGAAGCAGTCAAGGGTAGCCTAGGGTTAGGGTTAGGCTTAGGGTACGGCTTAGGGTACGGGTTCGGGGAGGGGTTCGGGTACGGCGTAGGGTATGGGTTAGGGTTAGGGTTAGGGTTAGTGTTAGGGTTAGGGCTCGGTTTAGGGTACGGGTTAGGATTAGGGTACGTGTTAGGGTTAGGGTAGGGGTTAGGGTTAGGGTACGCGTTAGGCTTAGGGTAGTTATTAAACCTATCCCACTCTCTAGATACCCCTTAGCACGTAAAGGAATATTATTTGGGGGTCCAGCCATGGAGAAGAGTTTAGACACTAGGATAAGATAAGGAACACACCCATTATAAAGAAATCACATTAGGATTCTCTTTTTAAGCTGTTCCTTCAAACACTAGTGCTTAGGAAATCTATTGGAGGCAGAAGCAGTCAAGGGTAGCCTAGGGTTAGGGTTAGGCTTAGGGTTAGGCTTAGGGTACGGCTTAGGGTACGGGTTCGGGGAGGGGTTCGGGTACGGCGTAGGGTATGGGTTAGGGTTAGGGTTAGGGTTAGTGTTAGGGTTAGGGCTCGGTTTAGGGTACGGGTTAGAATTAGGGTACGTGTTAGGGTTAGGGTAGGGGTTAGGGTTAGGGTACGCGTTAGGGTTAGGGTAGATATTAAACCTATCCCACTCTCTAGATACCCCTTAGCACGTAAAGGAATATTATTTGGGGGTCCAGCCATGGAGAAGAGTTTAGACACTAGGATAAGATAAGGAACACACCCATTATAAAGAAATCACATTAGGATTCTCTTTTTAAGCTGTTCCTTCAAACACTAGTGCTTAGGAAATCTATTGGAGGCAGAAGCAGTCAAGGGTAGCCTAGGGTTAGGGTTAGGCTTAGGGTTAGGCTTAGGGTACGGCTTAGGCTACGGGTTCGGGGAGGGGTTCGTGTACGGCGTAGGGTATGGGTTAGGGTTAGGGTTAGGGTTAGTGTTAGGGTTAGGGCTCGGTTTAGGGTACGGGTTAGGATTAGGGTAAGTGTTAGGGTTAGGGTAGGGGTTAGGGTTAGGGTACGCCTTAGCGTTAGGGTAGTTATTAAACCTATCCCACTCTCTAGATACCCCTTAGCACGTAAAGGAATATTATTTGGGGGTCCAGCCATGGAGAAGAGTTTAGACACTAGGATAAGATAAGGAACACACCCATTATAAAGAAATCACATTAGGATTCTCTTTTTAAGCTGTTCCTTCAAACACTAGTGCTTAGGAAATCTATTGGAGGCAGAAGCAGTCAAGGGTAGCCTAGGGTTAGGGTTAGGCTTAGGGTTAGGCTTAGGGTAGGGCTTAGGGTACGGGTTCGGGGAGGGGTTCGGGTACGGCGTAGGGTATGGGTTAGGGTTAGGGTTAGGGTTAGTGTTAGGGTTAGGGCTCGGTTTAGGGTACGGGTTAGGATTAGGGTACGTGTTAGGGTTAGGGTAGGGGTTAGGGTTAGGGTACGCGTTAGGGTTAGGGTAGTTATTAAACCTATCCCACTCTCTAGATACCCCTTAGCACGTAAAGGAATATTATTTGGGGGTCCAGCGATGGAGAAGAGTTTAGACACTAGGATAAAATAAGGAACACACCCATTATAAAGAAATCACATTAGGATTCTGTTTTTAAGCTGTTCCGTCAAACACTAGTGCTTAGGAAATCTATTGGAGGCAGAAGCAGTCAAGGGTAGCCTAGGGTTAGGGTTAGGCTTAGGGTACGGCTTAGGGTACGGGTTCGGGGAGGGGTTCGGGTACGGCGTAGGGTATGGGTTAGGGTTAGGGTTAGGGTTTGAGTTAGGGTTAGGGCTCGGTTTAGGGTACTGGTTAGGATTAGGGTACGTTTTAGGGTTAGGGTAGGGGTTAGGGTTAGGATACGCGTTAGGGTTAGGGTAGTTATTAAACCTATCCCACTCTCTAGATACCCCTTAGCACGTAAAGGAATATTATTTGGGGGTCCAGCCATGGAGAAGAGTTTAGACACTAGGATAAGATAAGGAACACACCCATTATAAAGAAATCACATTAGGATTCTCTTTTTAAGCTGTTCCTTCAAACACTAGTGCTTAGGAAATCTATTGGAGGCAGAAGCAGTCAAGGGTAGCCTAGGGTTAGGGTTAGGCTTAGGGTTAGGCTTAGGGTACGGCTTAGGGTACGGGTTCGGGGAGGGGTTCGGGTACGGCGTAGGGTATGGGTTAGGGTTAGGGTTAGGGTTAGTGTTAGGGTTAGGGCTCGGTTTAGGGTACGGGTTAGAATTAGGGTACGTGTTAGGGTTAGGGTAGGGGTTAGGGTTAGGGTACGCATTAGGGTTAGGGTAGTTAGTAAACCTATCCCACTCTCTAGATACCCCTTAGCACGTAAAGGAATATTATTTGGGGGTCCAGCCATGGAGAAGAGTTTAGACACTAGGATAAGATAAGGAACACACCCATTATAAAGAAATCACATTAGGATTCTCTTTTTAAGCTGTTCCTTAAAACACTAGTGCTTAGGAAATCTATTGGAGGCAGAAGTAGTCAAGGGTAGCCTAGGGTTAGGGTTAGGCTTAGGGTACGGCTTAGGGTACGGGTTCGGGGAGGGGTTCGGGTACGGCGTAGGGTATGGGTTAGGGTTACGGTTAGGGTTTGAGTTAGGGTTAGGGCTCGGTTTAGGGTACGGGTTAGGATTAGGGTAGGGGTTAGGGTTAGGGTACGCGTTAGGGTTAGGGTAGATATTAAACCTATCCCACTCTCTAGATACCCCTTAGCACGTAAAGGAATATTATTTGGGGGTCCAGCCATGGAGAAGAGTTTAGACACTAGGATAAGATAAGGAACACACCCATTATAAAGAAATCACATTAGGATTCTCTTTTTAAGCTGTTCCTTCAAACACTAGTGCTTAGGAAATCTATTGGAGGCAGAAGCAGTCAAGGGTAGCCTAGGGTTAGGGTTAGGCTTAGGGTTAGGCTTAGGGTACGGCTTAGGGTACGGGTTCGGGGAGGGGTTCGGGTACGGCGTAGGGTATGGGTTAGGGTTAGGGTTAGGGTTAGTGTTAGGGTTAGGGCTCGGTTTAGGGTACGGGTTAGGATTAGGGTACGTGTTAGGGTTAGGGTAGGGGTTAGGGTTAGGGTACGCATTAGGGTTAGGGTAGTTATTAAACCTATCCCACTCTCTAGATACCCCTTAGCACGTAAAGGAATATTATTTGGGGGTCCAGCCATGGAGAAGAGTTTAGACACTAGGATAAGATAAGGAACACACCCATTATAAAGAAATCACATTAGGATTCTCTTTTTAAGCTGTTCCTTCAAACACTAGTGCTTAGGAAATCTATTGGAGGCAGAAGCAGTCAAGGGTAGCCTAGGGTTAGGGTTAGGCTTAGGGTTAGGCTTAGGGTACGGCTTAGGGTACGGGTTCGGGGAGGGGTTCGGGTACGGCGTAGGGTATGGGTTAGGGTTAGGGTTAGGGTTAGTGTTAGGGTTAGGGCTCGGTTTAGGGTACGGGTTAGGATTAGGGTACGTGTTAGGGTTAGTGTAGGGGTTAGGGTTAGGGTACGCGTTAGGCTTAGGGTAGTTATTAAACCTATCCCACTCTCTAGATACCCCTTAGCACGTAAAGGAATATTATTTGGGGGTCCAGCCATGGAGAAGAGTTTAGACACTAGGATAAGATAAGGAACACACCCATTATAAAGAAATCACATTAGGATTCTCTTTTTAAGCTGTTCCTTCAAACACTAGTGCTTAGGAAATCTATTGGAGGCAGAAGCAGTCAAGGGTAGCCTAGGGTTAGGGTTAGGCTTAGGGTTAGGCTTAGGGTACGGCTTAGGGTACGGGTTCGGGGAGGGGTTCGGGTACGGCGTAGGGTATGGGTTAGGGTTAGGGTTAGGGTTAGTGTTAGGGTTAGGGCTCGGTTTAGGGTACGGGTTAGAATTAGGGTACGTGTTAGGGTTAGGGTAGGGGTTAGGGTTAGGGTACGCGTTAGGGTTAGGGTAGATATTAAACCTATCCCACTCTCTAGATACCCCTTAGCACGTAAAAGAATATTATTTGGGGGTCCAGCCATGGAGAAGAGTTTAGACACTAGGATAAGATAAGGAACACACCCATTATAAAGAAATCACATTAGGATTCTCTTTTTAAGCTGTTCCTTCAAACACTAGTGCTTAGGAAATCTATTGGAGGCAGAAGCAGTCAAGGGTAGCCTAGGGTTAGGGTTAGGCTTAGGGTACGGCTTAGGGTACGGCTTAGGCTACGGGTTCGGGGAGGGGTTCGTGTACGGCGTAGGGTATGGGTTAGGGTTAGGGTTAGGGTTAGTGTTAGGGTTAGGGCTCGGTTTAGGGTACGGGTTAGGATTAGGGTAAGTGTTAGGGTTAGGGTAGGGGTTAGGGTTAGGGTACGCCTTAGGGTTAGGGTAGTTATTAAACCTATCCCACTCTCTAGATACCCCTTAGCACGTAAAGGAATATTATTTGGGGGTCCAGCCATGGAGAAGAGTTTAGACACTAGGATAAGATAAGGAACACACCCATTATAAAGAAATCACATTAGGATTCTCTTTTTAAGCTGTTCCTTCAAACACTAGTGCTTAGGAAATCTATTGGAGGCAGAAGCAGTCAAGGGTAGCCTAGGGTTAGGGTTAGGCTTAGGGTTAGGCTTAGGGTAGGGCTTAGGGTACGGGTTCGGGGAGGGGTTCGGGTACGGCGTAGGGTATGGGTTAGGGTTAGGGTTAGTGTTAGGGTTAGGGCTCGGTTTAGGGTACGGGTTAGGATTAGGGTACGTGTTAGGGTTAGGGTAGGGGTTAGGGTTAGGGTACGCGTTAGGGTTAGGGTAGATATTAAACCTATCCCACTCTCTAGATACCCCTTAGCACGTAAAGGAATATTATTTGGGGGTCCAGCGATGGAGAAGAGTTTAGACACTAGGATAAAATAAGGAACACACCCATTATAAAGAAATCACATTAGGATTCTGTTTTTAAGCTGTTCCGTCAAACACTAGTGCTTAGGAAATCTATTGGAGGCAGAAGCAGTCAAGGGTAGCCTAGGGTTAGGGTTAGGCTTAGGGTTAGGCTTAGGGTACGGCTTAGGGTACGGGTTCGGGGAGGGGTTCGGGTACGGCGTAGGGTATGGGTTAGGGTTAGGGTTAGGGTTTGAGTTAGGGTTAGGGCTCGGTTTAGGGTACGGGTTAGGATTAGGGTACGTTTTAGGGTTAGGGTAGGGGTTAGGGTTAGGATACGCGTTAGGGTTAGGGTAGTTATTAAACCTATCCCACTCTCTAGATACCCCTTAGCACGTAAAGGAATATTATTTGGGGGTCCAGCCATGGAGAAGAGTTTAGACACTAGGATAAGATAAGGAACACACCCATTATAAAGAAATCACATTAGGATTCTCTTTTTAAGCTGTTCCTTAAAACACTAGTGCTTAGGAAATCTATTGGAGGCAGAAGCAGTCAAGGGTAGCCTAGGGTTAGGGTTAGGCTTAGGGTTAGGCTTAGGGTACGGCTTAGGGTACGGGTTCGGGGAGGGGTTCGGGTACGGCGTAGGGTATGGGTTAGGGTTAGGGTTAGGGTTAGTGTTAGGGTTAGGGCTCGGTTTAGGGTACGGGTTAGGATTAGGGTACGTGTTAGGGTTAGGGTAGGGGTTAGGGTTAGGGTACGCATTAGGGTTAGGGTAGTTAGTAAACCTATCCCACTCTCTAGATACCCCTTAGCACGTAAAGGAATATTATTTGGGGGTCCAGCCATGGAGAAGAGTTTAGACACTAGGATAAGATAAGGAACACACCCATTATAAAGAAATCACATTAGGATTCTCTTTTTAAGCTGTTCCTTAAAACACTAGTGCTTAGGAAATCTATTGGAGGCAGAAGTAGTCAAGGGTAGCCTAGGGTTAGGGTTAGGCTTAGGGTACGGCTTAGGGTACGGGTTCGGGGAGGGGTTCGGGTACGGCGTAGGGTATGGGTTAGGGTTAGGGTTAGGGTTTGAGTTAGGGTTAGGGCTCGGTTTAGGGTACGGGTTAGGATTAGGGTAGGGGTTAGGGTTAGGGTACGCGTTAGGGTTAGGGTAGTTATTAAACCTATCCCACTCTCTAGATACCCCTTAGCACGTAAAGGAATATTATTTGGGGGTCCAGCCATGGAGAAGAGTTTAGACACTAGGATAAGATAAGGACCACACCCATTATAAAGAAATCACATTAGGATTCTCTTTTTAAGCTGTTCCTTCAAACACTAGTGCTTAGGAAATCTATTGGAGGCAGAAGCAGTCAAGGGTAGCCTAGGGTTAGGGTTAGGCTTAGGGTTAGGCTTAGGGTACGGCTTAGGGTACGGGTTCGGGGAGGGGTTCGGGTACGGCGTAGGGTATGGGTTAGGGTTAGGGTTAGGGTTTGAGTTAGGGTTAGGGCTCGGTTTAGGGTACGGGTTAGGATTAGGGTACGTTTTAGGGTTAGGGTAGGGGTTAGGGTTAGGGTACGCGTTAGGGTTAGGGTAGTTATTAAACCTATCCCACTCTCTAGATACCCCTTAGCACGTAAAGGAATATTATTTGGGGGTCCAGCCATGGAGAAGAGTTTAGACACTAGGATAAGATAAGGAACACACCCATTATAAAGAAATCACATTAGGATTCTCTTTTTAAGCTGTTCCTTCAAACACTAGTGCTTAGGAAATCTATTGGAGGCAGAAGCAGTCAAGGGTAGCCTAGGGTTAGGGTTAGGCTTAGGGTTAGGCTTAGGGTACGGCTTAGGGTACGGGTTCGGGGAGGGGTTCGGGTACGGCGTAGGGTATGGGTTAGGGTTAGGGTTAGGGTTAGTGTTAGGGTTAGGGCTCGGTTTAGGGTACGGGTTAGGATTAGGGTACGTGTTAGGGTTAGGGTAGGGGTTAGGGTTAGGGTACGCATTAGGGTTAGGGTAGTTATTAAACCTATCCCACTCTCTAGATACCCCTTAGCACGTAAAGGAATATTATTTGGGGGTCCAGCCATGGAGAAGAGTTTAGACACTAGGATAAGATAAGGAACACACCCATTATAAAGAAATCACATTAGGATTCTCTTTTTAAGCTGTTCCTTCAAACACTAGTGCTTAGGAAATCTATTGGAGGCAGAAGCAGTCAAGGGTAGCCTAGGGTTAGGGTTAGGCTTAGGGTACGGCTTAGGGTACGGGTTCGGGGAGGGGTTCGGGTACGGCGTAGGGTATGGGTTAGGGTTAGGGTTAGGGTTAGTGTTAGGGTTAGGGCTCGGTTTAGGGTACGGGTTAGGATTAGGGTACGTGTTAGGGTTAGGGTAGGGGTTAGGGTTAGGGTACGCGTTAGGCTTAGGGTAGTTATTAAACCTATCCCACTCTCTAGATACCCCTTAGCACGTAAAGGAATATTATTTGGGGGTCCAGCCATGGAGAAGAGTTTAGACACTAGGATAAGATAAGGAACACACCCATTATAAAGAAATCACATTAGGATTCTCTTTTTAAGCTGTTCCTTCAAACACTAGTGCTTAGGAAATCTATTGGAGGCAGAAGCAGTCAAGGGTAGCCTAGGGTTAGGGTTAGGCTTAGGGTTAGGCTTAGGGTACGGCTTAGGGTACGGGTTCGGGGAGGGGTTCGGGTACGGCGTAGGGTATGGGTTAGGGTTAGGGTTAGGGTTAGTGTTAGGGTTAGGGCTCGGTTTAGGGTACGGGTTAGAATTAGGGTACGTGTTAGGGTTAGGGTAGGGGTTAGGGTTAGGGTACGCGTTAGGGTTAGGGTAGATATTAAACCTATCCCACTCTCTAGATACCCCTTAGCACGTAAAGGAATATTATTTGGGGGTCCAGCCATGGAGAAGAGTTTAGACACTAGGATAAGATAAGGAACACACCCATTATAAAGAAATCACATTAGGATTCTCTTTTTAAGCTGTTCCTTCAAACACTAGTGCTTAGGAAATCTATTGGAGGCAGAAGCAGTCAAGGGTAGCCTAGGGTTAGGGTTAGGCTTAGGGTTAGGCTTAGGGTATGGCTTAGGCTACGGGTTCGGGGAGGGGTTCGTGTACGGCGTAGGGTATGGGTTAGGGTTAGGGTTAGGGTTAGTGTTAGGGTTAGGGCTCGGTTTAGGGTACGGGTTAGGATTAGGGTAAGTGTTAGGGTTAGGGTAGGGGTTAGGGTTAGGGTACGCCTTAGCGTTAGGGTAGTTATTAAACCTATCCCACTCTCTAGATACCCCTTAGCACGTAAAGGAATATTATTTGGGGGTCCAGCCATGGAGAAGAGTTTAGACACTAGGATAAGATAAGGAACACACCCATTATAAAGAAATCACATTAGGATTCTCTTTTTAAGCTGTTCCTTCAAACACTAGTGCTTAGGAAATCTATTGGAGGCAGAAGCAGTCAAGGGTAGCCTAGGGTTAGGGTTAGGCTTAGGGTTAGGCTTAGGGTAGGGCTTAGGGTACGGGTTCGGGGAGGGGTTCGGGTACGGCGTAGGGTATGGGTTAGGGTTAGGGTTAGGGTTAGTGTTAGGGTTAGGGCTCGGTTTAGGGTACGGGTTAGGATTAGGGTACGTGTTAGGGTTAGGGTAGCGGTTAGGGTTAGGGTACGCGTTAGGGTTAGGGTAGTTATTAAACCTATCCCACTCTCTAGATACCCCTTAGCACGTAAAGGAATATTATTTGGGGGTCCAGCGATGGAGAAGAGTTTAGACACTAGGATAAAATAAGGAACACACCCATTATAAAGAAATCACATTAGGATTCTGTTTTTAAGCTGTTCCGTCAAACACTAGTGCTTAGGAAATCTATTGGAGGCAGAAGCAGTCAAGGGTAGCCTAGGGTTAGGGTTAGGCTTAGGGTACGGCTTAGGGTACGGGTTCGGGGAGGGGTTCGGGTACGGCGTAGGGTATGGGTTAGGGTTAGGGTTAGGGTTAGTGTTAGGGTTAGGGCTCGGTTTAGGGTACGGGTTAGGATTAGGGTACGTGTTAGGGTTAGTGTAGGGGTTAGGGTTAGGGTACGCGTTAGGCTTAGGGTAGTTATTAAACCTATCCCACTCTCTAGATACCCCTTAGCACGTAAAGGAATATTATTTGGGGGTCCAGCCATGGAGAAGAGTTTAGACACTAGGATAAGATAAGGAACACACCCATTATAAAGAAATCACATTAGGATTCTCTTTTTAAGCTGTTCCTTCAAACACTAGTGCTTAGGAAATCTATTGGAGGCAGAAGCAGTCAAGGGTAGCCTAGGGTTAGGGTTAGGCTTAGGGTTAGGCTTAGGGTACGGCTTAGGGTACGGGTTCGGGGAGGGGTTCGGGTACGGCGTAGGGTATGGGTTAGGGTTAGGGTTAGGGTTAGTGTTAGGGTTAGGGCTCGGTTTAGGGTACGGGTTAGAATTAGGGTACGTGTTAGGGTTAGGGTAGGGGTTAGGGTTAGGGTACGCGTTAGGGTTAGGGTAGATATTAAACCTATCCCACTCTCTAGATACCCCTTAGCACGTAAAAGAATATTATTTGCGGGTCCAGCCATGGAGAAGAGTTTAGACACTAGGATAAGATAAGGAACACACCCATTATAAAGAAATCACATTAGGATTCTCTTTTTAAGCTGTTCCTTCAAACACTAGTGCTTAGGAAATCTATTGGAGGCAGAAGCAGTCAAGGGTAGCCTAGGGTTAGGGTTAGGCTTAGGGTACGGCTTAGGGTACGGCTTAGGCTACGGGTTCGGGGAGGGGTTCGTGTACGGCGTAGGGTATGGGTTAGGGTTAGGGTTAGGGTTAGTGTTAGGGTTAGGGCTCGGTTTAGGGTACGGGTTAGGATTAGGGTAAGTGTTAGGGTTAGGGTAGGGGTTAGGGTTAGGGTACGCCTTAGGGTTAGGGTAGTTATTAAACCTATCCCACTCTCTAGATACCCCTTAGCACGTAAAGGAATATTATTTGGGGGTCCAGCCATGGAGAAGAGTTTAGACACTAGGATAAGATAAGGAACACACCCATTATAAAGAAATCACATTAGGATTCTCTTTTTAAGCTGTTCCTTCAAACACTAGTGCTTAGGAAATCTATTGGAGGCAGAAGCAGTCAAGGGTAGCCTAGGGTTAGGGTTAGGCTTAGGGTTAGGCTTAGGGTAGGGCTTAGGGTACGGGTTCGGGGAGGGGTTCGGGTACGGCGTAGGGTATGGGTTAGGGTTAGGGTTAGTGTTAGGGTTAGGGCTCGGTTTAGGGTACGGGTTAGGATTAGGGTACGTGTTAGGGTTAGGGTAGGGGTTAGGGTTAGGGTACGCGTTAGGGTTAGGGTAGATATTAAACCTATCCCACTCTCTAGATACCCCTTAGCACGTAAAGGAATATTATTTGGGGGTCCAGCGATGGAGAAGAGTTTAGACACTAGGATAAAATAAGGAACACACCCATTATAAAGAAATCACATTAGGATTCTGTTTTTAAGCTGTTCCGTCAAACACTAGTGCTTAGGAAATCTATTGGAGGCAGAAGCAGTCAAGGGTAGCCTAGGGTTAGGGTTAGGCTTAGGGTTAGGCTTAGGGTACGGCTTAGGGTACGGGTTCGGGGAGGGGTTCGGGTACGGCGTAGGGTATGGGTTAGGGTTAGGGTTAGGGTTTGAGTTAGGGTTAGGGCTCGGTTTAGGGTACGGGTTAGGATTAGGGTACGTTTTAGGGTTAGGGTAGGGGTTAGGGTTAGGATACGCGTTAGGGTTAGGGTAGTTATTAAACCTATCCCACTCTCTAGATACCCCTTAGCACGTAAAGGAATATTATTTGGGGGTCCAGCCATGGAGAAGAGTTTAGACACTAGGATAAGATAAGGAACACACCCATTATAAAGAAATCACATTAGGATTCTCTTTTTAAGCTGTTCCTTAAAACACTAGTGCTTAGGAAATCTATTGGAGGCAGAAGCAGTCAAGGGTAGCCTAGGGTTAGGGTTAGGCTTAGGGTTAGGCTTAGGGTACGGCTTAGGGTACGGGTTCGGGGAGGGGTTCGGGTACGGCGTAGGGTATGGGTTAGGGTTAGGGTTAGGGTTAGTGTTAGGGTTAGGGCTCGGTTTAGGGTACGGGTTAGGATTAGGGTACGTGTTAGGGTTAGGGTAGGGGTTAGGGTTAGGGTACGCATTAGGGTTAGGGTAGTTAGTAAACCTATCCCACTCTCTAGATACCCCTTAGCACGTAAAGGAATATTATTTGGGGGTCCAGCCATGGAGAAGAGTTTAGACACTAGGATAAGATAAGGAACACACCCATTATAAAGAAATCACATTAGGATTCTCTTTTTAAGCTGTTCCTTAAAACACTAGTGCTTAGGAAATCTATTGGAGGCAGAAGTAGTCAAGGGTAGCCTAGGGTTAGGGTTAGGCTTAGGGTACGGCTTAGGGTACGGGTTCGGGGAGGGGTTCGGGTACGGCGTAGGGTATGGGTTAGGGTTAGGGTTAGGGTTTGAGTTAGGGTTAGGGCTCGGTTTAGGGTACGGGTTAGGATTAGGGTAGGGGTTAGGGTTAGGGTACGCGTTAGGGTTAGGGTAGTTATTAAACCTATCCCACTCTCTAGATACCCCTTAGCACGTAAAGGAATATTATTTGGGGGTCCAGCCATGGAGAAGAGTTTAGACACTAGGATAAGATAAGGACCACACCCATTATAAAGAAATCACATTAGGATTCTCTTTTTAAGCTGTTCCTTCAAACACTAGTGCTTAGGAAATCTATTGGAGGCAGAAGCAGTCAAGGGTAGCCTAGGGTTAGGGTTAGGCTTAGGGTTAGGCTTAGGGTACGGCTTAGGGTACGGGTTCGGGGAGGGGTTCGGGTACGGCGTAGGGTATGGGTTAGGGTTAGGGTTAGGGTTTGAGTTAGGGTTAGGGCTCGGTTTAGGGTACGGGTTAGGATTAGGGTACGTTTTAGGGTTAGGGTAGGGGTTAGGGTTAGGGTACGCGTTAGGGTTAGGGTAGTTATTAAACCTATCCCACTCTCTAGATACCCCTTAGCACGTAAAGGAATATTATTTGGGGGTCCAGCCATGGAGAAGAGTTTAGACACTAGGATAAGATAAGGAACACACCCATTATAAAGAAATCACATTAGGATTCTCTTTTTAAGCTGTTCCTTCAAACACTAGTGCTTAGGAAATCTATTGGAGGCAGAAGCAGTCAAGGGTAGCCTAGGGTTAGGGTTAGGCTTAGGGTTAGGCTTAGGGTACGGCTTAGGGTACGGGTTCGGGGAGGGGTTCGGGTACGGCGTAGGGTATGGGTTAGGGTTAGGGTTAGGGTTAGTGTTAGGGTTAGGGCTCGGTTTAGGGTACGGGTTAGGATTAGGGTACGTGTTAGGGTTAGGGTAGGGGTTAGGGTTAGGGTACGCATTAGGGTTAGGGTAGTTATTAAACCTATCCCACTCTCTAGATACCCCTTAGCACGTAAAGGAATATTATTTGGGGGTCCAGCCATGGAGAAGAGTTTAGACACTAGGATAAGATAAGGAACACACCCATTATAAAGAAATCACATTAGGATTCTCTTTTTAAGCTGTTCCTTCAAACACTAGTGCTTAGGAAATCTATTGGAGGCAGAAGCAGTCAAGGGTAGCCTAGGGTTAGGGTTAGGCTTAGGGTTAGGCTTAGGGTACGGCTTAGGGTACGGGTTCGGGGAGGGGTTCGGGTACGGCGTAGGGTATGGGTTAGGGTTAGGGTTAGGGTTAGTGTTAGGGTTAGGGCTCGGTTTAGGGTACGGGTTAGGATTAGGGTACGTGTTAGGGTTAGGGTAGGGGTTAGGGTTAGGGTACGCGTTAGGCTTAGGGTAGTTATTAAACCTATCCCACTCTCTAGATACCCCTTAGCACGTAAAGGAATATTATTTGGGGGTCCAGCCATGGAGAAGAGTTTAGACACTAGGATAAGATAAGGAACACACCCATTATAAAGAAATCACATTAGGATTCTCTTTTTAAGCTGTTCCTTCAAACACTAGTGCTTAGGAAATCTATTGGAGGCAGAAGCAGTCAAGGGTAGCCTAGGGTTAGGGTTAGGCTTAGGGTTAGGCTTAGGGTACGGCTTAGGGTACGGGTTCGGGGAGGGGTTCGGGTACGGCGTAGGGTATGGGTTAGGGTTAGGGTTAGGGTTAGTGTTAGGGTTAGGGCTCGGTTTAGGGTACGGGTTAGAATTAGGGTACGTGTTAGGGTTAGGGTAGGGGTTAGGGTTAGGGTACGCGTTAGGGTTAGGGTAGATATTAAACCTATCCCACTCTCTAGATACCCCTTAGCACGTAAAGGAATATTATTTGGGGGTCCAGCCATGGAGAAGAGTTTAGACACTAGGATAAGATAAGGAACACACCCATTATAAAGAAATCACATTAGGATTCTCTTTTTAAGCTGTTCCTTCAAACACTAGTGCTTAGGAAATCTATTGGAGGCAGAAGCAGTCAAGGGTAGCCTAGGGTTAGGGTTAGGCTTAGGGTTAGGCTTAGGGTATGGCTTAGGCTACGGGTTCGGGGAGGGGTTCGTGTACGGCGTAGGGTATGGGTTAGGGTTAGGGTTAGGGTTAGTGTTAGGGTTAGGGCTCGGTTTAGGGTACGGGTTAGGATTAGGGTAAGTGTTAGGGTTAGGGTAGGGGTTAGGGTTAGGGTACGCCTTAGCGTTAGGGTAGTTATTAAACCTATCCCACTCTCTAGATACCCCTTAGCACGTAAAGGAATATTATTTGGGGGTCCAGCCATGGAGAAGAGTTTAGACACTAGGATAAGATAAGGAACACACCCATTATAAAGAAATCACATTAGGATTCTCTTTTTAAGCTGTTCCTTCAAACACTAGTGCTTAGGAAATCTATTGGAGGCAGAAGCAGTCAAGGGTAGCCTAGGGTTAGGGTTAGGCTTAGGGTTAGGCTTAGGGTAGGGCTTAGGGTACGGGTTCGGGGAGGGGTTCGGGTACGGCGTAGGGTATGGGTTAGGGTTAGGGTTAGGGTTAGTGTTAGGGTTAGGGCTCGGTTTAGGGTACGGGTTAGGATTAGGGTACGTGTTAGGGTTAGGGTAGCGGTTAGGGTTAGGGTACGCGTTAGGGTTAGGGTAGTTATTAAACCTATCCCACTCTCTAGATACCCCTTAGCACGTAAAGGAATATTATTTGGGGGTCCAGCGATGGAGAAGAGTTTAGACACTAGGATAAAATAAGGAACACACCCATTATAAAGAAATCACATTAGGATTCTGTTTTTAAGCTGTTCCGTCAAACACTAGTGCTTAGGAAATCTATTGGAGGCAGAAGCAGTCAAGGGTAGCCTAGGGTTAGGGTTAGGCTTAGGGTACGGCTTAGGGTACGGGTTCGGGGAGGGGTTCGGGTACGGCGTAGGGTATGGGTTAGGGTTAGGGTTAGGGTTTGAGTTAGGGTTAGGGCTCGGTTTAGGGTACGGGTTAGGATTAGGGTACGTGTTAGGGTTAGGGTAGGGGTTAGGGTTAGGGTACGCATTAGGGTTAGGGTAGTTATTAAACCTATCCCACTCTCTAGATACCCCTTAGCACGTAAAGGAATATTATTTGGGGGTCCAGCCATGGAGAAGAGTTTAGACACTAGGATAAGATAAGGAACACACCCATTATAAAGAAATCACATTAGGATTCTCTTTTTAAGCTGTTCCTTCAAACACTAGTGCTTAGGAAATCTATTGGAGGCAGAAGCAGTCAAGGGTAGCCTAGGGTTAGGGTTAGGCTTAGGGTTAGGCTTAGGGTACGGCTTAGGGTACGGGTTCGGGGAGGGGTTCGGGTACGGCGTAGGGTATGGGTTAGGGTTAGGGTTAGGGTTAGTGTTAGGGTTAGGGCTCGGTTTAGGGTACGGGTTAGAATTAGGGTACGTGTTAGGGTTAGGGTAGGGGTTAGGGTTAGGGTACGCATTAGGGTTAGGGTAGTTAGTAAACCTATCCCACTCTCTAGATACCCCTTAGCACGTAAAGGAATATTATTTGGGGGTCCAGCCATGGAGAAGAGTTTAGACACTAGGATAAGATAAGGAACACACCCATTATAAAGAAATCACATTAGGATTCTCTTTTTAAGCTGTTCCTTAAAACACTAGTGCTTAGGAAATCTATTGGAGGCAGAAGTAGTCAAGGGTAGCCTAGGGTTAGGGTTAGGCTTAGGGTACGGCTTAGGGTACGGGTTCGGGGAGGGGTTCGGGTACGGCGTAGGGTATGGGTTAGGGTTACGGTTAGGGTTTGAGTTAGGGTTAGGGCTCGGTTTAGGGTACGGGTTAGGATTAGGGTAGGGGTTAGGGTTAGGGTACGCGTTAGGGATAGGGTAGATATTAAACCTATCCCACTCTCTAGATACCCCTTAGCACGTAAAGGAATATTATTTGGGGGTCCAGCCATGGAGAAGAGTTTAGACACTAGGATAAGATAAGGAACACACCCATTATAAAGAAATCACATTAGGATTCTCTTTTTAAGCTGTTCCTTCAAACACTAGTGCTTAGGAAATCTATTGGAGGCAGAAGCAGTCAAGGGTAGCCTAGGGTTAGGGTTAGGCTTAGGGTTAGGCTTAGGGTACGGCTTAGGGTACGGGTTCGGGGAGGGGTTCGGGTACGGCGTAGGGTATGGGTTAGGGTTAGGGTTAGGGTTAGTGTTAGGGTTAGGGCTCGGTTTAGGGTACGGGTTAGGATTAGGGTACGTGTTAGGGTTAGGGTAGGGGTTAGGGTTAGGGTACGCGTTAGGCTTAGGGTAGTTATTAAACCTATCCCACTCTCTAGATACCCCTTAGCACGTAAAGGAATATTATTTGGGGGTCCAGCCATGGAGAAGAGTTTAGACACTAGGATAAGATAAGGAACACACCCATTATAAAGAAATCACATTAGGATTCTCTTTTTAAGCTGTTCCTTCAAACACTAGTGCTTAGGAAATCTATTGGAGGCAGAAGCAGTCAAGGGTAGCCTAGGGTTAGGGTTAGGCTTAGGGTTAGGCTTAGGGTACGGCTTAGGGTACGGGTTCGGGGAGGGGTTCGGGTACGGCGTAGGGTATGGGTTAGGGTTAGGGTTAGGGTTAGTGTTAGGGTTAGGGCTCGGTTTAGGGTACGGGTTAGAATTAGGGTACGTGTTAGGGTTAGGGTAGGGGTTAGGGTTAGGGTACGCGTTAGGGTTAGGGTAGATATTAAACCTATCCCACTCTCTAGATACCCCTTAGCACGTAAAGGAATATTATTTGGGGGTCCAGCCATGGAGAAGAGTTTAGACACTAGGATAAGATAAGGAACACACCCATTATAAAGAAATCACATTAGGATTCTCTTTTTAAGCTGTTCCTTCAAACACTAGTGCTTAGGAAATCTATTGGAGGCAGAAGCAGTCAAGGGTAGCCTAGGGTTAGGGTTAGGCTTAGGGTTAGGCTTAGGGTATGGCTTAGGCTACGGGTTCGGGGAGGGGTTCGTGTACGGCGTAGGGTATGGGTTAGGGTTAGGGTTAGGGTTAGTGTTAGGGTTAGGGCTCGGTTTAGGGTACGGGTTAGGATTAGGGTAAGTGTTAGGGTTAGGGTAGGGGTTAGGGTTAGGGTACGCCTTAGCGTTAGGGTAGTTATTAAACCTATCCCACTCTCTAGATACCCCTTAGCACGTAAAGGAATATTATTTGGGGGTCCAGCCATGGAGAAGAGTTTAGACACTAGGATAAGATAAGGAACACACCCATTATAAAGAAATCACATTAGGATTCTCTTTTTAAGCTGTTCCTTCAAACACTAGTGCTTAGGAAATCTATTGGAGGCAGAAGCAGTCAAGGGTAGCCTAGGGTTAGGGTTAGGCTTAGGGTTAGGCTTAGGGTAGGGCTTAGGGTACGGGTTCGGGGAGGGGTTCGGGTACGGCGTAGGGTATGGGTTAGGGTTAGGGTTAGGGTTAGTGTTAGGGTTAGGGCTCGGTTTAGGGTACGGGTTAGGATTAGGGTACGTGTTAGGGTTAGGGTAGCGGTTAGGGTTAGGGTACGCGTTAGGGTTAGGGTAGTTATTAAACCTATCCCACTCTCTAGATACCCCTTAGCACGTAAAGGAATATTATTTGGGGGTCCAGCGATGGAGAAGAGTTTAGACACTAGGATAAAATAAGGAACACACCCATTATAAAGAAATCACATTAGGATTCTGTTTTTAAGCTGTTCCGTCAAACACTAGTGCTTAGGAAATCTATTGGAGGCAGAAGCAGTCAAGGGTAGCCTAGGGTTAGGGTTAGGCTTAGGGTACGGCTTAGGGTACGGGTTCGGGGAGGGGTTCGGGTACGGCGTAGGGTATGGGTTAGGGTTAGGGTTAGGGTTTGAGTTAGGGTTAGGGCTCGGTTTAGGGTACGGGTTAGGATTAGGGTACGTGTTAGGGTTAGGGTAGGGGTTAGGGTTAGGGTACGCATTAGGGTTAGGGTAGTTATTAAACCTATCCCACTCTCTAGATACCCCTTAGCACGTAAAGGAATATTATTTGGGGGTCCAGCCATGGAGAAGAGTTTAGACACTAGGATAAGATAAGGAACACACCCATTATAAAGAAATCACATTAGGATTCTCTTTTTAAGCTGTTCCTTCAAACACTAGTGCTTAGGAAATCTATTGGAGGCAGAAGCAGTCAAGGGTAGCCTAGGGTTAGGGTTAGGCTTAGGGTTAGGCTTAGGGTACGGCTTAGGGTACGGGTTCGGGGAGGGGTTCGGGTACGGCGTAGGGTATGGGTTAGGGTTAGGGTTAGGGTTAGTGTTAGGGTTAGGGCTCGGTTTAGGGTACGGGTTAGAATTAGGGTACGTGTTAGGGTTAGGGTAGGGGTTAGGGTTAGGGTACGCATTAGGGTTAGGGTAGTTAGTAAACCTATCCCACTCTCTAGATACCCCTTAGCACGTAAAGGAATATTATTTGGGGGTCCAGCCATGGAGAAGAGTTTAGACACTAGGATAAGATAAGGAACACACCCATTATAAAGAAATCACATTAGGATTCTCTTTTTAAGCTGTTCCTTAAAACACTAGTGCTTAGGAAATCTATTGGAGGCAGAAGTAGTCAAGGGTAGCCTAGGGTTAGGGTTAGGCTTAGGGTACGGCTTAGGGTACGGGTTCGGGGAGGGGTTCGGGTACGGCGTAGGGTATGGGTTAGGGTTACGGTTAGGGTTTGAGTTAGGGTTAGGGCTCGGTTTAGGGTACGGGTTAGGATTAGGGTAGGGGTTAGGGTTAGGGTACGCGTTAGGGATAGGGTAGATATTAAACCTATCCCACTCTCTAGATACCCCTTAGCACGTAAAGGAATATTATTTGGGGGTCCAGCCATGGAGAAGAGTTTAGACACTAGGATAAGATAAGGAACACACCCATTATAAAGAAATCACATTAGGATTCTCTTTTTAAGCTGTTCCTTCAAACACTAGTGCTTAGGAAATCTATTGGAGGCAGAAGCAGTCAAGGGTAGCCTAGGGTTAGGGTTAGGCTTAGGGTTAGGCTTAGGGTACGGCTTAGGGTACGGGTTCGGGGAGGGGTTCGGGTACGGCGTAGGGTATGGGTTAGGGTTAGGGTTAGGGTTAGTGTTAGGGTTAGGGCTCGGTTTAGGGTACGGGTTAGGATTAGGGTACGTGTTAGGGTTAGGGTAGGGGTTAGGGTTAGGGTACGCATTAGGGTTAGGGTAGTTATTAAACCTATCCCACTCTCTAGATACCCCTTAGCACGTAAAGGAATATTATTTGGGGGTCCAGCCATGGAGAAGAGTTTAGACACTAGGATAAGATAAGGAACACACCCATTATAAAGAAATCACATTAGGATTCTCTTTTTAAGCTGTTCCTTCAAACACTAGTGCTTAGGAAATCTATTGGAGGCAGAAGCAGTCAAGGGTAGCCTAGGGTTAGGGTTAGGCTTAGGGTTAGGCTTAGGGTACGGCTTAGGGTACGGGTTCGGGGAGGGGTTCGGGTACGGCGTAGGGTATGGGTTAGGGTTAGGGTTAGGGTTAGTGTTAGGGTTAGGGCTCGGTTTAGGGTACGGGTTAGGATTAGGGTACGTGTTAGGGTTAGGGTAGGGGTTAGGGTTAGGGTACGCGTTAGGCTTAGGGTAGTTATTAAACCTATCCCACTCTCTAGATACCCCTTAGCACGTAAAGGAATATTATTTGGGGGTCCAGCCATGGAGAAGAGTTTAGACACTAGGATAAGATAAGGAACACACCCATTATAAAGAAATCACATTAGGATTCTCTTTTTAAGCTGTTCCTTCAAACACTAGTGCTTAGGAAATCTATTGGAGGCAGAAGCAGTCAAGGGTAGCCTAGGGTTAGGGTTAGGCTTAGGGTTAGGCTTAGGGTACGGCTTAGGGTACGGGTTCGGGGAGGGGTTCGGGTACGGCGTAGGGTATGGGTTAGGGTTAGGGTTAGGGTTAGTGTTAGGGTTAGGGCTCGGTTTAGGGTACGGGTTAGAATTAGGGTACGTGTTAGGGTTAGGGTAGGGGTTAGGGTTAGGGTACGCGTTAGGGTTAGGGTAGATATTAAACCTATCCCACTCTCTAGATACCCCTTAGCACCTAAAGGAATATTATTTGGGGGTCCAGCCATGGAGAAGAGTTTAGACACTAGGATAAGATAAGGAACACACCCATTATAAAGAAATCACATTAGGATTCTCTTTTTAAGCTGTTCCTTCAAACACTAGTGCTTAGGAAATCTATTGGAGGCAGAAGCAGTCAAGGGTAGCCTAGGGTTAGGGTTAGGCTTAGGGTACGGCTTAGGGTACGGCTTAGGCTACGGGTTCGGGGAGGGGTTCGTGTACGGCGTAGGGTATGGGTTAGGGTTAGGGTTAGGGTTAGTGTTAGGGTTAGGGCTCGGTTTAGGGTACGGGTTAGGATTAGGGTAAGTGTTAGGGTTAGGGTAGGGGTTAGGGTTAGGGTACGCCTTAGGGTTAGGGTAGTTATTAAACCTATCCCACTCTCTAGATACCCCTTAGCACGTAAAGGAATATTATTTGGGGGTCCAGCCATGGAGAAGAGTTTAGACACTAGGATAAGATAAGGAACACACCCATTATAAAGAAATCACATTAGGATTCTCTTTTTAAGCTGTTCCTTCAAACACTAGTGCTTAGGAAATCTATTGGAGGCAGAAGCAGTCAAGGGTAGCCTAGGGTTAGGGTTAGGCTTAGGGTTAGGCTTAGGGTAGGGCTTAGGGTACGGGTTCGGGGAGGGGTTCGGGTACGGCGTAGGGTATGGGTTAGGGTTAGGGTTAGGGTTAGTGTTAGGGTTAGGGCTCGGTTTAGGGTACGGGTTAGGATTAGGGTACGTGTTAGGGTTAGGGTAGGGGTTAGGGTTAGGGTACGCGTTAGGGTTAGGGTAGATATTAAACCTATCCCACTCTCTAGATACCCCTTAGCACGTAAAGGAATATTATTTGGGGGTCCAGCGATGGAGAAGAGTTTAGACACTAGGATAAAATAAGGAACACACCCATTATAAAGAAATCACATTAGGATTCTGTTTTTAAGCTGTTCCGTCAAACACTAGTGCTTAGGAAATCTATTGGAGGCAGAAGCAGTCAAGGGTAGCCTAGGGTTAGGGTTAGGCTTAGGGTTAGGCTTAGGGTACGGCTTAGGGTACGGGTTCGGGGAGGGGTTCGGGTACGGCGTAGGGTATGGGTTAGGGTTAGGGTTAGGGTTTGAGTTAGGGTTAGGGCTCGGTTTAGGTTACGGGTTAGGATTAGGGTACGTTTTAGGGTTAGGGTAGGGGTTAGGGTTAGGATACGCGTTAGGGTTAGGGTAGTTATTAAACCTATCCCACTCTCTAGATACCCCTTAGCACGTAAAGGAATATTATTTGGGGGTCCAGCCATGGAGAAGAGTTTAGACACTAGGATAAGATAAGGAACACACCCATTATAAAGAAATCACATTAGGATTCTCTTTTTAAGCTGTTCCTTAAAACACTAGTGCTTAGGAAATCTATTGGAGGCAGAAGCAGTCAAGGGTAGCCTAGGGTTAGGGTTAGGCTTAGGGTTAGGCTTAGGGTACGGCTTAGGGTACGGGTTCGGGGAGGGGTTCGGGTACGGCGTAGGGTATGGGTTAGGGTTAGGGTTAGGGTTAGTGTTAGGGTTAGGGCTCGGTTTAGGGTACGGGTTAGGATTAGGGTACGTGTTAGGGTTAGGGTAGGGGTTAGGGTTAGGGTACGCATTAGGGTTAGGGTAGTTAGTAAACCTATCCCACTCTCTAGATACCCCTTAGCACGTAAAGGAATATTATTTGGGGGTCCAGCCATGGAGAAGAGTTTAGACACTAGGATAAGATAAGGAACACACCCATTATAAAGAAATCACATTAGGATTCTCTTTTTAAGCTGTTCCTTAAAACACTAGTGCTTAGGAAATCTATTGGAGGCAGAAGTAGTCAAGGGTAGCCTAGGGTTAGGGTTAGGCTTAGGGTACGGCTTAGGGTACGGGTTCGGGGAGGGGTTCGGGTACGGCGTAGGGTATGGGTTAGGGTTAGGGTTAGGGTTTGAGTTAGGGTTAGGGCTCGGTTTAGGGTACGGGTTAGGATTAGGGTAGGGGTTAGGGTTAGGGTACGCGTTAGGGTTAGGGTAGTTATTAAACCTATCCCACTCTCTAGATACCCCTTAGCACGTAAAGGAATATTATTTGGGGGTCCAGCCATGGAGAAGAGTTTAGACACTAGGATAAGATAAGGAACACACCCATTATAAAGAAATCACATTAGGATTCTCTTTTTAAGCTGTTCCTTCAAACACTAGTGCTTAGGAAATCTATTGGAGGCAGAAGCAGTCAAGGGTAGCCTAGGGTTAGGCTTAGGCTTAGGGTTAGGCTTAGGGTACGGCTTAGGGTACGGGTTCGGGGAGGGGTTCGGGTACGGCATAGGGTATGGGTTAGGGTTAGGGTTAGGGTTTGAGTTAGGGTTAGGGCTCGGTTTAGGGTACGGGTTAGGATTAGGGTACGTTTTAGGGTTAGGGTAGGGGTTAGGGTTAGGGTACGCGTTAGGGTTAGGGTAGTTATTAAACCTATCCCACTCTCTAGATACCCCTTAGCACGTAAAGGAATATTATTTGGGGGTCCAGCCATGGAGAAGAGTTTAGACACTAGGATAAGATAAGGAACACACCCATTATAAAGAAATCACATTAGGATTCTCTTTTTAAGCTGTTCCTTCAAACACTAGTGCTTAGGAAATCTATTGGAGGCAGAAGCAGTCAAGGGTAGCCTAGGGTTAGGGTTAGGCTTAGGGTTAGGATTAGGGTACGGCTTAGGGTACGGGTTCGGGGAGGAGTTCGGGTACGGCGTAGGGTATGGCTTAGGGTTAGGGTTAGGGTTAGTGTTAGGGTTAGGGCTCGGTTTAGGGTACGGGTTAGGATTAGGGTATGTGTTAGGGTTAGGGTAGGGGTTAGGGTTAGGGTACGCATTAGGGTTAGGGTAGTTATTAAACCTATCCCACTCTCTAGATACCCCTTAGCACGTAAAGGAATATTATTTGGGGGTCCAGCCATGGAGAAGAGTTTAGACACTAGGATAAGATAAGGAACACACCCATTATAAAGAAATCACATTAGGATTCTCTTTTTAAGCTGTTCCTTCAAACACTAGTGCTTAGGAAATCTATTGGAGGCAGAAGCAGTCAAGGGTAGCCTAGGGTTAGGGTTAGGCTTAGGGTTAGGCTTTGGGTACGGCTTAGGGTACGGTTTCGGGGAGGGGTTCGGGTACGGCGTAGGGTATGGGTTAGGGTTAGGGTTAGTGTTAGGGTTAGGGCTCGGTTTAGGGTACGGCTTAGGATTAGGGTACATGTTAGGGTTAGGGTACGGTTTAGGGTTAGGGTACGCGTTAGGGTTAGGGTAGTTATTAAACCTATCCCACTCTCTAGATACCCCTTAGCACGTAAAGGAATATTATTTGCGGGTCCAGCCATGGAGAAGAGTTTAGACACTAGGATAAAATAAGGAACACACCCATTATAAAGAAATCACATTAGGATTCTCTTTTTAAGCTGTTCCTTCAAACACTAGTGCTTAGGAAATCTATTGGAGGCAGAAGCAGTCAAGGGTAGCCTAGGGTTAGGGTTAGGCTTAGGGTTAGGCTTAGGGTACGGCTTAGGGTACGGGTTCGGGGAGGGGTTCGGGTACGGCGTAGGGTATGGGTTAGGGTTAGGGTTAGGGTTAGTGTTAGGGTTAGGGCTCGGTTTAGGGTACGGGTTAGAATTAGGGTACGTGTTAGGGTTAGGGTAGGGGTTAGGGTTAGGGTACGCGTTAGGCTTAGGGTAGTTATTAAACCTATCCCACTCTCTAGATACCCCTTAGCACGTAAAGGAATATTATTTGGGGGTCCAGCCATGGAGAAGAGTTTAGACACTAGGATAAGATAAGGAACACACCCATTATAAAGAAATCACATTAGGATTCTCTTTTTAAGCTGTTCCTTCAAACACTAGTGCTTAGGAAATCTATTGGAGGCAGAAGCAGTCAAGGGTAGCCTAGGGTTAGGGTTAGGCTAAGGGTTAGGCTTTGGGTACGGCTTAGGGTATGGTTTCGGGGAGGGGTTCGGGTACGGCGTAGGGTATGGGTTAGGGTTAGGGTTAGGGTTAGTGTTAGGGTTAGGGCTCGGTTTAGGGTACGGGTTAGGATTAGGGTACGTGTTAGGGTTAGGGTACGGTTTAGGGTTAGGGTACGCGTTAGGGTTAGGGTAGTTATTAAACCTATCCCACTCTCTAGATACCCCTTAGCACGTAAAGGAATATTATTTGGGGGTCCAGCCATGGAGAAGAGTTTAGACACTAGGATAAGATAAGGAACACACCCATTATAAAGAAATCACATTAGGATTCTCTTTTTAAGCTGTTCCTTCAAACACTAGTGCTTAGGAAATCTATTGGAGGCAGAAGCAGTCAAGGGTAGCCTAGGGTTAGGGTTAGGCTTAGGGTTAGGCTTAGGGTACGGCTTAGGGTACGGGTTCGGGGAGGGGTTCGGGTACGGCGTAGGGTATGGGTTAGGGTTAGGGTTAGGGTTAGTGTTAGGGTTAGGGCTCGGTTTAGGGTACGGGTTAGAATTAGGGTACGTGTTAGGGTTAGGGTAGGGGTTAGGGTTAGGGTACGCGTTAGGGTTAGGGTAGATATTAAACCTATCCCACTCTCTAGATACCCCTTAGCACGTAAAGGAATATTATTTGGGGGTCCAGCCATGGAGAAGAGTTTAGACACTAGGATAAGATAAGGACCACACCCATTATAAAGAAATCACATTAGGATTCTCTTTTTAAGCTGTTCCTTCAAACACTAGTGCTTAGGAAATCTATTGGAGGCAGAAGCAGTCAAGGGTAGCCTAGGGTTAGGCTTAGGCTTAGGGTTAGGCTTAGGGTACGGCTTAGGGTACGGGTTCGGGGAGGGGTTCGGGTACGGCGTAGGGTATGGGTTAGGGTTAGGGTTAGGGTTTGAGTTAGGGTTAGGGCTCGGTTTAGGGTACGGGTTAGGATTAGGGTACGTGTTAGGGTTAGGGTAGGGGTTAGGGTTAGGGTACGCGTTAGGCTTAGGGTAGTTATTAAACCTATCCCACTCTCTAGATACCCCTTAGCACGTAAAGGAATATTATTTGGGGGTCCAGCCATGGAGAAGAGTTTAGACACTAGGATAAGATAAGGAACACACCCATTATAAAGAAATCACATTAGGATTCTCTTTTTAAGCTGTTCCTTCAAACACTAGTGCTTAGGAAATCTATTGGAGGCAGAAGCAGTCAAGGGTAGCCTAGGGTTAGGGTTAGGCTTAGGGTTAGGCTTAGGGTACGGCTTAGGGTACGGGTTCGGGGAGGGGTTCGGGTACGGCGTAGGGTATGGGTTAGGGTTAGGGTTAGGGTTAGTGTTAGGGTTAGGGCTCGGTTTAGGGTACGGGTTAGAATTAGGGTACGTGTTAGGGTTAGGGTAGGGGTTAGGGTTAGGGTACGCGTTAGGGTTAGGGTAGATATTAAACCTATCCCACTCTCTAGATACCCCTTAGCACGTAAAGGAATATTATTTGGGGGTCCAGCCATGGAGAAGAGTTTAGACACTAGGATAAGATAAGGAACACACCCATTATAAAGAAATCACATTAGGATTCTCTTTTTAAGCTGTTCCTTCAAACACTAGTGCTTAGGAAATCTATTGGAGGCAGAAGCAGTCAAGGGTAGCCTAGGGTTAGGGTTAGGCTTAGGGTTAGGCTTAGGGTAGGGCTTAGGGTACGGGTTCGGGGAGGGGTTCGGGTACGGCGTAGGGTATGGGTTAGGGTTAGGGTTAGGGTTAGTGTTAGGGTTAGGGCTCGGTTTAGGGTACGGGTTAGGATTAGGGTACGTGTTAGGGTTAGGGTAGGGGTTAGGGTTAGGGTACGCGTTAGGGTTAGGGTAGTTATTAAACCTATCCCACTCTCTAGATACCCCTTAGCACGTAAAGGAATATTATTTGGGGGTCCAGCGATGGAGAAGAGTTTAGACATTAGGATAAAATAAGGAACACACCCATTATAAAGAAATCACATTAGGATTCTGTTTTTAAGCTGTTCCGTCAAACACTAGTGCTTAGGAAATCTATTGGAGGCAGAAGCAGTCAAGGGTAGCCTAGGGTTAGGGTTAGGCTTAGGGTACGGCTTAGGGTACGGGTTCGGGGAGGGGTTCGGGTACGGCGTAGGGTATGGGTTAGGGTTAGGGTTAGGGTTTGAGTTAGGGTTAGGGCTCGGTTTAGGGTACGGGTTAGGATTAGGGTACGTGTTAGGGTTAGGGTAGGGGTTAGGGTTAGGGTACGCATTAGGGTTAGGGTAGTTATTAAACCTATCCCACTCTCTAGATACCCCTTAGCACGTAAAGGAATATTATTTGGGGGTCCAGCCATGGAGAAGAGTTTAGACACTAGGATAAGATAAGGAACACACCCATTATAAAGAAATCACATTAGGATTCTCTTTTTAAGCTGTTCCTTCAAACACTAGTGCTTAGGAAATCTATTGGAGGCAGAAGCAGTCAAGGGTAGCCTAGGGTTAGGGTTAGGCTTAGGGTTAGGCTTAGGGTACGGCTTAGGGTACGGGTTCGGGGAGGGGTTCGGGTACGGCGTAGGGTATGGGTTAGGGTTAGGGTTAGGGTTAGTGTTAGGGTTAGGGCTCGGTTTAGGGTACGGGTTAGAATTAGGGTACGTGTTAGGGTTAGGGTAGGGGTTAGGGTTAGGGTACGCATTAGGGTTAGGGTAGTTAGTAAACCTATCCCACTCTCTAGATACCCCTTAGCACGTAAAGGAATATTATTTGGGGGTCCAGCCATGGAGAAGAGTTTAGACACTAGGATAAGATAAGGAACACACCCATTATAAAGAAATCACATTAGGATTCTCTTTTTAAGCTGTTCCTTAAAACACTAGTGCTTAGGAAATCTATTGGAGGCAGAAGTAGTCAAGGGTAGCCTAGGGTTAGGGTTAGGCTTAGGGTACGGCTTAGGGTACGGGTTCGGGGAGGGGTTCGGGTACGGCGTAGGGTATGGGTTAGGGTTACGGTTAGGGTTTGAGTTAGGGTTAGGGCTCGGTTTAGGGTACGGGTTAGGATTAGGGTAGGGGTTAGGGTTAGGGTACGCGTTAGGGATAGGGTAGATATTAAACCTATCCCACTCTCTAGATACCCCTTAGCACGTAAAGGAATATTATTTGGGGGTCCAGCCATGGAGAAGAGTTTAGACACTAGGATAAGATAAGGAACACACCCATTATAAAGAAATCACATTAGGATTCTCTTTTTAAGCTGTTCCTTCAAACACTAGTGCTTAGGAAATCTATTGGAGGCAGAAGCAGTCAAGGGTAGCCTAGGGTTAGGGTTAGGCTTAGGGTTAGGCTTAGGGTACGGCTTAGGGTACGGGTTCGGGGAGGGGTTCGGGTACGGCGTAGGGTATGGGTTAGGGTTAGGGTTAGGGTTAGTGTTAGGGTTAGGGCTCGGTTTAGGGTACGGGTTAGGATTAGGGTACGTGTTAGGGTTAGGGTAGGGGTTAGGGTTAGGGTACGCATTAGGGTTAGGGTAGTTATTAAACCTATCCCACTCTCTAGATACCCCTTAGCACGTAAAGGAATATTATTTGGGGGTCCAGCCATGGAGAAGAGTTTAGACACTAGGATAAGATAAGGAACACACCCATTATAAAGAAATCACATTAGGATTCTCTTTTTAAGCTGTTCCTTCAAACACTAGTGCTTAGGAAATCTATTGGAGGCAGAAGCAGTCAAGGGTAGCCTAGGGTTAGGGTTAGGCTTAGGGTTAGGCTTAGGGTACGGCTTAGGGTACGGGTTCGGGGAGGGGTTCGGGTACGGCGTAGGGTATGGGTTAGGGTTAGGGTTAGGGTTAGTGTTAGGGTTAGGGCTCGGTTTAGGGTACGGGTTAGGATTAGGGTACGTGTTAGGGTTAGGGTAGGGGTTAGGGTTAGGGTACGCGTTAGGCTTAGGGTAGTTATTAAACCTATCCCACTCTCTAGATACCCCTTAGCACGTAAAGGAATATTATTTGGGGGTCCAGCCATGGAGAAGAGTTTAGACACTAGGATAAGATAAGGAACACACCCATTATAAAGAAATCACATTAGGATTCTCTTTTTAAGCTGTTCCTTCAAACACTAGTGCTTAGGAAATCTATTGGAGGCAGAAGCAGTCAAGGGTAGCCTAGGGTTAGGGTTAGGCTTAGGGTTAGGCTTAGGGTACGGCTTAGGGTACGGGTTCGGGGAGGGGTTCGGGTACGGCGTAGGGTATGGGTTAGGGTTAGGGTTAGGGTTAGTGTTAGGGTTAGGGCTCGGTTTAGGGTACGGGTTAGAATTAGGGTACGTGTTAGGGTTAGGGTAGGGGTTAGGGTTAGGGTACGCGTTAGGGTTAGGGTAGATATTAAACCTATCCCACTCTCTAGATACCCCTTAGCACCTAAAGGAATATTATTTGGGGGTCCAGCCATGGAGAAGAGTTTAGACACTAGGATAAGATAAGGAACACACCCATTATAAAGAAATCACATTAGGATTCTCTTTTTAAGCTGTTCCTTCAAACACTAGTGCTTAGGAAATCTATTGGAGGCAGAAGCAGTCAAGGGTAGCCTAGGGTTAGGGTTAGGCTTAGGGTACGGCTTAGGGTACGGCTTAGGCTACGGGTTCGGGGAGGGGTTCGTGTACGGCGTAGGGTATGGGTTAGGGTTAGGGTTAGGGTTAGTGTTAGGGTTAGGGCTCGGTTTAGGGTACGGGTTAGGATTAGGGTAAGTGTTAGGGTTAGGGTAGGGGTTAGGGTTAGGGTACGCCTTAGGGTTAGGGTAGTTATTAAACCTATCCCACTCTCTAGATACCCCTTAGCACGTAAAGGAATATTATTTGGGGGTCCAGCCATGGAGAAGAGTTTAGACACTAGGATAAGATAAGGAACACACCCATTATAAAGAAATCACATTAGGATTCTCTTTTTAAGCTGTTCCTTCAAACACTAGTGCTTAGGAAATCTATTGGAGGCAGAAGCAGTCAAGGGTAGCCTAGGGTTAGGGTTAGGCTTAGGGTTAGGCTTAGGGTAGGGCTTAGGGTACGGGTTCGGGGAGGGGTTCGGGTACGGCGTAGGGTATGGGTTAGGGTTAGGGTTAGGGTTAGTGTTAGGGTTAGGGCTCGGTTTAGGGTACGGGTTAGGATTAGGGTACGTGTTAGGGTTAGGGTAGGGGTTAGGGTTAGGGTACGCGTTAGGGTTAGGGTAGATATTAAACCTATCCCACTCTCTAGATACCCCTTAGCACGTAAAGGAATATTATTTGGGGGTCCAGCGATGGAGAAGAGTTTAGACACTAGGATAAAATAAGGAACACACCCATTATAAAGAAATCACATTAGGATTCTGTTTTTAAGCTGTTCCGTCAAACACTAGTGCTTAGGAAATCTATTGGAGGCAGAAGCAGTCAAGGGTAGCCTAGGGTTAGGGTTAGGCTTAGGGTTAGGCTTACGGTACGGCTTAGGGTACGGGTTCGGGGAGGGGTTCGGGTACGGCGTAGGGTATGGGTTAGGGTTAGGGTTAGGGTTTGAGTTAGGGTTAGGGCTCGGTTTAGGTTACGGGTTAGGATTAGGGTACGTTTTAGGGTTAGGGTAGGGGTTAGGGTTAGGATACGCGTTAGGGTTAGGGTAGTTATTAAACCTATCCCACTCTCTAGATACCCCTTAGCACGTAAAGGAATATTATTTGGGGGTCCAGCCATGGAGAAGAGTTTAGACACTAGGATAAGATAAGGAACACACCCATTATAAAGAAATCACATTAGGATTCTCTTTTTAAGCTGTTCCTTAAAACACTAGTGCTTAGGAAATCTATTGGAGGCAGAAGCAGTCAAGGGTAGCCTAGGGTTAGGGTTAGGCTTAGGGTTAGGCTTAGGGTAGGGCTTAGGGTACGGGTTCGGGGAGGGGTTCGGGTACGGCGTAGGGTATGGGTTAGGGTTAGGGTTAGGGTTAGTGTTAGGGTTAGGGCTCGGTTTAGGGTACGGGTTAGGATTAGGGTACGTGTTAGGGTTAGGGTAGGGGTTAGGGTTAGGGTACGCATTAGGGTTAGGGTAGTTAGTAAACCTATCCCACTCTCTAGATACCCCTTAGCACGTAAAGGAATATTATTTGGGGGTCCAGCCATGGAGAAGAGTTTAGACACTAGGATAAGATAAGGAACACACCCATTATAAAGAAATCACATTAGGATTCTCTTTTTAAGCTGTTCCTTAAAACACTAGTGCTTAGGAAATCTATTGGAGGCAGAAGTAGTCAAGGGTAGCCTAGGGTTAGGGTTAGGCTTAGGGTACGGCTTAGGGTACGGGTTCGGGTACGGCGTAGGGTATGGGTTAGGGTTAGGGTTAGGGTTTGAGTTAGGGTTAGGGCTCGGTTTAGGGTACGGGTTAGGATTAGGGTAGGGGTTAGGGTTAGGGTACGCGTTAGGGTTAGGGTAGTTATTAAACCTATCCCACTCTCTAGATACCCCTTAGCACGTAAAGGAATATTATTTGGGGGTCCAGCCATGGAGAAGAGTTTAGACACTAGGATAAGATAAGGAACACACCCATTATAAAGAAATCACATTAGGATTCTCTTTTTAAGCTGTTCCTTCAAACACTAGTGCTTAGGAAATCTATTGGAGGCAGAAGCAGTCAAGGGTAGCCTAGGGTTAGGGTTAGGCTTAGGGTTAGGCTTAGGGTACGGCTTAGGGTACGGGTTCGGGGAGGGGTTCGGGTACGGCGTAGGGTATGGGTTAGGGTTAGGGTTAGGGTTAGTGTTAGGGTTAGGGCTCGGTTTAGGGTACGGGTTAGGATTAGGGTACGTGTTAGGGTTAGGGTAGGGGTTAGGGTTAGGGTACGCATTAGGGTTAGGGTAGTTATTAAACCTATCCCACTCTCTAGATACCCCTTAGCACGTAAAGGAATATTATTTGGGGGTCCAGCCATGGAGAAGAGTTTAGACACTAGGATAAGATAAGGAACACACCCATTATAAAGAAATCACATTAGGATTCTCTTTTTAAGCTGTTCCTTCAAACACTAGTGCTTAGGAAATCTATTGGAGGCAGAAGCAGTCAAGGGTAGCCTAGGGTTAGGGTTAGGCTTAGGGTTAGGCTTAGGGTACGGCTTAGGGTACGGGTTCGGGGAGGGGTTCGGGTACGGCGTAGGGTATGGGTTAGGGTTAGGGTTAGGGTTAGTGTTAGGGTTAGGGCTCGGTTTAGGGTACGGGTTAGGATTAGGGTACGTGTTAGGGTTAGGGTAGGGGTTAGGGTTAGGGTACGCATTAGGGTTAGGGTAGTTATTAAACCTATCCCACTCTCTAGATACCCCTTAGCACGTAAAGGAATATTATTTGGGGGTCCAGCCATGGAGAAGAGTTTAGACACTAGGATAAGATAAGGAACACACCCATTATAAAGAAATCACATTAGGAGTCTCTTTTTAAGCTGTTCCTTCAAACACTAGTGCTTAGGAAATCTATTGGAGGCAGAAGCAGTCAAGGGTAGCCTAGGGTTAGGGTTAGGCTTAGGGTTAGGCTTAGGGTACGGCTTAGGGTACGGGTTCGGGGAGGGGTTCGGGTACGGCGTAGGGTATGGGTTAGGGTTAGGGTTAGGGTTAGTGTTAGGGTTAGGGCTCGGTTTAGGGTACGGGTTAGGATTAGGGTACGTGTTAGGGTTAGGGTAGGGGTTAGGGTTAGGGTACGCGTTAGGCTTAGGGTAGTTATTAAACCTATCCCACTCTCTAGATACCCCTTAGCACGTAAAGGAATATTATTTGGGGGTCCAGCCATGGAGAAGAGTTTAGACACTAGGATAAGATAAGGAACACACCCATTATAAAGAAATCACATTAGGATTCTCTTTTTAAGCTGTTCCTTCAAACACTAGTGCTTAGGAAATCTATTGGAGGCAGAAGCAGTCAAGGGTAGCCTAGGGTTAGGGTTAGGCTTAGGGTTAGGCTTAGGGTACGGCTTAGGGTACGGGTTCGGGGAGGGGTTCGGGTACGGCGTAGGGTATGGGTTAGGGTTAGGGTTAGGGTTAGTGTTAGGGTTAGGGCTCGGTTTAGGGTACGGGTTAGAATTAGGGTACGTGTTAGGGTTAGGGTAGGGGTTAGGGTTAGGGTACGCGTTAGGGTTAGGGTAGATATTAAACCTATCCCACTCTCTAGATACCCCTTAGCACGTAAAGGAATATTATTTGGGGGTCCAGCCATGGAGAAGAGTTTAGACACTAGGATAAGATAAGGAACACACCCATTATAAAGAAATCACATTAGGATTCTCTTTTTAAGCTGTTCCTTCAAACACTAGTGCTTAGGAAATCTATTGGAGGCAGAAGCAGTCAAGGGTAGCCTAGGGTTAGGGTTAGGCTTAGGGTTAGGCTTAGGGTAGGGCTTAGGGTACGGGTTCGGGGAGGGGTTCGGGTACGGCGTAGGGTATGGGTTAGGGTTAGGGTTAGGGTTAGTGTTAGGGTTAGGGCTCGGTTTAGGGTACGGGTTAGGATTAGGGTACGTGTTAGGGTTAGGGTAGGGGTTAGGGTTAGGGTACGCGTTAGGGTTAGGGTAGTTATTAAACCTATCCCACTCTCTAGATACCCCTTAGCACGTAAAGGAATATTATTTGGGGGTCCAGCGATGGAGAAGAGTTTAGACACTAGGATAAAATAAGGAACACACCCATTATAAAGAAATCACATTAGGATTCTGTTTTTAAGCTGTTCCGTCAAACACTAGTGCTTAGGAAATCTATTGGAGGCAGAAGCAGTCAAGGGTAGCCTAGGGTTAGGGTTAGGCTTAGGGTACGGCTTAGGGTACGGGTTCGGGGAGGGGTTCGGGTACGGCGTAGGGTATGGGTTAGGGTTAGGGTTAGGGTTTGAGTTAGGGTTAGGGCTCGGTTTAGGGTACGGGTTAGGATTAGGGTACGTGTTAGGGTTAGGGTAGGGGTTAGGGTTAGGGTACGCATTAGGGTTAGGGTAGTTATTAAACCTATCCCACTCTCTAGATACCCCTTAGCACGTAAAGGAATATTATTTGGGGGTCCAGCCATGGAGAAGAGTTTAGACACTAGGATAAGATAAGGAACACACCCATTATAAAGAAATCACATTAGGATTCTCTTTTTAAGCTGTTCCTTCAAACACTAGTGCTTAGGAAATCTATTGGAGGCAGAAGCAGTCAAGGGTAGCCTAGGGTTAGGGTTAGGCTTAGGGTTAGGCTTAGGGTACGGCTTAGGGTACGGGTTCGGGGAGGGGTTCGGGTACGGCGTAGGGTATGGGTTAGGGTTAGGGTTAGTGTTAGGGTTAGGGCTCGGTTTAGGGTACGGGTTAGAATTAGGGTACGTGTTAGGGTTAGGGTAGGGGTTAGGGTTAGGGTACGCATTAGGGTTAGGGTAGTTAGTAAACCTATCCCACTCTCTAGATACCCCTTAGCACGTAAAGGAATATTATTTGGGGGTCCAGCCATGGAGAAGAGTTTAGACACTAGGATAAGATAAGGAACACACCCATTATAAAGAAATCACATTAGGATTCTCTTTTTAAGCTGTTCCTTAAAACACTAGTGCTTAGGAAATCTATTGGAGGCAGAAGTAGTCAAGGGTAGCCTAGGGTTAGGGTTAGGCTTAGGGTACGGCTTAGGGTACGGGTTCGGGGAGGGGTTCGGGTACGGCGTAGGGTATGGGTTAGGGTTACGGTTAGGGTTTGAGTTAGGGTTAGGGCTCGGTTTAGGGTACGGGTTAGGATTAGGGTAGGGGTTAGGGTTAGGGTACGCGTTAGGGATAGGGTAGATATTAAACCTATCCCACTCTCTAGATACCCCTTAGCACGTAAAGGAATATTATTTGGGGGTCCAGCCATGGAGAAGAGTTTAGACACTAGGATAAGATAAGGAACACACCCATTATAAAGAAATCACATTAGGATTCTCTTTTTAAGCTGTTCCTTCAAACACTAGTGCTTAGGAAATCTATTGGAGGCAGAAGCAGTCAAGGGTAGCCTAGGGTTAGGGTTAGGCTTAGGGTTAGGCTTAGGGTACGGCTTAGGGTACGGGTTCGGGGAGGGGTTCGGGTACGGCGTAGGGTATGGGTTAGGGTTAGGGTTAGGGTTAGTGTTAGGGTTAGGGCTCGGTTTAGGGTACGGGTTAGGATTAGGGTACGTGTTAGGGTTAGGGTAGGGGTTAGGGTTAGGGTACGCATTAGGGTTAGGGTAGTTATTAAACCTATCCCACTCTCTAGATACCCCTTAGCACGTAAAGGAATATTATTTGGGGGTCCAGCCATGGAGAAGAGTTTAGACACTAGGATAAGATAAGGAACACACCCATTATAAAGAAATCACATTAGGATTCTCTTTTTAAGCTGTTCCTTCAAACACTAGTGCTTAGGAAATCTATTGGAGGCAGAAGCAGTCAAGGGTAGCCTAGGGTTAGGGTTAGGCTTAGGGTTAGGCTTAGGGTACGGCTTAGGGTACGGGTTCGGGGAGGGGTTCGGGTACGGCGTAGGGTATGGGTTAGGGTTAGGGTTAGGGTTAGTGTTAGGGTTAGGGCTCGGTTTAGGGTACGGGTTAGGATTAGGGTACGTGTTAGGGTTAGGGTAGGGGTTAGGGTTAGGGTACGCGTTAGGCTTAGGGTAGTTATTAAACCTATCCCACTCTCTAGATACCCCTTAGCACGTAAAGGAATATTATTTGGGGGTCCAGCCATGGAGAAGAGTTTAGACACTAGGATAAGATAAGGAACACACCCATTATAAAGAAATCACATTAGGATTCTCTTTTTAAGCTGTTCCTTCAAACACTAGTGCTTAGGAAATCTATTGGAGGCAGAAGCAGTCAAGGGTAGCCTAGGGTTAGGGTTAGGCTTAGGGTTAGGCTTAGGGTACGGCTTAGGGTACGGGTTCGGGGAGGGGTTCGGGTACGGCGTAGGGTATGGGTTAGGGTTAGGGTTAGGGTTAGTGTTAGGGTTAGGGCTCGGTTTAGGGTACGGGTTAGAATTAGGGTACGTGTTAGGGTTAGGGTAGGGGTTAGGGTTAGGGTACGCGTTAGGGTTAGGGTAGATATTAAACCTATCCCACTCTCTAGATACCCCTTAGCACCTAAAGGAATATTATTTGGGGGTCCAGCCATGGAGAAGAGTTTAGACACTAGGATAAGATAAGGAACACACCCATTATAAAGAAATCACATTAGGATTCTCTTTTTAAGCTGTTCCTTCAAACACTAGTGCTTAGGAAATCTATTGGAGGCAGAAGCAGTCAAGGGTAGCCTAGGGTTAGGGTTAGGCTTAGGGTACGGCTTAGGGTACGGCTTAGGCTACGGGTTCGGGGAGGGGTTCGTGTACGGCGTAGGGTATGGGTTAGGGTTAGGGTTAGGGTTAGTGTTAGGGTTAGGGCTCGGTTTAGGGTACGGGTTAGGATTAGGGTAAGTGTTAGGGTTAGGGTAGGGGTTAGGGTTAGGGTACGCCTTAGGGTTAGGGTAGTTATTAAACCTATCCCACTCTCTAGATACCCCTTAGCACGTAAAGGAATATTATTTGGGGGTCCAGCCATGGAGAAGAGTTTAGACACTAGGATAAGATAAGGAACACACCCATTATAAAGAAATCACATTAGGATTCTCTTTTTAAGCTGTTCCTTCAAACACTAGTGCTTAGGAAATCTATTGGAGGCAGAAGCAGTCAAGGGTAGCCTAGGGTTAGGGTTAGGCTTAGGGTTAGGCTTAGGGTAGGGCTTAGGGTACGGGTTCGGGGAGGGGTTCGGGTACGGCGTAGGGTATGGGTTAGGGTTAGGGTTAGGGTTAGTGTTAGGGTTAGGGCTCGGTTTAGGGTACGGGTTAGGATTAGGGTACGTGTTAGGGTTAGGGTAGGGGTTAGGGTTAGGGTACGCGTTAGGGTTAGGGTAGATATTAAACCTATCCCACTCTCTAGATACCCCTTAGCACGTAAAGGAATATTATTTGGGGGTCCAGCGATGGAGAAGAGTTTAGACACTAGGATAAAATAAGGAACACACCCATTATAAAGAAATCACATTAGGATTCTGTTTTTAAGCTGTTCCGTCAAACACTAGTGCTTAGGAAATCTATTGGAGGCAGAAGCAGTCAAGGGTAGCCTAGGGTTAGGGTTAGGCTTAGGGTTAGGCTTAGGGTACGGCTTAGGGTACGGGTTCGGGGAGGGGTTCGGGTACGGCGTAGGGTATGGGTTAGGGTTAGGGTTAGGGTTTGAGTTAGGGTTAGGGCTCGGTTTAGGTTACGGGTTAGGATTAGGGTACGTTTTAGGGTTAGGGTAGGGGTTAGGGTTAGGATACGCGTTAGGGTTAGGGTAGTTATTAAACCTATCCCACTCTCTAGATACCCCTTAGCACGTAAAGGAATATTATTTGGGGGTCCAGCCATGGAGAAGAGTTTAGACACTAGGATAAGATAAGGAACACACCCATTATAAAGAAATCACATTAGGATTCTCTTTTTAAGCTGTTCCTTAAAACACTAGTGCTTAGGAAATCTATTGGAGGCAGAAGCAGTCAAGGGTAGCCTAGGGTTAGGGTTAGGCTTAGGGTTAGGCTTAGGGTACGGCTTAGGGTACGGGTTCGGGGAGGGGTTCGGGTACGGCGTAGGGTATGGGTTAGGGTTAGGGTTAGGGTTAGTGTTAGGGTTAGGGCTCGGTTTAGGGTACGGGTTAGGATTAGGGTACGTGTTAGGGTTAGGGTAGGGGTTAGGGTTAGGGTACGCATTAGGGTTAGGGTAGTTAGTAAACCTATCCCACTCTCTAGATACCCCTTAGCACGTAAAGGAATATTATTTGGGGGTCCAGCCATGGAGAAGAGTTTAGACACTAGGATAAGATAAGGAACACACCCATTATAAAGAAATCACATTAGGATTCTCTTTTTAAGCTGTTCCTTAAAACACTAGTGCTTAGGAAATCTATTGGAGGCAGAAGTAGTCAAGGGTAGCCTAGGGTTAGGGTTAGGCTTAGGGTACGGCTTAGGGTACGGGTTCGGGGAGGGGTTCGGGTACGGCGTAGGGTATGGGTTAGGGTTAGGGTTAGGGTTTGAGTTAGGGTTAGGGCTCGGTTTAGGGTACGGGTTAGGATTAGGGTAGGGGTTAGGGTTAGGGTACGCGTTAGGGTTAGGGTAGTTATTAAACCTATCCCACTCTCTAGATACCCCTTAGCACGTAAAGGAATATTATTTGGGGGTCCAGCCATGGAGAAGAGTTTAGACACTAGGATAAGATAAGGAACACACCCATTATAAAGAAATCACATTAGGATTCTATTTTTAAGCTGTTCCTTCAAACACTAGTGCTTAGGAAATCTATTGGAGGCAGAAGCAGTCAAGGGTAGCCTAGGGTTAGGCTTAGGCTTAGGGTTAGGCTTAGGGTACGGCTTAGGGTACGGGTTCGGGGAGGGGTTCGGGTACGGCATAGGGTATGGGTTAGGGTTAGGGTTAGGGTTTGAGTTAGGGTTAGGGCTCGGTTTAGGGTACGGGTTAGGATTAGGGTACGTTTTAGGGTTAGGGTAGGGGTTAGGGTTAGGGTACGCGTTAGGGTTAGGGTAGTTATTAAACCTATCCCACTCTCTAGATACCCCTTAGCACGTAAAGGAATATTATTTGGGGGTCCAGCCATGGAGAAGAGTTTAGACACTAGGATAAGATAAGGAACACACCCATTATAAAGAAATCACATTAGGATTCTCTTTTTAAGCTGTTCCTTCAAACACTAGTGCTTAGGAAATCTATTGGAGGCAGAAGCAGTCAAGGGTAGCCTAGGGTTAGGGTTAGGCTTAGGGTTAGGATTAGGGTACGGCTTAGGGTACGGGTTCGGGGAGGGGTTCGGGTACGGCGTAGGGTATGGCTTAGGGTTAGGGTTAGGGTTAGTGTTAGGGTTAGGGCTCGGTTTAGGGTACGGGTTAGGATTAGGGTATGTGTTAGGGTTAGGGTAGGGGTTAGGGTTAGGGTACGCATTAGGGTTAGGGTAGTTATTAAACCTATCCCACTCTCTAGATACCCCTTAGCACGTAAAGGAATATTATTTGGGGGTCCAGCCATGGAGAAGAGTTTAGACACTAGGATAAGATAAGGAACACACCCATTATAAAGAAATCACATTAGGATTCTCTTTTTAAGCTGTTCCTTCAAACACTAGTGCTTAGGAAATCTATTGGAGGCAGAAGCAGTCAAGGGTAGCCTAGGGTTAGGGTTAGGCTTAGGGTTAGGCTTTGGGTACGGCTTAGGGTACGGTTTCGGGGAGGGGTTCGGGTACGGCGTAGGGTATGGGTTAGGGTTAGGGTTAGTGTTAGGGTTAGGGCTCGGTTTAGGGTACGGCTTAGGATTAGGGTACATGTTAGGGTTAGGGTACGGTTTAGGGTTAGGGTATGCGTTAGGGTTAGGGTAGTTATTAAACCTATCCCACTCTCTAGATACCCCTTAGCACGTAAAGGAATATTATTTGCGGGTCCAGCCATGGAGAAGAGTTTAGACACTAGGATAAAATAAGGAACACACCCATTATAAAGAAATCACATTAGGATTCTCTTTTTAAGCTGTTCCTTCAAACACTAGTGCTTAGGAAATCTATTGGAGGCAGAAGCAGTCAAGGGTAGCCTAGGGTTAGGGTTAGGCTTAGGGTTAGGCTTAGGGTACGGCTTAGGGTACGGGTTCGGGGAGGGGTTCGGGTACGGCGTAGGGTATGGGTTAGGGTTAGGGTTAGGGTTAGTGTTAGGGTTAGGGCTCGGTTTAGGGTACGGGTTAGAATTAGGGTACGTGTTAGGGTTAGGGTAGGGGTTAGGGTTAGGGTACGCGTTAGGCTTAGGGTAGTTATTAAGCCTATCCCACTCTCTAGATACCCCTTAGCACGTAAAGGAATATTATTTGCGGGTCCAGCCATGGAGAAGAGTTTAGACACTAGGATAAGATAAGGAACACACCCATTATAAAGAAATCACATTAGGATTCTCTTTTTAAGCTGTTCCTTCAAACACTAGTGCTTAGGAAATCTATTGGAGGCAGAAGCAGTCAAGGGTAGCCTAGGGTTAGTGTTAGGCTAAGGGTTAGGCTTTGGGTACGGCTTAGGGTATGGTTTCGGGGAGGGGTTCGGGTACGGCGTAGGGTATGGGTTAGGGTTAGGGTTAGGGTTAGTGTTAGGGTTAGGGCTCGGTTTAGGGTACGGGTTAGGATTAGGGTACGTGTTAGGGTTAGGGTACGGTTTAGGGTTAGGGTACGCGTTAGGGTTAGGGTAGTTATTAAACCTATCCCACTCTCTAGATACCCCTTAGCACGTAAAGGAATATTATTTGGGGGTCCAGCCATGGAGAAGAGTTTAGACACTAGGATAAGATAAGGAACACACCCATTATAAAGAAATCACATTAGGATTCTCTTTTTAAGCTGTTCCTTCAAACACTAGTGCTTAGGAAATCTATTGGAGGCAGAAGCAGTCAAGGGTAGCCTAGGGTTAGGGTTAGGCTTAGGGTTAGGCTTAGGGTACGGCTTAGGGTACGGGTTCGGGGAGGGGTTCGGGTACGGCGTAGGGTATGGGTTAGGGTTAGGGTTAGGGTTAGTGTTAGGGTTAGGGCTCGGTTTAGGGTACGGGTTAGAATTAGGGTACGTGTTAGGGTTAGGGTAGGGGTTAGGGTTAGGGTACGCGTTAGGGTTAGGGTAGATATTAAACCTATCCCACTCTCTAGATACCCCTTAGCACGTAAAGGAATATTATTTGGGGGTCCAGCCATGGAGAAGAGTTTAGACACTAGGATAAGATAAGGAACACACCCATTATAAAGAAATCACATTAGGATTCTCTTTTTAAGCTGTTCCTTCAAACACTAGTGCTTAGGAAATCTATTGGAGGCAGAAGCAGTCAAGGGTAGCCTAGGGTTAGGGTTAGGCTTAGGGTTAGGCTTAGGGTACGGCTTAGGCTACGGGTTCGGGGAGGGGTTCGTGTACGGCGTAGGGTATGGGTTAGGGTTAGGGTTAGGGTTAGTGTTAGGGTTAGGGCTCGGTTTAGGGTACGGGTTAGGATTAGGGTACGTGTTAGGGTTAGGGTAGGGGTTAGGGTTAGGGTACGCATTAGGGTTAGGGTAGTTATTAAACCTATCCCACTCTCTAGATACCCCTTAGCACGTAAAGGAATATTATTTGGGGGTCCAGCCATGGAGAAGAGTTTAGACACTAGGATAAGATAAGGAACACACCCATTATAAAGAAATCACATTAGGATTCTCTTTTTAAGCTGTTCCTTCAAACACTAGTGCTTAGGAAATCTATTGGAGGCAGAAGCAGTCAAGGGTAGCCTAGGGTTAGGGTTAGGCTTAGGGTTAGGCTTAGGGTACGGCTTAGGGTACGGGTTCGGGGAGGGGTTCGGGTACGGCGTAGGGTATGGGTTAGGGTTAGGGTTAGGGTTAGTGTTAGGGTTAGGGCTCGGTTTAGGGTACGGGTTAGGATTAGGGTACGTGTTAGGGTTAGGGTAGGGGTTAGGGTTAGGGTACGCGTTAGGCTTAGGGTAGTTATTAAACCTATCCCACTCTCTAGATACCCCTTAGCACGTAAAGGAATATTATTTGGGGGTCCAGCCATGGAGAAGAGTTTAGACACTAGGATAAGATAAGGAACACACCCATTATAAAGAAATCACATTAGGATTCTCTTTTTAAGCTGTTCCTTCAAACACTAGTGCTTAGGAAATCTATTGGAGGCAGAAGCAGTCAAGGGTAGCCTAGGGTTAGGGTTAGGCTTAGGGTTAGGCTTAGGGTACGGCTTAGGGTACGGGTTCGGGGAGGGGTTCGGGTACGGCGTAGGGTATGGGTTAGGGTTAGGGTTAGGGTTAGTGTTAGGGTTAGGGCTCGGTTTAGGGTACGGGTTAGAATTAGGGTACGTGTTAGGGTTAGGGTAGGGGTTAGGGTTAGGGTACGCGTTAGGGTTAGGGTAGATATTAAACCTATCCCACTCTCTAGATACCCCTTAGCACGTAAAGGAATATTATTTGGGGGTCCAGCCATGGAGAAGAGTTTAGACACTAGGATAAGATAAGGAACACACCCATTATAAAGAAATCACATTAGGATTCTCTTTTTAAGCTGTTCCTTCAAACACTAGTGCTTAGGAAATCTATTGGAGGCAGAAGCAGTCAAGGGTAGCCTAGGGTTAGGGTTAGGCTTAGGGTTAGGCTTAGGGTAGGGCTTAGGGTACGGGTTCGGGGAGGGGTTCGGGTACGGCGTAGGTTATGGGTTAGGGTTAGGGTTAGGGTTAGTGTTAGGGTTAGGGCTCGGTTTAGGGTACGGGTTAGGATTAGGGTACGTGTTAGGGTTAGGGTAGGGGTTAGGGTTAGGGTACGCGTTAGGGTTAGGGTAGTTATTAAACCTATCCCACTCTCTAGATACCCCTTAGCACGTAAAGGAATATTATTTGGGGGTCCAGCGATGGAGAAGAGTTTAGACACTAGGATAAAATAAGGAACACACCCATTATAAAGAAATCACATTAGGATTCTGTTTTTAAGCTGTTCCGTCAAACACTAGTGCTTAGGAAATCTATTGGAGGCAGAAGCAGTCAAGGGTAGCCTAGGGTTAGGGTTAGGCTTAGGGTACGGCTTAGGGTACGGGTTCGGGGAGGGGTTCGGGTACGGCGTAGGGTATGGGTTAGGGTTAGGGTTAGGGTTTGAGTTAGGGTTAGGGCTCGGTTTAGGGTACGGGTTAGGATTAGGGTACGTTTTAGGGTTAGGGTAGGGGTTAGGGTTAGGATACGCGTTAGGGTTAGGGTAGTTATTAAACCTATCCCACTCTCTAGATACCCCTTAGCACGTAAAGGAATATTATTTGGGGGTCCAGCCATGGAGAAGAGTTTAGACACTAGGATAAGATAAGGAACACACCCATTATAAAGAAATCACATTAGGATTCTCTTTTTAAGCTGTTCCTTCAAACACTAGTGCTTAGGAAATCTATTGGAGGCAGAAGCAGTCAAGGGTAGCCTAGGGTTAGGGTTAGGCTTAGGGTTAGGCTTAGGGTACGGCTTAGGGTACGGGTTCGGGGAGGGGTACGGGTACGGCGTAGGGTATGGGTTAGGGTTAGGGTTAGGGTTAGTGTTAGGGTTAGGGCTCGGTTTAGGGTACGGGTTAGAATTAGGGTACGTGTTAGGGTTAGGGTAGGGGTTAGGGTTAGGGTACGCATTAGGGTTAGGGTAGTTAGTAAACCTATCCCACTCTCTAGATACCCCTTAGCACGTAAAGGAATATTATTTGGGGGTCCAGCCATGGAGAAGAGTTTAGACACTAGGATAAGATAAGGAACACACCCATTATAAAGAAATCACATTAGGATTCTCTTTTTAAGCTGTTCCTTAAAACACTAGTGCTTAGGAAATCTATTGGAGGCAGAAGTAGTCAAGGGTAGCCTAGGGTTAGGGTTAGGCTTAGGGTACGGCTTAGGGTACGGGTTCGGGGAGGGGTTCGGGTACGGCGTAGGGTATGGGTTAGGGTTACGGTTAGGGTTTGAGTTAGGGTTAGGGCTCGGTTTAGGGTACGGGTTAGGATTAGGGTAGGGGTTAGGGTTAGGGTACGCGTTAGGGTTAGGGTAGTTATTAAACCTATCCCACTCTCTAGATACCCCTTAGCACGTAAAGGAATATTATTTGGGGGTCCAGCCATGGAGAAGAGTTTAGAGACTAGGATAAGATAAGGAACACACCCATTATAAAGAAATCACATTAGGATTCTCTTTTTAAGCTGTTCCTTCAAACACTAGTGCTTAGGAAATCTATTGGAGGCAGAAGCAGTCAAGGGTAGCCTAGGGTTAGGGTTAGGCTTAGGGTTAGGCTTAGGGTACGGCTTAGGGTACGGGTTCGGGGAGGGGTTCGGGTACGGCGTAGGGTATGGGTTAGTGTTAGGGTTAGGGTTAGTGTTAGGGTTAGGGCTCGGTTTAGGGTACGGGTTAGAATTAGGGTACGTGTTAGGGTTAGGGTACGGGTTAGGGTTAGGGTACGCGTTAGGCTTAGGGTAGTTATTAAACCTATCCCACTCTCTAGATACCCCTTAGCACGTAAAGGAATATTATTTGCGGGTCCAGCCATGGAGAAGAGTTTAGACACTAGGATAAGATAAGGAACACATACATTATAAAGAAATCACATTAGGATTCTCTTTTTAAGCTGTTCCTTCAAACACTAGTGCTTAGGAAATCTATTGGAGGCAGAAGCAGTCAAGGGTAGCCTAGGGTTAGGGTTAGGCTAAGGGTTAGGCTTTGGGTACGGCTTAGGGTACGGTTTCGGGGAGGGGTTCGGGTACGGCGTAGGGTATGGGTTAGGGTTAGGGTTAGGGTTAGTGTTAGGGTTAGGGCTCGGTTTAGGGTACGGGTTAGGATTAGGGTACGTGTTAGGGTTAGGGTACGGTTTAGGGTTAGGGTACGCGTTAGGGTTAGGGTAGTTATTAAACCTATCCCACTCTCTAGATACCCCTTAGCACGTAAAGGAATATTATTTGGGGGTCCAGCCATGGAGAAGAGTTTAGACACTAGGATAAGATAAGGAACACACCCATTATAAAGAAATCACATTAGGATTCTCTTTTTAAGCTGTTCCTTCAAACACTAGTGCTTAGGAAATCTATTGGAGGCAGAAGCAGTCAAGGGTAGCCTAGGGTTAGGGTTAGGCTTAGGGTTAGGCTTAGGGTACGGCTTAGGGTACGGGTTCGGGGAGGGGTTCGGGTACGGCGTAGGGTATGGGTTAGGGTTAGGGTTAGGGTTAGTGTTAGGGTTAGGGCTCGGTTTAGGGTACGGGTTAGAATTAGGGTACGTGTTAGGGTTAGGGTAGGGGTTAGGGTTAGGGTACGCGTTAGGGTTAGGGTAGATATTAAACCTATCCCACTCTCTAGATACCCCTTAGCACGTAAAGGAATATTATTTGGGGGTCCAGCCATGGAGAAGAGTTTAGACACTAGGATAAGATAAGGAACACACCCATTATAAAGAAATCACATTAGGATTCTCTTTTTAAGCTGTTCCTTCAAACACTAGTGCTTAGGAAATCTATTGGAGGCAGAAGCAGTCAAGGGTAGCCTAGGGTTAGGGTTAGGCTTAGGGTTAGGCTTAGGGTACGGCTTAGGCTACGGGTTCGGGGAGGGGTTCGTGTACGGCGTAGGGTATGGGTTAGGGTTAGGGTTAGGGTTAGTGTTAGGGTTAGGGCTCGGTTTAGGGTACGGGTTAGGATTAGGGTAAGTGTTAGGGTTAGGGTAGGGGTTAGGGTTAGGGTACGCCTTAGCGTTAGGGTAGTTATTAAACCTATCCCACTCTCTAGATACCCCTTAGCACGTAAAGGAATATTATTTGGGGGTCCAGCCATGGAGAAGAGTTTAGACACTAGGATAAGATAAGGAACACACCCATTATAAAGAAATCACATTAGGATTCTCTTTTTAAGCTGTTCCTTCAAACACTAGTGCTTAGGAAATCTATTGGAGGCAGAAGCAGTCAAGGGTAGCCTAGGGTTAGGGTTAGGCTTAGGGTTAGGCTTAGGGTACGGCTTAGGGTACGGGTTCGGGGAGGGGTTCGGGTACGGCGTAGGTTATGGGTTAGGGTTAGGGTTAGGGTTAGTGTTAGGGTTAGGGCTCGGTTTAGGGTACGGGTTAGGATTAGGGTACGTGTTAGGGTTAGGGTAGGGGTTAGGGTTAGGGTACGCGTTAGGGTTAGGGTAGTTATTAAACCTATCCCACTCTCTAGATACCCCTTAGCACGTAAAGGAATATTATTTGGGGGTCCAGCGATGGAGAAGAGTTTAGACACTAGGATAAAATAAGGAACACACCCATTATAAAGAAATCACATTAGGATTCTGTTTTTAAGCTGTTCCGTCAAACACTAGTGCTTAGGAAATCTATTGGAGGCAGAAGCAGTCAAGGGTAGCCTAGGGTTAGGGTTAGGCTTAGGGTACGGCTTAGGGTACGGGTTCGGGGAGGGGTTCGGGTACGGCGTAGGGTATGGGTTAGGGTTAGGGTTAGGGTTTGAGTTAGGGTTAGGGCTCGGTTTAGGGTATGGGTTAGGATTAGGGTACGTTTTAGGGTTAGGGTAGGGGTTAGGGTTAGGATACGCGTTAGGGTTAGGGTAGTTATTAAACCTATCCCACTCTCTAGATACCCCTTAGCACGTAAAGGAATATTATTTGGGGGTCCAGCCATGGAGAAGAGTTTAGACACTAGGATAAGATAAGGAACACACCCATTATAAAGAAATCACATTAGGATTCTCTTTTTAAGCTGTTCCTTCAAACACTAGTGCTTAGGAAATCTATTGGAGGCAGAAGCAGTCAAGGGTAGCCTAGGGTTAGTGTTAGGCTAAGGGTTAGGCTTTGGGTACGGCTTAGGGTATGGTTTCGGGGAGGGGTTCGGGTACGGCGTAGGGTATGGGTTAGGGTTAGGGTTAGGGTTAGTGTTAGGGTTAGGGCTCGGTTTAGGGTACGGGTTAGGATTAGGGTACGTGTTAGGGTTAGGGTACGGTTTAGGGTTAGGGTACGCGTTAGGGTTAGGGTAGTTATTAAACCTATCCCACTCTCTAGATACCCCTTAGCACGTAAAGGAATATTATTTGGGGGTCCAGCCATGGAGAAGAGTTTAGACACTAGGATAAGATAAGGAACACACCCATTATAAAGAAATCACATTAGGATTCTCTTTTTAAGCTGTTCCTTCAAACACTAGTGCTTAGGAAATCTATTGGAGGCAGAAGCAGTCAAGGGTAGCCTAGGGTTAGGGTTAGGCTTAGGGTTAGGCTTAGGGTACGGCTTAGGGTACGGGTTCGGGGAGGGGTTCGGGTACGGCGTAGGGTATGGGTTAGGGTTAGGGTTAGGGTTAGTGTTAGGGTTAGGGCTCGGTTTAGGGTACGGGTTAGAATTAGGGTACGTGTTAGGGTTAGGGTAGGGGTTAGGGTTAGGGTACGCGTTAGGGTTAGGGTAGATATTAAACCTATCCCACTCTCTAGATACCCCTTAGCACGTAAAGGAATATTATTTGGGGGTCCAGCCATGGAGAAGAGTTTAGACACTAGGATAAGATAAGGAACACACCCATTATAAAGAAATCACATTAGGATTCTCTTTTTAAGCTGTTCCTTCAAACACTAGTGCTTAGGAAATCTATTGGAGGCAGAAGCAGTCAAGGGTAGCCTAGGGTTAGGGTTAGGCTTAGGGTTAGGCTTAGGGTACGGCTTAGGCTACGGGTTCGGGGAGGGGTTCGTGTACGGCGTAGGGTATGGGTTAGGGTTAGGGTTAGGGTTAGTGTTAGGGTTAGGGCTCGGTTTAGGGTACGGGTTAGGATTAGGGTACGTGTTAGGGTTAGGGTAGGGGTTAGGGTTAGGGTACGCATTAGGGTTAGGGTAGTTATTAAACCTATCCCACTCTCTAGATACCCCTTAGCACGTAAAGGAATATTATTTGGGGGTCCAGCCATGGAGAAGAGTTTAGACACTAGGATAAGATAAGGAACACACCCATTATAAAGAAATCACATTAGGATTCTCTTTTTAAGCTGTTCCTTCAAACACTAGTGCTTAGGAAATCTATTGGAGGCAGAAGCAGTCAAGGGTAGCCTAGGGTTAGGGTTAGGCTTAGGGTTAGGCTTAGGGTACGGCTTAGGGTACGGGTTCGGGGAGGGGTTCGGGTACGGCGTAGGGTATGGGTTAGGGTTAGGGTTAGGGTTAGTGTTAGGGTTAGGGCTCGGTTTAGGGTACGGGTTAGGATTAGGGTACGTGTTAGGGTTAGGGTAGGGGTTAGGGTTAGGGTACGCGTTAGGCTTAGGGTAGTTATTAAACCTATCCCACTCTCTAGATACCCCTTAGCACGTAAAGGAATATTATTTGGGGGTCCAGCCATGGAGAAGAGTTTAGACACTAGGATAAGATAAGGAACACACCCATTATAAAGAAATCACATTAGGATTCTCTTTTTAAGCTGTTCCTTCAAACACTAGTGCTTAGGAAATCTATTGGAGGCAGAAGCAGTCAAGGGTAGCCTAGGGTTAGGGTTAGGCTTAGGGTTAGGCTTAGGGTACGGCTTAGGGTACGGGTTCGGGGAGGGGTTCGGGTACGGCGTAGGGTATGGGTTAGGGTTAGGGTTAGGGTTAGTGTTAGGGTTAGGGCTCGGTTTAGGGTACGGGTTAGAATTAGGGTACGTGTTAGGGTTAGGGTAGGGGTTAGGGTTAGGGTACGCGTTAGGGTTAGGGTAGATATTAAACCTATCCCACTCTCTAGATACCCCTTAGCACGTAAAGGAATATTATTTGGGGGTCCAGCCATGGAGAAGAGTTTAGACACTAGGATAAGATAAGGAACACACCCATTATAAAGAAATCACATTAGGATTCTCTTTTTAAGCTGTTCCTTCAAACACTAGTGCTTAGGAAATCTATTGGAGGCAGAAGCAGTCAAGGGTAGCCTAGGGTTAGGGTTAGGCTTAGGGTTAGGCTTAGGGTAGGGCTTAGGGTACGGGTTCGGGGAGGGGTTCGGGTACGGCGTAGGTTATGGGTTAGGGTTAGGGTTAGGGTTAGTGTTAGGGTTAGGGCTCGGTTTAGGGTACGGGTTAGGATTAGGGTACGTGTTAGGGTTAGGGTAGGGGTTAGGGTTAGGGTACGCGTTAGGGTTAGGGTAGTTATTAAACCTATCCCACTCTCTAGATACCCCTTAGCACGTAAAGGAATATTATTTGGGGGTCCAGCGATGGAGAAGAGTTTAGACACTAGGATAAAATAAGGAACACACCCATTATAAAGAAATCACATTAGGATTCTGTTTTTAAGCTGTTCCGTCAAACACTAGTGCTTAGGAAATCTATTGGAGGCAGAAGCAGTCAAGGGTAGCCTAGGGTTAGGGTTAGGCTTAGGGTACGGCTTAGGGTACGGGTTCGGGGAGGGGTTCGGGTACGGCGTAGGGTATGGGTTAGGGTTAGGGTTAGGGTTTGAGTTAGGGTTAGGGCTCGGTTTAGGGTACGGGTTAGGATTAGGGTACGTTTTAGGGTTAGGGTAGGGGTTAGGGTTAGGATACGCGTTAGGGTTAGGGTAGTTATTAAACCTATCCCACTCTCTAGATACCCCTTAGCACGTAAAGGAATATTATTTGGGGGTCCAGCCATGGAGAAGAGTTTAGACACTAGGATAAGATAAGGAACACACCCATTATAAAGAAATCACATTAGGATTCTCTTTTTAAGCTGTTCCTTCAAACACTAGTGCTTAGGAAATCTATTGGAGGCAGAAGCAGTCAAGGGTAGCCTAGGGTTAGGGTTAGGCTTAGGGTTAGGCTTAGGGTACGGCTTAGGGTACGGGTTCGGGGAGGGGTACGGGTACGGCGTAGGGTATGGGTTAGGGTTAGGGTTAGGGTTAGTGTTAGGGTTAGGGCTCGGTTTAGGGTACGGGTTAGAATTAGGGTACGTGTTAGGGTTAGGGTAGGGGTTAGGGTTAGGGTACGCATTAGGGTTAGGGTAGTTAGTAAACCTATCCCACTCTCTAGATACCCCTTAGCACGTAAAGGAATATTATTTGGGGGTCCAGCCATGGAGAAGAGTTTAGACACTAGGATAAGATAAGGAACACACCCATTATAAAGAAATCACATTAGGATTCTCTTTTTAAGCTGTTCCTTAAAACACTAGTGCTTAGGAAATCTATTGGAGGCAGAAGTAGTCAAGGGTAGCCTAGGGTTAGGGTTAGGCTTAGGGTACGGCTTAGGGTACGGGTTCGGGGAGGGGTTCGGGTACGGCGTAGGGTATGGGTTAGGGTTACGGTTAGGGTTTGAGTTAGGGTTAGGGCTCGGTTTAGGGTACGGGTTAGGATTAGGGTAGGGGTTAGGGTTAGGGTACGCGTTAGGGTTAGGGTAGTTATTAAACCTATCCCACTCTCTAGATACCCCTTAGCACGTAAAGGAATATTATTTGGGGGTCCAGCCATGGAGAAGAGTTTAGAGACTAGGATAAGATAAGGAACACACCCATTATAAAGAAATCACATTAGGATTCTCTTTTTAAGCTGTTCCTTCAAACACTAGTGCTTAGGAAATCTATTGGAGGCAGAAGCAGTCAAGGGTAGCCTAGGGTTAGGGTTAGGCTTAGGGTTAGGCTTAGGGTACGGCTTAGGGTACGGGTTCGGGGAGGGGTTCGGGTACGGCGTAGGGTATGGGTTAGTGTTAGGGTTAGGGTTAGTGTTAGGGTTAGGGCTCGGTTTAGGGTACGGGTTAGAATTAGGGTACGTGTTAGGGTTAGGGTACGGGTTAGGGTTAGGGTACGCGTTAGGCTTAGGGTAGTTATTAAACCTATCCCACTCTCTAGATACCCCTTAGCACGTAAAGGAATATTATTTGCGGGTCCAGCCATGGAGAAGAGTTTAGACACTAGGATAAGATAAGGAACACATACATTATAAAGAAATCACATTAGGATTCTCTTTTTAAGCTGTTCCTTCAAACACTAGTGCTTAGGAAATCTATTGGAGGCAGAAGCAGTCAAGGGTAGCCTAGGGTTAGGGTTAGGCTAAGGGTTAGGCTTTGGGTACGGCTTAGGGTACGGTTTCGGGGAGGGGTTCGGGTACGGCGTAGGGTATGGGTTAGGGTTAGGGTTAGGGTTAGTGTTAGGGTTAGGGCTCGGTTTAGGGTACGGGTTAGGATTAGGGTACGTGTTAGGGTTAGGGTACGGTTTAGGGTTAGGGTACGCGTTAGGGTTAGGGTAGTTATTAAACCTATCCCACTCTCTAGATACCCCTTAGCACGTAAAGGAATATTATTTGGGGGTCCAGCCATGGAGAAGAGTTTAGACACTAGGATAAGATAAGGAACACACCCATTATAAAGAAATCACATTAGGATTCTCTTTTTAAGCTGTTCCTTCAAACACTAGTGCTTAGGAAATCTATTGGAGGCAGAAGCAGTCAAGGGTAGCCTAGGGTTAGGGTTAGGCTTAGGGTTAGGCTTAGGGTACGGCTTAGGGTACGGGTTCGGGGAGGGGTTCGGGTACGGCGTAGGGTATGGGTTAGGGTTAGGGTTAGGGTTAGTGTTAGGGTTAGGGCTCGGTTTAGGGTACGGGTTAGAATTAGGGTACGTGTTAGGGTTAGGGTAGGGGTTAGGGTTAGGGTACGCGTTAGGGTTAGGGTAGATATTAAACCTATCCCACTCTCTAGATACCCCTTAGCACGTAAAGGAATATTATTTGGGGGTCCAGCCATGGAGAAGAGTTTAGACACTAGGATAAGATAAGGAACACACCCATTATAAAGAAATCACATTAGGATTCTCTTTTTAAGCTGTTCCTTCAAACACTAGTGCTTAGGAAATCTATTGGAGGCAGAAGCAGTCAAGGGTAGCCTAGGGTTAGGGTTAGGCTTAGGGTTAGGCTTAGGGTACGGCTTAGGCTACGGGTTCGGGGAGGGGTTCGTGTACGGCGTAGGGTATGGGTTAGGGTTAGGGTTAGGGTTAGTGTTAGGGTTAGGGCTCGGTTTAGGGTACGGGTTAGGATTAGGGTAAGTGTTAGGGTTAGGGTAGGGGTTAGGGTTAGGGTACGCCTTAGCGTTAGGGTAGTTATTAAACCTATCCCACTCTCTAGATACCCCTTAGCACGTAAAGGAATATTATTTGGGGGTCCAGCCATGGAGAAGAGTTTAGACACTAGGATAAGATAAGGAACACACCCATTATAAAGAAATCACATTAGGATTCTCTTTTTAAGCTGTTCCTTCAAACACTAGTGCTTAGGAAATCTATTGGAGGCAGAAGCAGTCAAGGGTAGCCTAGGGTTAGGGTTAGGCTTAGGGTTAGGCTTAGGGTACGGCTTAGGGTACGGGTTCGGGGAGGGGTTCGGGTACGGCGTAGGTTATGGGTTAGGGTTAGGGTTAGGGTTAGTGTTAGGGTTAGGGCTCGGTTTAGGGTACGGGTTAGGATTAGGGTACGTGTTAGGGTTAGGGTAGGGGTTAGGGTTAGGGTACGCGTTAGGGTTAGGGTAGTTATTAAACCTATCCCACTCTCTAGATACCCCTTAGCACGTAAAGGAATATTATTTGGGGGTCCAGCGATGGAGAAGAGTTTAGACACTAGGATAAAATAAGGAACACACCCATTATAAAGAAATCACATTAGGATTCTGTTTTTAAGCTGTTCCGTCAAACACTAGTGCTTAGGAAATCTATTGGAGGCAGAAGCAGTCAAGGGTAGCCTAGGGTTAGGGTTAGGCTTAGGGTACGGCTTAGGGTACGGGTTCGGGGAGGGGTTCGGGTACGGCGTAGGGTATGGGTTAGGGTTAGGGTTAGGGTTTGAGTTAGGGTTAGGGCTCGGTTTAGGGTATGGGTTAGGATTAGGGTACGTTTTAGGGTTAGGGTAGGGGTTAGGGTTAGGATACGCGTTAGGGTTAGGGTAGTTATTAAACCTATCCCACTCTCTAGATACCCCTTAGCACGTAAAGGAATATTATTTGGGGGTCCAGCCATGGAGAAGAGTTTAGACACTAGGATAAGATAAGGAACACACCCATTATAAAGAAATCACATTAGGATTCTCTTTTTAAGCTGTTCCTTCAAACACTAGTGCTTAGGAAATCTATTGGAGGCAGAAGCAGTCAAGGGTAGCCTAGGGTTAGGGTTAGGCTTAGGGTTAGGCTTAGGGTACGGCTTAGGGTACGGGTTCGGGGAGGGGTTCGGGTACGGCGTAGGGTATGGGTTAGGGTTAGGGTTAGGGTTAGTGTTAGGGTTAGGGCTCGGTTTAGGGTACGGGTTAGAATTAGGGTACGTGTTAGGGTTAGGGTAGGGGTTAGGGTTAGGGTACGCATTAGGGTTAGGGTAGTTAGTAAACCTATCCCACTCTCTAGATACCCCTTAGCACGTAAAGGAATATTATTTGGGGGTCCAGCCATGGAGAAGAGTTTAGACACTAGGATAAGATAAGGAACACACCCATTATAAAGAAATCACATTAGGATTCTCTTTTTAAGCTGTTCCTTAAAACACTAGTGCTTAGGAAATCTATTGGAGGCAGAAGTAGTCAAGGGTAGCCTAGGGTTAGGGTTAGGCTTAGGGTACGGCTTAGGGTACGGGTTCGGGGAGGGGTTCGGGTACGGCGTAGGGTATGGGTTAGGGTTACGGTTAGGGTTTGAGTTAGGGTTAGGGCTCGGTTTAGGGTACGGGTTAGGATTAGGGTAGGGGTTAGGGTTAGGGTACGCGTTAGGGTTAGGGTAGTTATTAAACCTATCCCACTCTCTAGATACCCCTTAGCACGTAAAGGAATATTATTTGGGGGTCCAGCCATGGAAAAGAGTTTAGAGACTAGGATAAGATAAGGAACACACCCATTATAAAGAAATCACATTAGGATTCTCTTTTTAAGCTGTTCCTTCAAACACTAGTGCTTAGGAAATCTATTGGAGGCAGAAGCAGTCAAGGGTAGCCTAGGGTTAGGGTTAGGCTTAGGGTTAGGCTTAGGGTACGGCTTAGGGTACGGGTTCGGGGAGGGGTTCGGGTACGGCGTAGGGTATGGGTTAGTGTTAGGGTTAGGGTTAGTGTTAGGGTTAGGGCTCGGTTTAGGGTACGGGTTAGAATTAGGGTACGTGTTAGGGTTAGGGTAGGGGTTAGGGTTAGGGTACGCGTTAGGCTTAGGGTAGTTATTAAACCTATCCCACTCTCTAGATACCCCTTAGCACGTAAAGGAATATTATTTGCGGGTCCAGCCATGGAGAAGATTTTAGACACTAGGATAAGATAAGGAACACATACATTATAAAGAAATCACATTAGGATTCTCTTTTTAAGCTGTTCCTTCAAACACTAGTGCTTAGGAAATCTATTGGAGGCAGAAGCAGTCAAGGGTAGCCTAGGGTTAGGGTTAGGCTAAGGGTTAGGCTTTGGGTACGGCTTAGGGTACGGTTTCGGGGAGGGGTTCGGGTACGGCGTAGGGTATGGGTTAGGGTTAGGGTTAGGGTTAGTGTTAGGGTTAGGGCTCGGTTTAGGGTACGGGTTAGGATTAGGGTACGTGTTAGGGTTAGGGTACGGTTTAGGGTTAGGGTACGCGTTAGGGTTAGGGTAGTTATTAAACCTATCCCACTCTCTAGATACCCCTTAGCACGTAAAGGAATATTATTTGGGGGTCCAGCCATGGAGAAGAGTTTAGACACTAGGATAAGATAAGGAACACACCCATTATAAAGAAATCACATTAGGATTCTCTTTTTAAGCTGTTCCTTCAAACACTAGTGCTTAGGAAATCTATTGGAGGCAGAAGCAGTCAAGGGTAGCCTAGGGTTAGGGTTAGGCTTAGGGTTAGGCTTAGGGTACGGCTTAGGGTACGGGTTCGGGGAGGGGTTCGGGTACGGCGTAGGGTATGGGTTAGGGTTAGGGTTAGGGTTAGTGTTAGGGTTAGGGCTCGGTTTAGGGTACGGGTTAGAATTAGGGTACGTGTTAGGGTTAGGGTAGGGGTTAGGGTTAGGGTACGCGTTAGGGTTAGGGTAGTTATTAAACCTATCCCACTCTCTAGATACCCCTTAGCACGTAAAGGAATATTATTTGGGGGTCCAGCCATGGAGAAGAGTTTAGACACTAGGATAAGATAAGGAACACACCCATTATAAAGAAATCACATTAGGATTCTCTTTTTAAGCTGTTCCTTCAAACACTAGTGCTTAGGAAATCTATTGGAGGCAGAAGCAGTCAAGGGTAGCCTAGGGTTAGGGTTAGGCTTAGGGTTAGGCTTAGGGTACGGCTTAGGGTACGGGTTCGGGGAGGGGTTCGGGTACGGCGTAGGGTATGGGTTAGGGTTAGGGTTATGGTTAGTGTTAGGGTTAGGGCTCGGTTTAGGGTACGGGTTAGAATTAGGGTACGTGTTAGGGTTAGGGTAGGGGTTAGGGTTAGGGTACGCGTTAGGGTTAGGGTAGATATTAAACCTATCCCACTCTCTAGATACCCCTTAGCACGTAAAGGAATATTATTTGGGGGTCCAGCCATGGAGAAGAGTTTAGACACTAGGATAAGATAAGGAACACACCCATTATAAAGAAATCACATTAGGATTCTCTTTTTAAGCTGTTCCTTCAAACACTAGTGCTTAGGAAATCTATTGGAGGCAGAAGCAGTCAAGGGTAGCCTAGGGTTAGGGTTAGGCTTAGGGTTAGGCTTAGGGTACGGCTTAGGCTACGGGTTCGGGGAGGGGTTCGGGTACGGCGTAGGGTATGGGTTAGGGTTAGGGTTAGGGTTAGTGTTAGGGTTAGGGCTCGGTTTAGGGTACGGGTTAGGATTAGGGTAAGTGTTAGGGTTAGGGTAGGGGTTAGGGTTAGGGTACGCCTTAGGGTTAGGGTAGTTATTAAACCTATCCCACTCTCTAGATACCCCTTAGCACGTAAAGGAATATTATTTGGGGGTCCAGCCATGGAGAAGAGTTTAGACACTAGGATAAGATAAGGAACACACCCATTATAAAGAAATCACATTAGGATTCTCTTTTTAAGCTGTTCCTTCAAACACTAGTGCTTAGGAAATCTATTGGAGGCAGAAGCAGTCAAGGGTAGCCTAGGGTTAGGGTTAGGCTTAGGGTTAGGCTTAGGGTACGGCTTAGGGTACGGGTTCGGGGAGGGGTTCGGGTACGGCGTAGGGTATGGGTTAGGGTTAGGGTTAGGGTTAGTGTTAGGGTTAGGGCTCGGTTTAGGGTACGGGTTAGGATTAGGGTACGTGTTAGGGTTAGGGTAGGGGTTAGGGTTAGGGTACGCGTTAGGGTTAGGGTAGTTATTAAACCTATCCCACTCTCTAGATACCCCTTAGCACGTAAAGGAATATTATTTGGGGGTCCAGCCATGGAGAAGAGTTTAGACACTAGGATAAGATAAGGAACACACCCATTATAAAGAAATCACATTAGGATTCTCTTTTTAAGCTGTTCCTTAAAACACTAGTGCTTAGGAAATCTATTGGAGGCAGAAGCAGTCAAGGGTAGCCTAGGGTTAGGGTTAGGCTTAGGGTTAGGCTTAGGGTACGGCTTAGGGTACGGGTTCGGGGAGGGGTTCGGGTACGGCGTAGGGTATGGGTTAGTGTTAGGGTTAGGGTTAGTGTTAGGGTTAGGGCTCGGTTTAGGGTACGGGTTAGGATTAGGGTACGTGTTAGGGTTAGGGTAGGAGTTAGGGTTAGGGTACGCGTTAGGGTTAGGGTAGTTATTAAACCTATCCCACTCTCTAGATACCCCTTAGCACGTAAAGGAATATTATTTGGGGGTCCAGCCATGGAGAAGAGTTTAGACACTAGGATAAGATAAGGAACACACCCATTATAAAGAAATCATATTAGGATTCTCTTTTTAAGCTGTTCCTTCAAACACTAGTGCTTAGGAAATCTATTGGAGGCAGAAGCAGTCAAGGGTAGCCTAGGGTTAGGGTTAGGCTTAGGGTTAGGCTTAGGGTACGGCTTAGGGTACGGGTTCGGGGAGGGGTTCGGGTACGGCGTAGGGTATGGGTTAGGGTTAGGGTTAGGGTTAGTGTTAGGGTTAGGGCTCGGTTTAGGGTACGGGTTAGAATTAGGGTACGTGTTAGGGTTAGGGTAGGGGTTAGGGTTAGGGTACGCGTTAGGGTTAGGGTAGATATTAAACCTATCCCACTCTCTAGATACCCCTTAGCACGTAAAGGAATATTATTTGGGGGTCCAGCCATGGAGAAGAGTTTAGACACTAGGATAAGATAAGGAACACACCCATTATAAAGAAATCACATTAGGATTCTCTTTTTAAGCTGTTCCTTCAAACACTAGTGCTTAGGAAATCTATTGGAGGCAGAAGCAGTCAAGGGTAGCCTAGGGTTAGGGTTAGGCTTAGGGTTAGGCTTAGGGTACGGCTTAGGCTACGGGTTCGGGGAGGGGTTCGGGTACGGCGTAGGGTATGGGTTAGGGCTAGGGTTAGGGTTAGTGTTAGGGTTAGGGCTCGGTTTAGGGTACGGGTTAGGATTAGGGTAAGTGTTAGGGTTAGGGTAGGGGTTAGGGTTAGGGTACGCCTTAGGGTTAGGGTAGTTATTAAACCTATCCCACTCTCTAGATACCCCTTAGCACGTAAAGGAATATTATTTGGGGGTCCAGCCATGGAGAAGAGTTTAGACACTAGGATAAGATAAGGAACACACCCATTATAAAGAAATCACATTAGGATACTCTTTTTAAGCTGTTCCTTCAAACACTAGTGCTTAGGAAATCTATTGGAGGCAGAAGCAGTCAAGGGTAGCCTAGGGTTAGGGTTAGGCTTAGGGTTAGGCTTAGGGTACGGCTTAGGGTACGGGTTCGGGGAGGGGTTCGGGTACGGCGTAGGGTATGGGTTAGGGTTAGGGTTAGGGTTAGTGTTAGGGTTAGGGCTCGGTTTAGGGTACGGGTTAGGATTAGGGTACGTGTTAGGGTTAGGGTAGGGGTTAGGGTTAGGGTACGCGTTAGGGTTAGGGTAGTTATTAAACCTATCCCACTCTCTAGATACCCCTTAGCACGTAAAGGAATATTATTTGGGGGTCCAGCCATGGAGAAGAGTTTAGACACTAGGATAAGATAAGGAACACACCCATTATAAAGAAATCACATTAGGATTCTCTTTTTAAGCTGTTCCTTAAAACACTAGTGCTTAGGAAATCTATTGGAGGCAGAAGCAGTCAAGGGTAGCCTAGGGTTAGGGTTAGGCTTAGGGTTAGGCTTAGGGTACGGCTTAGGGTACGGGTTCGGGGAGGGGTTCGGGTACGGCGTAGGGTATGGGTTAGGGTTAGGGTTAGGGTTAGTGTTAGGGTTAGGGCTCGGTTTAGGGTACGGGTTAGGATTAGGGTACGTGTTAGGGTTAGGGTAGGAGTTAGGGTTAGGGTACGCATTAGGGTTAGGGTAGTTAGTAAACCTATCCCACTCTCTAGATACCCCTTAGCACGTAAAGGAATATTATTTGGGGGTCCAGCCATGGAGAAGAGTTTAGACACTAGGATAAGATAAGGAACACACCCATTATAAAGAAATCACATTAGGATTCTCTTTTTAAGCTGTTCCTTCAAACACTAGTGCTTAGGAAATCTATTGGAGGCAGAAGCAGTCAAGGGTAGCCTAGGGTTAGGGTTAGGCTTAGGGTTAGGCTTAGGGTACGGCTTAGGCTACGGGTTCGGGGAGGGGTTCGGGTACGGCGTAGGGTATGGGTTAGGGTTAGGGTTAGGGTTAGTGTTAGGGTTAGGGCTCGGTTTAGGGTACGGGTTAGGATTAGGGTAAGTGTTAGGGTTAGGGTAGGGGTTAGGGTTAGGGTACGCCTTAGGGTTAGGGTAGTTATTAAACCTATCCCACTCTCTAGATACCCCTTAGCACGTAAAGGAATATTATTTGGGGGTCCAGCCATGGAGAAGAGTTTAGACACTAGGATAAGATAAGGAACACACCCATTATAAAGAAATCACATTAGGATTCTCTTTTTAAGCTGTTCCTTCAAACACTAGTGCTTAGGAAATCTATTGGAGGCAGAAGCAGTCAAGGGTAGCCTAGGGTTAGGGTTAGGCTTAGGGTTAGGCTTAGGGTACGGCTTAGGGTACGGGTTCGGGGAGGGGTTCGGGTACGGCGTAGGGTATGGGTTAGGGTTAGGGTTAGGGTTAGTGTTAGGGTTAGGGCTCGGTTTAGGGTACGGGTTAGGATTAGGGTACGTGTTAGGGTTAGGGTAGGGGTTAGGGTTAGGGTACGCGTTAGGGTTAGGGTAGTTATTAAACCTATCCCACTCTCTAGATACCCCTTAGCACGTAAAGGAATATTATTTGGGGGTCCAGCCATGGAGAAGAGTTTAGACACTAGGATAAGATAAGGAACACACCCATTATAAAGAAATCACATTAGGATTCTCTTTTTAAGCTGTTCCTTAAAACACTAGTGCTTAGGAAATCTATTGGAGGCAGAAGCAGTCAAGGGTAGCCTAGGGTTAGGGTTAGGCTTAGGGTTAGGCTTAGGGTACGGCTTAGGGTACGGGTTCGGGGAGGGGTTCGGGTACGGCGTAGGGTATGGGTTAGTGTTAGGGTTAGGGTTAGTGTTAGGGTTAGGGCTCGGTTTAGGGTACGGGTTAGGATTAGGGTACGTGTTAGGGTTAGGGTAGGAGTTAGGGTTAGGGTACGCGTTAGGGTTAGGGTAGTTATTAAACCTATCCCACTCTCTAGATACCCCTTAGCACGTAAAGGAATATTATTTGGGGGTCCAGCCATGGAGAAGAGTTTAGACACTAGGATAAGATAAGGAACACACCCATTATAAAGAAATCATATTAGGATTCTCTTTTTAAGCTGTTCCTTCAAACACTAGTGCTTAGGAAATCTATGGAGGCAGAAGCAGTCAAGGGTAGCCTAGGGTTAGGGTTAGGCTTAGGGTTAGGCTTAGGGTACGGCTTAGGGTACGGGTTCGGGGAGGGGTTCGGGTACGGCGTAGGGTATGGGTTAGGGTTAGGGTTAGGGTTAGTGTTAGGGTTAGGGCTCGGTTTAGGGTACGGGTTAGAATTAGGGTACGTGTTAGGGTTAGGGTAGGGGTTAGGGTTAGGGTACGCGTTAGGGTTAGGGTAGATATTAAACCTATCCCACTCTCTAGATACCCCTTAGCACGTAAAGGAATATTATTTGGGGGTCCAGCCATGGAGAAGAGTTTAGACACTAGGATAAGATAAGGAACACACCCATTATAAAGAAATCACATTAGGATTCTCTTTTTAAGCTGTTCCTTCAAACACTAGTGCTTAGGAAATCTATTGGAGGCAGAAGCAGTCAAGGGTAGCCTAGGGTTAGGGTTAGGCTTAGGGTTAGGCTTAGGGTACGGCTTAGGCTACGGGTTCGGGGAGGGGTTCGGGTACGGCGTAGGGTATGGGTTAGGGCTAGGGTTAGGGTTAGTGTTAGGGTTAGGGCTCGGTTTAGGGTACGGGTTAGGATTAGGGTAAGTGTTAGGGTTAGGGTAGGGGTTAGGGTTAGGGTACGCCTTAGGGTTAGGGTAGTTATTAAACCTATCCCACTCTCTAGATACCCCTTAGCACGTAAAGGAATATTATTTGGGGGTCCAGCCATGGAGAAGAGTTTAGACACTAGGATAAGATAAGGAACACACCCATTATAAAGAAATCACATTAGGATACTCTTTTTAAGCTGTTCCTTCAAACACTAGTGCTTAGGAAATCTATTGGAGGCAGAAGCAGTCAAGGGTAGCCTAGGGTTAGGGTTAGGCTTAGGGTTAGGCTTAGGGTACGGCTTAGGGTACGGGTTCGGGGAGGGGTTCGGGTACGGCGTAGGGTATGGGTTAGGGTTAGGGTTAGGGTTAGTGTTAGGGTTAGGGCTCGGTTTAGGGTACGGGTTAGGATTAGGGTACGTGTTAGGGTTAGGGTAGGGGTTAGGGTTAGGGTACGCGTTAGGGTTAGGGTAGTTATTAAACCTATCCCACTCTCTAGATACCCCTTAGCACGTAAAGGAATATTATTTGGGGGTCCAGCCATGGAGAAGAGTTTAGACACTAGGATAAGATAAGGAACACACCCATTATAAAGAAATCACATTAGGATTCTCTTTTTAAGCTGTTCCTTAAAACACTAGTGCTTAGGAAATCTATTGGAGGCAGAAGCAGTCAAGGGTAGCCTAGGGTTAGGGTTAGGCTTAGGGTTAGGCTTAGGGTACGGCTTAGGGTACGGGTTCGGGGAGGGGTTCGGGTACGGCGTAGGGTATGGGTTAGGGTTAGGGTTAGGGTTAGTGTTAGGGTTAGGGCTCGGTTTAGGGTACGGGTTAGGATTAGGGTACGTGTTAGGGTTAGGGTAGGAGTTAGGGTTAGGGTACGCATTAGGGTTAGGGTAGTTAGTAAACCTATCCCACTCTCTAGATACCCCTTAGCACGTAAAGGAATATTATTTGGGGGTCCAGCCATGGAGAAGAGTTTAGACACTAGGATAAGATAAGGAACACACCCATTATAAAGAAATCACATTAGGATTCTCTTTTTAAGCTGTTCCTTAAAACACTAGTGCTTAGGAAATCTATTGGAGGCAGAAGTAGTCAAGGGTAGCCTAGGGTTAGGGTTAGGCTTAGGGTACGGCTTAGGGTACGGGTTCGGGGAGGGGTTCGGGTACGGCGTAGGGTATGGGTTAGGGTTAGGGTTAGGGTTTGAGTTAGGGTTAGGGCTCGGTTTAGGGTACGGATTAGGATTAGGGTAGGGGTTAGGGTTAGGGTACGCGTTAGGGTTAGGGTAGTTATTAAACCTATCCCACTCTCTAGATACCCCTTAGCACGTAAAGGAATATTATTTGGGGGTCCAGCCATGGAGAAGAGTTTAGACACTAGGATAAGATAAGGAACACACCCATTATAAAGAAATCACATTAGGATTCTCTTTTTAAGCTGTTCCTTCAAACACTAGTGCTTAGGAAATCTATTGGAGGCAGAAGCAGTCAAGGGTAGCCTAGGGTTAGGCTTAGGCTTAGGGTTAGGCTTAGGGTACGGCTTAGGGTACGGGTTCGGGGAGGGGTTCGGGTACGGCGTAGGGTATGGGTTAGGGTTAGGGTTAGGGTTTGAGTTAGGGTTAGGGCTCGGTTTAGGGTACGGGTTAGGATTAGGGTACGTTTTAGGGTTAGGGTAGGGGTTAGGGTTAGGGTACGCGTTAGGGTTAGGGTAGTTATTAAACCTATCCCACTCTCTAGATACCCCTTAGCACGTAAAGGAATATTATTTGGGGGTCCAGCCATGGAGAAGAGTTTAGACACTAGGATAAGATAAGGAACACACCCATTATAAAGAAATCACATTAGGATTCTCTTTTTAAGCTGTTCCTTCAAACACTAGTGCTTAGGAAATCTATTGGAGGCAGAAGCAGTCAAGGGTAGCCTAGGGTTAGGGTTAGGCTTAGGGTTAGGCTTAGGGTACGGCTTAGGCTACGGGTTCGGGGAGGGGTTCGGGTACGGCGTAGGGTATGGGTTAGGGTTAGGGTTAGGGTTAGTGTTAGGGTTAGGGCTCGGTTTAGGGTACGGGTTAGGATTAGGGTAAGTGTTAGGGTTAGGGTAGGGGTTAGGGTTAGGGTACGCCTTAGGGTTAGGGTAGTTATTAAACCTATCCCACTCTCTAGATACCCCTTAGCACGTAAAGGAATATTATTTGGGGGTCCAGCCATGGAGAAGAGTTTAGACACTAGGATAAGATAAGGAACACACCCATTATAAAGAAATCACATTAGGATTCTCTTTTTAAGCTGTTCCTTCAAACACTAGTGCTTAGGAAATCTATTGGAGGCAGAAGCAGTCAAGGGTAGCCTAGGGTTAGGGTTAGGCTTAGGGTTAGGCTTAGGGTACGGCTTAGGGTACGGGTTCGGGGAGGGGTTCGGGTACGGCGTAGGGTATGGGTTAGGGTTAGGGTTAGGGTTAGTGTTAGGGTTAGGGCTCGGTTTAGGGTACGGGTTAGGATTAGGGTACGTGTTAGGGTTAGGGTAGGGGTTAGGGTTAGGGTACGCGTTAGGGTTAGGGTAGTTATTAAACCTATCCCACTCTCTAGATACCCCTTAGCACGTAAAGGAATATTATTTGGGGGTCCAGCGATGGAGAAGAGTTTAGACACTAGGATAAAATAAGGAACACACCCATTATAAAGAAATCACATTAGGATTCTGTTTTTAAGCTGTTCCGTCAAACACTAGTGCTTAGGAAATCTATTGGAGGCAGAAGCAGTCAAGGGTAGCCTAGGGTTAGGGTTAGGCTTAGGGTTAGGCTTAGGGTACGGCTTAGGGTACGGGTTCGGGGAGGGGTTCGGGTACGGCGTAGGGTATGGGTTAGGGTTAGGGTTAGGGTTTGAGTTACGGTTAGGGCTCGGTTTAGGGTACGGGTTAGGATTAGGGTACGTTTTAGGGTTAGGGTAGGGGTTAGGGTTAGGGTACGCGTTAGGGTTAGGGTAGTTATTAAACCTATCCCACTCTCTAGATACCCCTTAGCACGTAAAGGAATATTATTTGGGGGTCCAGCCATGGAGAAGAGTTTAGACACTAGGATAAGATAAGGAACACACCCATTATAAAGAAATCACATTAGGATTCTCTTTTTAAGCTGTTCCTTCAAACACTAGTGCTTAGGAAATCTATTGGAGGCAGAAGCAGTCAAGGGTAGCCTAGGGTTAGGGTTAGGCTTAGGGTTAGGCTTAGGGTACGGCTTAGGGTACGGGTTCGGGGAGGGGTTCGGGTACGGCGTAGGGTATGGGTTAGGGTTAGGGTTAGGGTTTGAGTTACGGTTAGGGCTCGGTTTAGGGTACGGGTTAGAATTAGGGTACGTGTTAGGGTTAGGGTTGGGGTTAGGGTTAGGGTACGCATTAGGGTTAGGGTAGTTATTAAACCTATCCCACTCTCTAGATACCCCTTAGCACGTAAAGGAATATTATTTGGGGGTCCAGCCATGGAGAAGAGTTTAGACACTAGGATAAGATAAGGAACACACCCATTATAAAGAAATCACATTAGGATTCTCTTTTTAAGCTGTTCCTTAAAACACTAGTGCTTAGGAAATCTATTGGAGGCAGAAGCAGTCAAGGGTAGCCTAGGGTTAGGGTTAGGCTTAGGGTTAGGCTTAGGGTACGGCTTAGGGTACGGGTTCGGGGAGGGGTTCGGGTACGGCGTAGGGTATGGGTTAGGGTTAGGGTTAGTGTTAGGGTTAGGGCTCGGTTTAGGGTACGGGTTAGGATTAGGGTTCGTGTTAGGGTTAGGGTAGGGGTTAGGGTTAGGGTACGCATTAGGGTTAGGGTAGTTAGTAAACCTATCCCACTCTCTAGATACCCCTTAGCACGTAAAGGAATATTATTTGGGGGTCCAGCCATGGAGAAGAGTTTAGACACTAGGATAAGATAAGGAACACACCCATTATAAAGAAATCACATTAGGATTCTCTTTTTAAGCTGTTCCTTAAAACACTAGTGCTTAGGAAATCTATTGGAGGCAGAAGTAGTCAAGGGTAGCCTAGGGTTAGGGTTAGGCTTAGGGTACGGCTTAGGGTACGGGTTCGGTGAGGGGTTCGGGTACGGCGTAGGGTATGGGTTAGGGTTAGGGTTAGGGTTTGAGTTAGGGTTAGGGCTCGGTTTAGGGTACGGGTTAGGATTAGGGTAGGGGTTAGGGTTAGGGTACGCGTTAGGGTTAGGGTAGTTATTAAACCTATCCCACTCTCTAGATACCCCTTAGCACGTAAAGGAATATTATTTGGGGGTCCAGCCATGGAGAAGAGTTTAGACACTAGGATAAGATAAGGAACACACCCATTATAAAGAAATCTCATTAGGATTCTCTTTTTAAGCTGTTCCTTCAAACACTAGTGCTTAGGAAATCTATTGGATGCAGAAGCAGTCAAGGGTAGCCTAGGGTTAGGGTTAGGCTAAGGGTTAGGCTTTGGGTACGGCTTAGGGTACGGTTTCGGGGAGGGGTTCGGGTACGGCGTAGGGTATGGGTTAGGGTTAGGGTTAGGGTTAGTGTTAGGGTTAGGGCTCGGTTTAGGGTACGGGTTAGGATTAGGGTACGTGTTAGGGTTAGGGTACGGTTTAGGGTTAGGGTACGCGTTAGGGTTAGGGTAGTTATTAAACCTATCCCACTCTCTAGATACCCCTTAGCACGTAAAGGAATATTATTTGGGGGTCCAGCCATGGAGAAGAGTTTAGACACTAGGATAAGATAAGGAACACACCCATTATAAAGAAATCACATTAGGATTCTCTTTTTAAGCTGTTCCTTCAAACACTAGTGCTTAGGAAATCTATTGGAGGCAGAAGCAGTCAAGGGTAGCCTAGGGTTAGGGTTAGGCTTAGGGTTAGGATTAGGGTACGGCTTAGGGTACGGGTTCGGGGAGGGGTTCGGGTACGGCGTAGGGTATGGCTTAGGGTTAGGGTTAGGGTTAGTGTTAGGGTTAGGGCTCGGTTTAGGGTACGGGTTAGAATTAGGGTACGTGTTAGGGTTAGGGTAGGGGTTAGGGTTAGGGTACGCGTTAGGGTTAGGGTAGATATTAAACCTATCCCACTCTCTAGATACCCCTTAGCACTTAAAGGAATATTATTTGGGGGTCCAGCCATGGAGAAGAGTTTAGACACTAGGATAAGATAAGGAACACACCCATTATAAAGAAATCACATTAGGATTCTCTTTTTAAGCTGTTCCTTCAAACACTAGTGCTTAGGAAATCTATTGGAGGCAGAAGCAGTCAAGGGTAGCCTAGGGTTAGGGTTAGGCTTAGGGTTAGGCTTAGGGTAGGGCTTAGGGTACGGGTTCGGGGAGGGGTTCGGGTACGGCGTAGGGTATGGGTTAGGGTTAGGGTTAGGGTTAGTGTTAGGGTTAGGGCTCGGTTTAGGGTACGGGTTAGGATTAGGGTACGTGTTAGGGTTAGGGTAGGGGTTAGGGTTAGGGTACGCGTTAGGGTTAGGGTAGTTATTAAACCTATCCCACTCTCTAGATACCCCTTAGCACGTAAAGGAATATTATTTGGGGGTCCAGCGATGGAGAAGAGTTTAGACACTAGGATAAAATAAGGAACACACCCATTATAAAGAAATCACATTAGGATTCTGTTTTTAAGCTGTTCCGTCAAACACTAGTGCTTAGGAAATCTATTGGAGGCAGAAGCAGTCAAGGGTAGCCTAGGGTTAGGGTTAGGCTTAGGGTACGGCTTAGGGTACGGGTTCGGGGAGGGGTTCGGGTACGGCGTAGGGTATGGGTTAGGGTTAGGGTTAGGGTTTGAGTTAGGGTTAGGGCTCGGTTTAGGGTACGGGTTAGGATTAGGGTACGTTTTAGGGTTAGGGTAGGGGTTAGGGTTAGGATACGCGTTAGGGTTAGGGTAGTTATTAAACCTATCCCACTCTCTAGATACCCCTTAGCACGTAAAGGAATATTATTTGGGGGTCCAGCCATGGAGAAGAGTTTAGACACTAGGATAAGATAAGGAACACACCCATTATAAAGAAATCACATTAGGATTCTCTTTTTAAGCTGTTCCTTCAAACACTAGTGCTTAGGAAATCTATTGGAGGCAGAAGCAGTCAAGGGTAGCCTAGGGTTAGGGTTAGGCTTAGGGTTAGGCTTAGGGTACGGCTTAGGGTACGGGTTCGGGGAGGGGTACGGGTACGGCGTAGGGTATGGGTTAGGGTTAGGGTTAGGGTTAGTGTTAGGGTTAGGGCTCGGTTTAGGGTACGGGTTAGAATTAGGGTACGTGTTAGGGTTAGGGTAGGGGTTAGGGTTAGGGTACGCATTAGGGTTAGGGTAGTTAGTAAACCTATCCCACTCTCTAGATACCCCTTAGCACGTAAAGGAATATTATTTGGGGGTCCAGCCATGGAGAAGAGTTTAGACACTAGGATAAGATAAGGAACACACCCATTATAAAGAAATCACATTAGGATTCTCTTTTTAAGCTGTTCCTTAAAACACTAGTGCTTAGGAAATCTATTGGAGGCAGAAGTAGTCAAGGGTAGCCTAGGGTTAGGGTTAGGCTTAGGGTACGGCTTAGGGTACGGGTTCGGGGAGGGGTTCGGGTACGGCGTAGGGTATGGGTTAGGGTTACGGTTAGGGTTTGAGTTAGGGTTAGGGCTCGGTTTAGGGTACGGGTTAGGATTAGGGTAGGGGTTAGGGTTAGGGTACGCGTTAGGGTTAGGGTAGTTATTAAACCTATCCCACTCTCTAGATACCCCTTAGCACGTAAAGGAATATTATTTGGGGGTCCAGCCATGGAGAAGAGTTTAGAGACTAGGATAAGATAAGGAACACACCCATTATAAAGAAATCACATTAGGATTCTCTTTTTAAGCTGTTCCTTCAAACACTAGTGCTTAGGAAATCTATTGGAGGCAGAAGCAGTCAAGGGTAGCCTAGGGTTAGGGTTAGGCTTAGGGTTAGGCTTAGGGTACGGCTTAGGGTACGGGTTCGGGGAGGGGTTCGGGTACGGCGTAGGGTATGGGTTAGGGTTAGGGTTAGGGTTAGTGTTAGGGTTAGGGCTCGGTTTAGGGTACGGGTTAGGATTAGGGTAAGTTTTAGGGTTAGGGTAGGGGTTAGGGTTAGGGTACGCATTAGGGTTAGGGTAGTTATTAAACCTATCCCACTCTCTAGATACCCCTTAGCACGTAAAGGAATATTATTTGGGGGTCCAGCCATGGAGAAGAGTTTAGACACTAGGATAAGATAAGGAACACACCCATTATAAAGAAATCACATTAGGATTCTCTTTTTAAGCTGTTCCTTCAAACACTAGTGCTTAGGAAATCTATTGGAGGCAGAAGCAGTCAAGGGTAGCCTAGGGTTAGGGTTAGGCTTAGGGTTAGGCTTAGGGTACGGCTTAGGGTACGGGTTCGGGGAGGGGTTCGGGTACGGCGTAGGGTATGGGTTAGGGTTAGGGTTAGGGTTAGTGTTAGGGTTAGGGCTCGGTTTAGGGTACGGGTTAGGATTAGGGTACGTGTTAGGGTTAGGGTAGGGGTTAGGGTTAGGGTACGCGTTAGAGTTAGGGTAGTTATTAAACCTATCCCACTCTCTAGATACCCCTTAGCACGTAAAGGAATATTATTTGGGGGTCCAGCCATGGAGAAGAGTTTAGACACTAGGATAAGATAAGGAACACACCCATTATAAAGAAATCACATTAGGATTCTCTTTTTAAGCTGTTCCTTAAAACACTAGTGCTTAGGAAATCTATTGGAGGCAGAAGCAGTCAAGGGTAGCCTAGGGTTAGGGTTAGGCTTAGGGTTAGGCTTAGGGTACGGCTTAGGGTACGGGTTCGGGGAGGGGTTCGGGTACGGCGTAGGGTATGGGTTAGGGTTAGGGTTAGGGTTAGTGTTAGGGTGAGGGCTCGGTTTAGGGTACGGGTTAGGATTAGGGTACGTGCTAGGGTTAGGGTAGGGGTTAGGGTTAGGGTACGCATTAGGGTTAGGGTAGTTAGTAAACCTATCCCACTCTCTAGATACCCCTTAGCACGTAAAGGAATATTATTTGGGGGTCCAGCCATGGAGAAGAGTTTAGACACTAGGATAAGATAAGGAACACACCCATTATAAAGAAATCACATTAGGATTCTCTTTTTAAGCTGTTCCTTCAAACACTAGTGCTTAGGAAATCTATTGGAGGCAGAAGCAGTCAAGGGTAGCCTAGGGTTAGGGTTAGGCTTAGGGTTAGGCTTAGGGTACGGCTTAGGGTACGGGTTCGGGGAGGGGTTCGGGTACGGCGTAGGGTATGGGTTAGGGTTAGGGTTAGGGTTAGTGTTAGGGTTAGGGCTCGGTTTAGGGTACGGGTTAGGATTAGGGTACGTGTTAGGGTTAGGGTAGGGGTTAGGGTTAGGGTACGCGTTAGGGTTAGGGTAGTTATTAAACCTATCCCACTCTCTAGATACCCCTTAGCACGTAAAGGAATATTATTTGGGGGTCCAACCATGGAGAAGAGTTTAGACACTAGGATAAGATAAGGAACACACCCATTATAAAGAAATCACATTAGGATTCTCTTTTTAAGCTGTTCCTTAAAACACTAGTGCTTAGGAAATCTATTGGAGGCAGAAGTAGTCAAGGGTAGCCTAGGGTTAGGGTTAGGCTTAGGGTACGGCTTAGGGTACGGGTTCGGGGAGGGGTTCGGGTACGGCGTAGGGTATGGGTTAGGGTTAGGGTTAGGGTTTGAGTTAGGGTTAGGGCTCGGTTTAGGGTACGGGTTAGGATTAGGGTAGGGGTTAGGGTTAGGGTACGCGTTAGGGTTAGGGTAGTTATTAAACCTATCCCACTCTCTAGATACCCCTTAGCACGTAAAGGAATATTATTTGGGGGTCCAGCCATGGAGAAGAGTTTAGACACTAGGATAAGATAAGGAACACACCCATTATAAAGAAATCACATTAGGATTCTCTTTTTAAGCTGTTCCTTCAAACACTAGTGCTTAGGAAATCTATTGGAGGCAGAAGCAGTCAAGGGTAGCCTAGGGTTAGGCTTAGGCTTAGGGTTAGGCTTAGGGTACGGCTTAGGGTACGGGTTCGGGGAGGGGTTCGGGTACGGCGTAGGGTATGGGTTAGGGTTAGGGTTAGGGTTTGAGTTAGGGTTAGGGCTCGGTTTAGGGTACGGGTTAGGATTAGGGTACGTTTTAGGGTTAGGGTAGGGGTTAGGGTTAGGGTACGCGTTAGGGTTAGGGTAGTTATTAAACCTGTCCCACTCTCTAGATACCCCTTAGCACGTAAAGGAATATTATTTGGGGGTCCAGCCATGGAGAAGAGTTTAGACACTAGGATAAGATAAGGAACACACCCATTATAAAGAAATCACATTAGGATTCTCTTTTTAAGCTGTTCCTTCAAACACTAGTGCTTAGGAAATCTATTGGAGGCAGAAGTAGTCAAGGGTAGCCTAGGGTTAGGCTTAGGCTTAGGGTTAGGCTTAGGGTACGGCTTAGGGTACGGGTTCGGGGAGGGGTTCGGGTACGGCGTAGGGTATGGGTTAGGGTTAGGGTTAGGGTTAGTGTTAGGGTGAGGGCTCGGTTTAGGGTACGGGTTAGGATTAGGGTACGTGTTAGGGTTAGGGTAGGGGTTAGGGTTAGGGTACGCGTTAGGGTTAGGGTAGTTATTAAACCTATCCCACTCTCTAGATACCCCTTAGCACGTAAAGGAATATTATTTGGGGGTCCAGCCATGGAGAAGAGTTTAGACACTAGGATAAGATAAGGAACACACCCATTATAAAGAAATCACATTAGGATTCTCTTTTTAAGCTGTTCCTTCAAACACTAGTGCTTAGGAAATCTATTGGAGGCAGAAGTAGTCAAGGGTAGCCTAGGATTAGGGTTAGGCTTAGGGTACGGCTTAGGGTACGGGTTCGGGGAGGGGTTCGGGTACGGCGTAGGGTATGGGTTAGGGTTAGGGTTAGGGTTTGAGTTAGGGTTAGGGCTCGGTTTAGGGTACGGGTTAGGATTAGGGTAGGGGTTAGGGTTAGGGTACGCGTTAGGGTTAGGGTAGTTATTAAACCTATCCCACTCTCTAGATACCCCTTAGCACGTAAAGGAATATTATTTGGGGGTCCAGCCATGGAGAAGAGTTTAGACACTAGGATAAGATAAGGAACACACCCATTATAAAGAAATCACATTAGGATTCTCTTTTTAAGCTGTTCCTTAAAACACTAGTGCTTAGGAAATCTATTGGAGGCAGAAGTAGTCAAGGGTAGCCTAGGGTTAGGGTTAGGCTTAGGGTACGGCTTAGGGTACGGGTTCGGGGAGGGGTTCGGGTACGGCGTAGGGTATGGGTTAGGGTTAGGGTTAGGGTTTGAGTTAGGGTTAGGGCTCGGTTTAGGGTACGGGTTAGGATTAGGGTAGAGGTTAGGGTTAGGGTAGTTATTAAACCTATCCCACTCTCTAGATACCCCTTAGCACGTAAAGGAATATTATTTGGGGGTCCAGCCATGGAGAAGAGTTTAGACACTAGGATAAGATAAAGAACACACCCATTATAAAGAAATCACATTAGGATTCTCTTTTTAAGCTGTTCCTTCAAACACTAGTGCTTAGGAAATCTATTGGAGGCAGAAGCAGTCAAGGGTAGCCTAGGGTTAGGCTTAGGCTTAGGGTTAGGCTTAGGGTACGGCTTAGGGTACGGGTTCGGGGAGGGGTTCGGGTACGGCGTAGGGTATGGGTTAGGGTTAGGGTTAGGGTTTGAGTTAGGGTTAGGGCTCGGTTTAGGGTACGGGTTAGGATTAGGGTACGTTTTAGGGTTAGGGTAGGGGTTAGGGTTAGGGTACGCGTTAGGGTTAGGGTAGTTATTAAACCTATCCCACTCTCTAGATACCCCTTAGCACGTAAAGGAATATTATTTGGGGGTCCAGCCATGGAGAAGAGTTTAGACACTAGGATAAGATAAGGAACACACCCATTATAAAGAAATCACATTAGGATTCTCTTTTTAAGCTGTTCCTTCAAACACTAGTGCTTAGGAAATCTATTGGAGGCAGAAGCAGTCAAGGGTAGCCTAGGGTTAGGGTTAGGCTTAGGGTTAGGCTTAGGGTACGGCTTAGGCTACGGGTTCGGGGAGGGGTTCGGGTACGGCGTAGGGTATGGGTTAGGGTTAGGGTTAGGGTTAGTGTTAGGGTTAGGGCTCGGTTTAGGGTACGGGTTAGGATTAGGGTAAGTGTTAGGGTTAGGGTAGGGGTTAGGGTTAGGGTACGCCTTAGGGTTAGGGTAGTTATTAAACCTATCCCACTCTCTAGATACCCCTTAGCACGTAAAGGAATATTATTTGGGGGTCCAGCCATGGAGAAGAGTTTAGACACTAGGATAAGATAAGGAACACACCCATTATAAAGAAATCACATTAGGATTCTCTTTTTAAGCTGTTCCTTCAAACACTAGTGCTTAGGAAATCTATTGGAGGCAGAAGCAGTCAAGGGTAGCCTAGGGTTAGGGTTAGGCTTAGGGTTAGGCTTAGGGTACGGCTTAGGGTACGGGTTCGGGGAGGGGTTCGGGTACGGCGTAGGGTATGGGTTAGGGTTAGGGTTAGGGTTAGTGTTAGGGTTAGGGCTCGGTTTAGGGTACGGGTTAGGATTAGGGTACGTGTTAGGGTTAGGGTAGGGGTTAGGGTTAGGGTACGCGTTAGGGTTAGGGTAGTTATTAAACCTATCCCACTCTCTAGATACCCCTTAGCACGTAAAGGAATATTATTTGGGGGTCCAGCGATGGAGAAGAGTTTAGACACTAGGATAAAATAAGGAACACACCCATTATAAAGAAATCACATTAGGATTCTGTTTTTAAGCTGTTCCGTCAAACACTAGTGCTTAGGAAATCTATTGGAGGCAGAAGCAGTCAAGGGTAGCCTAGGGTTAGGGTTAGGCTTAGGGTTAGGCTTAGGGTACGGCTTAGGGTACGGGTTCGGGGAGGGGTTCGGGTACGGCGTAGGGTATGGGTTAGGGTTAGGGTTAGGGTTTGAGTTAGGGTTAGGGCTCGGTTTAGGGTACGGGTTAGGATTAGGGTACGTTTTAGGGTTAGGGTAGGGGTTAGGGTTAGGGTACGCGTTAGGGTTAGGGTAGTTATTAAACCTATCCCACTCTCTAGATACCCCTTAGCACGTAAAGGAATATTATTTGGGGGTCCAGCCATGGAGAAGAGTTTAGACACTAGGATAAGATAAGGAACACACCCATTATAAAGAAATCACATTAGGATTCTCTTTTTAAGCTGTTCCTTCAAACACTAGTGCTTAGGAAATCTATTGGAGGCAGAAGCAGTCAAGGGTAGCCTAGGGTTAGGGTTAGGCTTAGGGTTAGGCTTAGGGTACGGCTTAGGGTACGGGTTCGGGGAGGGGTTCGGGTACGGCGTAGGGTATGGGTTAGGGTTAGGGTTAGGGTTTGAGTTACGGTTAGGGCTCGGTTTAGGGTACGGGTTAGAATTAGGGTACGTGTTAGGGTTAGGGTAGGGGTTAGGGTTAGGGTACGCATTAGGGTTAGGGTAGTTATTAAACCTATCCCACTCTCTAGATACCCCTTAGCACGTAAAGGAATATTATTTGGGGGTCCAGCCATGGAGAAGAGTTTAGACACTAGGATAAGATAAGGAACACACCCATTATAAAGAAATCACATTAGGATTCTCTTTTTAAGCTGTTCCTTAAAACACTAGTGCTTAGGAAATCTATTGGAGGCAGAAGCAGTCAAGGGTAGCCTAGGGTTAGGGTTAGGCTTAGGGTTAGGCTTAGGGTACGGCTTAGGGTACGGGTTCGGGGAGGGGTTCGGGTACGGCGTAGGGTATGGGTTAGGGTTACGGTTAGGGTTAGTGTTAGGGTTAGGGCTCGGTTTAGGGTACGGTTTAGGATTAGGGTACGTGTTAGGGTTAGGGTAGGGGTTAGGGTTAGGGTACGCATTAGGGTTAGGGTAGTTAGTAAACCTATCCCACTCTCTAGATACCCCTTAGCACGTAAAGGAATATTATTTGGGGGTCCAGCCATGGAGAAGAGTTTAGACACTAGGATAAGATAAGGAACACACCCATTATAAAGAAATCACATTAGGATTCTCTTTTTAAGCTGTTCCTTAAAACACTAGTGCTTAGGAAATCTATTGGAGGCAGAAGTAGTCAAGGGTAGCCTAGGGTTAGGGTTAGGCTTAGGGTACGGCTTAGGGTACGGGTTCGGGGAGGGGTTCGGGTACGGCGTAGGGTATGGGTTAGGGTTAGGGTTAGGGTTTGAGTTAGGGTTAGGGCTCGGTTTAGGGTACGGGTTAGGATTAGGGTAGGGGTTAGGGTTAGGGTACGCGTTAGGGTTAGGGTAGTTATTAAACCTATCCCACTCTCTAGATACCCCTTAGCACGTAAAGGAATATTATTTGGGGGTCCAGCCATGGAGAAGAGTTTAGACACTAGGATAAGATAAGGAACACACCCATTATAAAGAAATCACATTAGGATTCTCTTTTTAAGCTGTTCCTTCAAACACTAGTGCTTAGGAAATCTATTGGAGGCAGAAGCAGTCAAGGGTAGCCTAGGGTTAGGCTTAGGCTTAGGGTTAGGCTTAGGGTACGGCTTAGGGTACGGGTTCGGGGAGGGGTTCGGGTACGGCGTAGGGTATGGGTTAGGGTTAGGGTTAGGGTTTGAGTTAGGGTTAGGGCTCGGTTTAGGGTACGGGTTAGGATTAGGGTACGTTTTAGGGTTAGGGTAGGGGTTAGGGTTAGGGTACGCGTTAGGGTTAGGGTAGTTATTAAACCTATCCCACTCTCTAGATACCCCTTAGCACGTAAAGGAATATTATTTGGGGGTCCAGCCATGGAGAAGAGTTTAGACACTAGGATAAGATAAGGAACACACCCATTATAAAGAAATCACATTAGGATTCTCTTTTTAAGCTGTTCCTTCAAACACTAGTGCTTAGGAAATCTATTGGAGGCAGAAGCAGTCAAGGGTAGCCTAGGGTTAGGGTTAGGCTTAGGGTTAGGATTAGGGTACGGCTTAGGGTACGGTTTCGGGGAGGGGTTCGGGTACGGCGTAGGGTATGGGTTAGGGTTAGGGTTAGGGTTAGTGTTAGGGTTAGGGCTCGGTTTAGGGTACGGCTTAGGATTAGGGTACGTGTTAGGGTTAGGGTACGGTTTAGGGTTAGGGTACGCATTAGGGTTAGGGTAGTTATTAAACCTATCCCACTCTCTAGATACCCCTTAGCACGTAGAGGAATATTATTTGCGGGTCCAGCCATGGAGAAGAGTTTAGACACTAGGATAAAATAAGGAACACACCCATTATAAAGAAATCACATTAGGATTCTCTTTTTAAGCTGTTCCTTCAAACACTAGTGCTTAGGAAATCTATTGGAGGCAGAAGCAGTCAAGGGTAGCCTAGGGTTAGGGTTAGGCTTAGGGTTAGGCTTAGGGTACGGCTTAGGGTACGGGTTCGGGGAGGGGTTCGGGTACGGCGTAGGGTATGGGTTAGGGTTAGGGTTAGGGTTAGTGTTAGGGTTAGGGCTCGGTTTAGGGTACGGGTTAGAATTAGGGTACGTGTTAGGGTTAGGGTAGGGGTTAGGGTTAGGGTACGCGTTAGGCTTAGGGTAGTTATTAAACCTATCCCACTCTCTAGATACCCCTTAGCACGTAAAGGAATATTATTTGCGGGTCCAGCCATGGAGAAGAGTTTAGACACTAGGATAAGATAAGGAACACACCCATTATAAAGAAATAACATTAGGATTCTCTTTTTAAGCTGTTCCTTAAAACACTAGTGCTTAGGAAATCTATTGGAGGCAGAAGCAGTCAAGGGTAGCCTAGGGTTAGGGTTAGGCTTAGGGTTAGGCTTAGGGTACGGCTTAGGGTACGGGTTCGGGGAGGGGTTCGGGTACGGCGTAGGGTATGGGTTAGGGTTACGGTTAGGGTTAGTGTTAGGGTTAGGGCTCGGTTTAGGGTACGGTTTAGGATTAGGGTACGTGTTAGGGTTAGGGTAGGGGTTAGGGTTAGGGTACGCATTAGGGTTAGGGTAGTTAGTAAACCTATCCCACTCTCTAGATACCCCTTAGCACGTAAAGGAATATTATTTGGGGGTCCAGCCATGGAGAAGAGTTTAGACACTAGGATAAGATAAGGAACACACCCATTATAAAGAAATCACATTAGGATTCTCTTTTTAAGCTGTTCCTTAAAACACTAGTGCTTAGGAAATCTATTGGAGGCAGAAGTAGTCAAGGGTAGCCTAGGGTTAGGGTTAGGCTTAGGGTACGGCTTAGGGTACGGGTTCGGGGAGGGGTTCGGGTACGGCGTAGGGTATGGGTTAGGGTTAGGGTTAGGGTTTGAGTTAGGGTTAGGGCTCGGTTTAGGGTACGGGTTAGGATTAGGGTAGGGGTTAGGGTTAGGGTACGCGTTAGGGTTAGGGTAGTTATTAAACCTATCCCACTCTCTAGATACCCCTTAGCACGTAAAGGAATATTATTTGGGGGTCCAGCCATGGAGAAGAGTTTAGACACTAGGATAAGATAAGGAACACACCCATTATAAAGAAATCACATTAGGATTCTCTTTTTAAGCTGTTCCTTCAAACACTAGTGCTTAGGAAATCTATTGGAGGCAGAAGCAGTCAAGGGTAGCCTAGGGTTAGGCTTAGGCTTAGGGTTAGGCTTAGGGTACGGCTTAGGGTACGGGTTCGGGGAGGGGTTCGGGTACGGCGTAGGGTATGGGTTAGGGTTAGGGTTAGGGTTTGAGTTAGGGTTAGGGCTCGGTTTAGGGTACGGGTTAGGATTAGGGTACGTTTTAGGGTTAGGGTAGGGGTTAGGGTTAGGGTACGCGTTAGGGTTAGGGTAGTTATTAAACCTATCCCACTCTCTAGATACCCCTTAGCACGTAAAGGAATATTATTTGGGGGTCCAGCCATGGAGAAGAGTTTAGACACTAGGATAAGATAAGGAACACACCCATTATAAAGAAATCACATTAGGATTCTCTTTTTAAGCTGTTCCTTCAAACACTAGTGCTTAGGAAATCTATTGGAGGCAGAAGCAGTCAAGGGTAGCCTAGGGTTAGGGTTAGGCTTAGGGTTAGGATTAGGGTACGGCTTAGGGTACGGTTTCGGGGAGGGGTTCGGGTACGGCGTAGGGTATGGGTTAGGGTTAGGGTTAGGGTTAGTGTTAGGGTTAGGGCTCGGTTTAGGGTACGGCTTAGGATTAGGGTACGTGTTAGGGTTAGGGTACGGTTTAGGGTTAGGGTACGCATTAGGGTTAGGGTAGTTATTAAACCTATCCCACTCTCTAGATACCCCTTAGCACGTAGAGGAATATTATTTGCGGGTCCAGCCATGGAGAAGAGTTTAGACACTAGGATAAAATAAGGAACACACCCATTATAAAGAAATCACATTAGGATTCTCTTTTTAAGCTGTTCCTTCAAACACTAGTGCTTAGGAAATCTATTGGAGGCAGAAGCAGTCAAGGGTAGCCTAGGGTTAGGGTTAGGCTTAGGGTTAGGCTTAGGGTACGGCTTAGGGTACGGGTTCGGGGAGGGGTTCGGGTACGGCGTAGGGTATGGGTTAGGGTTAGGGTTAGGGTTAGTGTTAGGGTTAGGGCTCGGTTTAGGGTACGGGTTAGAATTAGGGTACGTGTTAGGGTTAGGGTAGGGGTTAGGGTTAGGGTACGCGTTAGGCTTAGGGTAGTTATTAAACCTATCCCACTCTCTAGATACCCCTTAGCACGTAAAGGAATATTATTTGCGGGTCCAGCCATGGAGAAGAGTTTAGACACTAGGATAAGATAAGGAACACATACATTATAAAGAAATCACATTAGGATTCTCTTTTTAAGCTGTTCCTTCAAACACTAGTGCTTAGGAAATCTATTGGAGGCAGAAGCAGTCAAGGGTAGCCTAGGGTTAGGGTTAGGCTAAGGGTTAGGCTTTGGGTACGGCTTAGGGTACGGTTTCGGGGAGGGGTTCGGGTACGGCGTAGGGTATGGGTTAGGGTTAGGGTTAGGGTTAGTGTTAGGGTTATGGCTCGGTTTAGGGTACGGGTTAGGATTAGGGTACGTGTTAGGGTTAGGGTACGGTTTAGGGTTAGGGTACGCGTTAGGGTTAGGGTAGTTATTAAACCTATCCCACTCTCTAGATACCCCTTAGCACGTAAAGGAATATTATTTGGGGGTCCAGCCATGGAGAAGAGTTTAGACACTAGGATAAGATAAGGAACACACCCATTATAAAGAAATCACATTAGGATTCTCTTTTTAAGCTGTTCCTTCAAACACTAGTGCTTAGGAAATCTATTGGAGGCAGAAGCAGTCAAGGGTAGCCTAGGGTTAGGGTTAGGCTTAGGGTTAGGCTTAGGGTACGGCTTAGGGTACGGGTTCGGGGAGGGGTTCGGGTACGGCGTAGGGTATGGGTTAGGGTTAGGGTTAGGGTTAGTGTTAGGGTTAGGGCTCGGTTTAGGGTACGGGTTAGAATTAGGGTACGTGTTAGGGTTAGGGTAGGGGTTAGGGTTAGGGTACGCGTTAGGGTTAGGGTAGATATTAAACCTATCCCACTCTCTAGATACCCCTTAGCACTTAAAGGAATATTATTTGGGGGTCCAGCCATGGAGAAGAGTTTAGACACTAGGATAAGATAAGGAACACACCCATTATAAAGAAATCACATTAGGATTCTCTTTTTAAGCTGTTCCTTCAAACACTAGTGCTTAGGAAATCTATTGGAGGCAGAAGCAGTCAAGGGTAGCCTAGGGTTAGGGTTAGGCTTAGGGTTAGGCTTAGGGTACGGCTTAGGGTACGGGTTCGGGGAGGGGTTCGGGTACGGCGTAGGGTATGGGTTAGGGTTAGGGTTAGTGTTAGGGTTAGGGCTCGGTTTAGGGTACGGGTTAGAATTAGGGTACGTGTTAGGGTTAGGGTAGGGGTTAGGGTTAGGGTACGCGTTAGGGTTAGGGTAGATATTAAACCTATCCCACTCTCTAGATACCCCTTAGCACGTAAAGGAATATTATTTGGGGGTCCAGCCATGGAGAAGAGTTTAGACACTAGGATAAGATAAGGAACACACCCATTATAAAGAAATCACATTAGGATTCTCTTTTTAAGCTGTTCCTTCAAACACTAGTGCTTAGGAAATCTATTGGAGGCAGAAGCAGTCAAGGGTAGCCTAGGGTTAGGGTTAGGCTTAGGGTTAGGCTTAGGGTACGGCTTAGGGTACGGGTTCGGGGAGGGGTTCGGGTACGGCGTAGGGTATGGGTTAGGGTTAGGGTTAGGGTTTGAGTTACGGTTAGGGCTCGGTTTAGGGTACGGGTTAGGATTAGGGTACGTTTTAGGGTTAGGGTAGGGGTTAGGGTTAGGGTACGCATTAGGGTTAGGGTAGTTATTAAACCTATCCCACTCTCTAGATACCCCTTAGCACGTAAAGGAATATTATTTGGGGGTCCAGCCATGGAGAAGAGTTTAGACACTAGGATAAGATAAGGAACACACCCATTATAAAGAAATCACATTAGGATTCTCTTTTTAAGCTGTTCCTTAAAACACTAGTGCTTAGGAAATCTATTGGAGGCAGAAGCAGTCAAGGGTAGCCTAGGGTTAGGGTTAGGCTTAGGGTTAGGCTTAGGGTACGGCTTAGGGTACGGGTTCGGGGAGGGGTTCGGGTACGGCGTAGGGTATGGGTTAGGGTTAGGGTTAGGGTTAGTGTTAGGATTAGGGCTCGGTTTAGGGTACGGGTTAGGATTAGGGTACGTGTTAGGGTTAGGGTAGGGGTTAGGGTTAGGGTACGCGTTAGGGTTAGGGTAGTTATTAAACCTATCCCACTCTCTAGATACCCCTTAGCACGTAAAGGAATATTATTTGGGGGTCCAGCCATGGAGAAGAGTTTAGACACTAGGATAAGATAAGGAACACACCCATTATAAAGAAATCACATTAGGATTCTCTTTTTAAGCTGTTCCTTCAAACACTAGTGCTTAGGAAATCTATTGGAGGCAGAAGCAGTCAAGGGTAGCCTAGGGTTAGGGTTAGGCTTAGGGTTAGGCTTAGGGTACGGCTTAGGGTACGGGTTCGGGGAGGGGTTCGGGTACGGCGTAGGGTATGGGTTAGGGTTAGGGTTAGGGTTAGTGTTAGGGTTAGGGCTCGGTTTAGGATACGGGTTAGGATTAGGGTAAGTGTTAGGGTTAGGGTAGGGGTTAGGGTTAGGGTACGCATTAGGGTTAGGGTAGTTATTAAACCTATCCCACTCTCTAGATACCCCTTAGCACGTAAAGGAATATTATTTGGGGGTCCAGCCATGGAGAAGAGTTTAGACACTAGGATAAGATAAGGAACACACCCATTATAAAGAAATCACATTAGGATTCTCTTTTTAAGCTGTTCCTTCAAACACTAGTGCTTAGGAAATCTATTGGAGGCAGAAGCAGTCAAGGGTAGCCTAGAGTTAGGGTTAGGCTTAGGGTTAGGCTTAGGGTACGGCTTAGGGTACGGGTTCGGGGAGGGGTTCGGGTACGGCGTAGGGTATGGGTTAGGGTTAGGGTTAGGGTTAGTGTTAGGGTTAGGGCTCGGTTTAGGGTACGGGTTAGGATTAGGGTACGTGTTAGGGTTAGGGTAGGGGTTAGGGTTAGGGTACGCGTTAGGGTTAGGGTAGTTATTAAACCTATCCCACTCTCTAGATACCCCTTAGCACGTAAAGGAATATTATTTGGGGGTCCAGCCATGGAGAAGAGTTTAGACACTAGGATAAGATAAGGAACACACCCATTATAAAGAAATCACATTAGGATTCTCTTTTTAAGCTGTTCCTTCAAACACTAGTGCTTAGGAAATCTATTGGAGGCAGAAGTAGTCAAGGGTAGCCTAGGATTAGGGTTAGGCTTAGGGTACGGCTTAGGGTACGGGTTCGGGGAGGGGTTCGGGTACGGCGTAGGGTATGGGTTAGGGTTAGGGTTAGGGTTTGAGTTAGGGTTAGGGCTCGGTTTAGGGTACGGGTTAGGATTAGGGTAGGGGTTAGGGTTAGGGTACGCGTTAGGGTTAGGGTAGTTATTAAACCTATCCCACTCTCTAGATACCCCTTAGCACGTAAAGGAATATTATTTGGGGGTCCAGCCATGGAGAAGAGTTTAGACACTAGGATAAGATAAGGAACACACCCATTATAAAGAAATCACATTAGGATTCTCTTTTTAAGCTGTTCCTTAAAACACTAGTGCTTAGGAAATCTATTGGAGGCAGAAGCAGTCAAGGGTAGCCTAGGGTTAGGGTTAGGCTTAGGGTTAGGCTTAGGGTACGGCTTAGGGTACGGGTTCGGGGAGGGGTTCGGGTACGGCGTAGGGTATGGGTTAGGGTTAGGGTTAGGGTTAGTGTTAGGGTTAGGGCTCGGTTTAGGGTACGGGTTAGGATTAGGGTACGTGTTAGGGTTAGGGTAGGGGTTAGGGTTAGGTTACGCATTAGGGTTAGGGTAGTTAGTAAACCTATCCCACTCTCTAGATACCCCTTAGCACGTAAAGGAATATTATTTGGGGGTCCAGCCATGGAGAAGAGTTTAGACACTAGGATAAGATAAGGAACACACCCATTATAAAGAAATCACATTAGGATTCTCTTTTTAAGCTGTTCCTTAAAACACTAGTGCTTAGGAAATCTATTGGAGGCAGAAGTAGTCAAGGGTAGCCTAGGGTTAGGGTTAGGCTTAGGGTACGGCTTAGGGTACGGGTTCGGGGAGGGGTTCGGGTACGGCGTAGGGTATGGGTTAGGGTTAGGGTTAGGGTTTGAGTTAGGGTTAGGGCTCGGTTTAGGGTACGGGTTAGGATTAGGGTAGAGGTTAGGGTTAGGGTAGTTATTAAACCTATCCCACTCTCTAGATACCCCTTAGCACGTAAAGGAATATTATTTGGGGGTCCAGCCATGGAGAAGAGTTTAGACACTAGGATAAGATAAGGAACACACCCATTATAAAGAAATCACATTAGGATTCTCTTTTTAAGCTGTTCCTTCAAACACTAGTGCTTAGAAATCTATTGGAGGCAGAAGCAGTCAAGGGTAGCCTAGGGTTAGGCTTAGGCTTAGGGTTAGGCTTAGGGTACGGCTTAGGGTACGGGTTCGGGGAGGGGTTCGGGTACGGCGTAGGGTATGGGTTAGGGTTAGGGTTAGGGTTTGAGTTAGGGTTAGGGCTCGGTTTAGGGTACGGGTTAGGATTAGGGTACGTTTTAGGGTTAGGGTAGGGGTTAGGGTTAGGGTACGCGTTAGGGTTAGGGTAGTTATTAAACCTATCCCACTCTCTAGATACCCCTTAGCACGTAAAGGAATATTATTTGGGGGTCCAGCCATGGAGAAGAGTTTAGACACTAGGATAAGATAAGGAACACACCCATTATAAAGAAATCACATTAGGATTCTCTTTTTAAGCTGTTCCTTCAAACACTAGTGCTTAGGAAATCTATTGGAGGCAGAAGCAGTCAAGGGTAGCCTAGGGTTAGGGTTAGGCTTAGGGTTAGGCTTAGGGTACGGCTTAGGCTACGGGTTCGGGGAGGGGTTCGGGTACGGCGTAGGGTATGGGTTAGGGTTAGGGTTAGGGTTAGTGTTAGGGTTAGGGCTCGGTTTAGGGTACGGGTTAGGATTAGGGTAAGTGTTAGGGTTAGGGTAGGGGTTAGGGTTAGGGTACGCCTTAGGGTTAGGGTAGTTATTAAACCTATCCCACTCTCTAGATACCCCTTAGCACGTAAAGGAATATTATTTGGGGGTCCAGCCATGGAGAAGAGTTTAGACACTAGGATAAGATAAGGAACACACCCATTATAAAGAAATCACATTAGGATTCTCTTTTTAAGCTGTTCCTTCAAACACTAGTGCTTAGGAAATCTATTGGAGGCAGAAGCAGTCAAGGGTAGCCTAGGGTTAGGGTTAGGCTTAGGGTTAGGCTTAGGGTACGGCTTAGGGTACGGGTTCGGGGAGGGGTTCGGGTACGGCGTAGGGTATGGGTTAGGGTTAGGGTTAGGGTTAGTGTTAGGGTTAGGGCTCGGTTTAGGGTACGGGTTAGGATTAGGGTACGTGTTAGGGTTAGGGTAGGGGTTAGGGTTAGGGTACGCGTTAGGGTTAGGGTAGTTATTAAACCTATCCCACTCTCTAGATACCCCTTAGCACGTAAAGGAATATTATTTGGGGGTCCAGCGATGGAGAAGAGTTTAGACACTAGGATAAAATAAGGAACACACCCATTATAAAGAAATCACATTAGGATTCTGTTTTTAAGCTGTTCCGTCAAACACTAGTGCTTAGGAAATCTATTGGAGGCAGAAGCAGTCAAGGGTAGCCTAGGGTTAGGGTTAGGCTTAGGGTTAGGCTTAGGGTACGGCTTAGGGTACGGGTTCGGGGAGGGGTTCGGGTACGGCGTAGGGTATGGGTTAGGGTTAGGGTTAGGGTTTGAGTTAGGGTTAGGGCTCGGTTTAGGGTACGGGTTAGGATTAGGGTACGTTTTAGGGTTAGGGTAGGGGTTAGGGTTAGGGTACGCGTTAGGGTTAGGGTAGTTATTAAACCTATCCCACTCTCTAGATACCCCTTAGCACGTAAAGGAATATTATTTGGGGGTCCAGCCATGGAGAAGAGTTTAGACACTAGGATAAGATAAGGAACACACCCATTATAAAGAAATCACATTAGGATTCTCTTTTTAAGCTGTTCCTTCAAACACTAGTGCTTAGGAAATCTATTGGAGGCAGAAGCAGTCAAGGGTAGCCTAGGGTTAGGGTTAGGCTTAGGGTTAGGCTTAGGGTACGGCTTAGGGTACGGGTTCGGGGAGGGGTTCGGGTACGGCGTAGGGTATGGGTTAGGGTTAGGGTTAGGGTTTGAGTTACGGTTAGGGCTCGGTTTAGGGTACGGGTTAGAATTAGGGTACGTGTTAGGGTTAGGGTAGGGGTTAGGGTTAGGGTACGCATTAGGGTTAGGGTAGTTATTAAACCTATCCCACTCTCTAGATACCCCTTAGCACGTAAAGGAATATTATTTGGGGGTCCAGCCATGGAGAAGAGTTTAGACACTAGGATAAGATAAGGAACACACCCATTATAAAGAAATAACATTAGGATTCTCTTTTTAAGCTGTTCCTTAAAACACTAGTGCTTAGGAAATCTATTGGAGGCAGAAGCAGTCAAGGGTAGCCTAGGGTTAGGGTTAGGCTTAGGGTTAGGCTTAGGGTACGGCTTAGGGTACGGGTTCGGGGAGGGGTTCGGGTACGGCGTAGGGTATGGGTTAGGGTTACGGTTAGGGTTAGTGTTAGGGTTAGGGCTCGGTTTAGGGTACGGTTTAGGATTAGGGTACGTGTTAGGGTTAGGGTAGGGGTTAGGGTTAGGGTACGCATTAGGGTTAGGGTAGTTAGTAAACCTATCCCACTCTCTAGATACCCCTTAGCACGTAAAGGAATATTATTTGGGGGTCCAGCCATGGAGAAGAGTTTAGACACTAGGATAAGATAAGGAACACACCCATTATAAAGAAATCACATTAGGATTCTCTTTTTAAGCTGTTCCTTAAAACACTAGTGCTTAGGAAATCTATTGGAGGCAGAAGTAGTCAAGGGTAGCCTAGGGTTAGGGTTAGGCTTAGGGTACGGCTTAGGGTACGGGTTCGGGGAGGGGTTCGGGTACGGCGTAGGGTATGGGTTAGGGTTAGGGTTAGGGTTTGAGTTAGGGTTAGGGCTCGGTTTAGGGTACGGGTTAGGATTAGGGTAGGGGTTAGGGTTAGGGTACGCGTTAGGGTTACGGTAGTTATTAAACCTATCCCACTCTCTAGATACCCCTTAGCACGTAAAGGAATATTATTTGGGGGTCCAGCCATGGAGAAGAGTTTAGACACTAGGATAAGATAAGGAACACACCCATTATAAAGAAATCACATTAGGATTCTCTTTTTAAGCTGTTCCTTCAAACACTAGTGCTTAGGAAATCTATTGGAGGCAGAAGCAGTCAAGGGTAGCCTAGGGTTAGGCTTAGGCTTAGGGTTAGGCTTAGGGTACGGCTTAGGGTACGGGTTCGGGGAGGGGTTCGGGTACGGCGTAGGGTATGGGTTAGGGTTAGGGTTAGGGTTTGAGTTAGGGTTAGGGCTCGGTTTAGGGTACGGGTTAGGATTAGGGTACGTTTTAGGGTTAGGGTAGGGGTTAGGGTTAGGGTACGCGTTAGGGTTAGGGTAGTTATTAAACCTATCCCACTCTCTAGATACCCCTTAGCACGTAAAGGAATATTATTTGGGGGTCCAGCCATGGAGAAGAGTTTAGACACTAGGATAAGATAAGGAACACACCCATTATAAAGAAATCACATTAGGATTCTCTTTTTAAGCTGTTCCTTCAAACACTAGTGCTTAGGAAATCTATTGGAGGCAGAAGCAGTCAAGGGTAGCCTAGGGTTAGGGTTAGGCTTAGGGTTAGGATTAGGGTACGGCTTAGGGTACGGTTTCGGGGAGGGGTTCGGGTACGGCGTAGGGTATGGGTTAGGGTTAGGGTTAGGGTTAGTGTTAGGGTTAGGGCTCGGTTTAGGGTACGGCTTAGGATTAGGGTACGTGTTAGGGTTAGGGTACGGTTTAGGGTTAGGGTACGCATTAGGGTTAGGGTAGTTATTAAACCTATCCCACTCTCTAGATACCCCTTAGCACGTAGAGGAATATTATTTGCGGGTCCAGCCATGGAGAAGAGTTTAGACACTAGGATAAAATAAGGAACACACCCATTATAAAGAAATCACATTAGGATTCTCTTTTTAAGCTGTTCCTTCAAACACTAGTGCTTAGGAAATCTATTGGAGGCAGAAGCAGTCAAGGGTAGCCTAGGGTTAGGGTTAGGCTTAGGGTTAGGCTTAGGGTACGGCTTAGGGTACGGGTTCGGGGAGGGGTTCGGGTACGGCGTAGGGTATGGGTTAGGGTTAGGGTTAGGGTTAGTGTTAGGGTTAGGGCTCGGTTTAGGGTACGGGTTAGAATTAGGGTACGTGTTAGGGTTAGGGTAGGGGTTAGGGTTAGGGTACGCGTTAGGCTTAGGGTAGTTATTAAATCTATCCCACTCTCTAGATACCCCTTAGCACGTAAAGGAATATTATTTGCGGGTCCAGCCATGGAGAAGAGTTTAGACACTAGGATAAGATAAGGAACACATACATTATAAAGAAATCACATTAGGATTCTCTTTTTAAGCTGTTCCTTCAAACACTAGTGCTTAGGAAATCTATTGGAGGCAGAAGCAGTCAAGGGTAGCCTAGGGTTAGGGTTAGGCTAAGGGTTAGGCTTTGGGTACGGCTTAGGGTACGGTTTCGGGGAGGGGTTCGGGTACGGCGTAGGGTATGGGTTAGGGTTAGGGTTAGGGTTAGTGTTAGGGTTAGGGCTCGGTTTAGGGTACGGGTTAGGATTAGGGTACGTGTTAGGGTTAGGGTACGGTTTAGGGTTAGGGTACGCGTTAGGGTTAGGGTAGTTATTAAACCTATCCCACTCTCTAGATACCCCTTAGCACGTAAAGGAATATTATTTGGGGGTCCAGCCATGGAGAAGAGTTTAGACACTAGGATAAGATAAGGAACACACCCATTATAAAGAAATCACATTAGGATTCTCTTTTTAAGCTGTTCCTTCAAACACTAGTGCTTAGGAAATCTATTGGAGGCAGAAGCAGTCAAGGGTAGCCTAGGGTTAGGGTTAGGCTTAGGGTTAGGCTTAGGGTACGGCTTAGGGTACGGGTTCGGGGAGGGGTTCGGGTACGGCGTAGGGTATGGGTTAGGGTTAGGGTTAGGGTTAGTGTTAGGGTTAGGGCTCGGTTTAGGGTACGGGTTAGAATTAGGGTACGTGTTAGGGTTAGGGTAGGGGTTAGGGTTAGGGTACGCGTTAGGGTTAGGGTAGATATTAAACCTATCCCACTCTCTAGATACCCCTTAGCACTTAAAGGAATATTATTTGGGGGTCCAGCCATGGAGAAGAGTTTAGACACTAGGATAAGATAAGGAACACACCCATTATAAAGAAATCACATTAGGATTCTCTTTTTAAGCTGTTCCTTCAAACACTAGTGCTTAGGAAATCTATTGGAGGCAGAAGCAGTCAAGGGTAGCCTAGGGTTAGGGTTAGGCTTAGGGTTAGGCTTAGGGTACGGCTTAGGGTACGGGTTCGGGGAGGGGTTCGGGTACGGCGTAGGGTATGGGTTAGGGTTAGGGTTAGTGTTAGGGTTAGGGCTCGGTTTAGGGTACGGGTTAGAATTAGGGTACGTGTTAGGGTTAGGGTAGGGGTTAGGGTTAGGGTACGCGTTAGGGTTAGGGTAGATATTAAACCTATCCCACTCTCTAGATACCCCTTAGCACGTAAAGGAATATTATTTGGGGGTCCAGCCATGGAGAAGAGTTTAGACACTAGGATAAGATAAGGAACACACCCATTATAAAGAAATCACATTAGGATTCTCTTTTTAAGCTGTTCCTTCAAACACTAGTGCTTAGGAAATCTATTGGAGGCAGAAGCAGTCAAGGGTAGCCTAGGGTTAGGGTTAGGCTTAGGGTTAGGCTTAGGGTACGGCTTAGGGTACGGGTTCGGGGAGGGGTTCGGGTACGGCGTAGGGTATGGGTTAGGGTTAGGGTTAGGGTTTGAGTTACGGTTAGGGCTCGGTTTAGGGTACGGGTTAGGATTAGGGTACGTTTTAGGGTTAGGGTAGGGGTTAGGGTTAGGGTACGCATTAGGGTTAGGGTAGTTATTAAACCTATCCCACTCTCTAGATACCCCTTAGCACGTAAAGGAATATTATTTGGGGGTCCAGCCATGGAGAAGAGTTTAGACACTAGGATAAGATAAGGAACACACCCATTATAAAGAAATCACATTAGGATTCTCTTTTTAAGCTGTTCCTTAAAACACTAGTGCTTAGGAAATCTATTGGAGGCAGAAGCAGTCAAGGGTAGCCTAGGGTTAGGGTTAGGCTTAGGGTTAGGCTTAGGGTACGGCTTAGGGTACGGGTTCGGGGAGGGGTTCGGGTACGGCGTAGGGTATGGGTTAGGGTTAGGGTTAAGGTTAGTGTTAGGATTAGGGCTCGGTTTAGGGTACGGGTTAGGATTAGGGTACGTGTTAGGGTTAGGGTAGGGGTTAGGGTTAGGGTACGCGTTAGGCTTAGGGTAGTTATTAAACCTATCCCACTCTCTAGATACCCCTTAGCACGTAAAGGAATATTATTTGGGGGTCCAGCCATGGAGAAGAGTTTAGACACTAGGATAAGATAAGGAACACACCCATTATAAAGAAATCACATTAGGATTCTCTTTTTAAGCTGTTCCTTCAAACACTAGTGCTTAGGAAATCTATTGGAGGCAGAAGCAGTCAAGGGTAGCCTAGGGTTAGGGTTAGGCTTAGGGTTAGGCTTAGGGTACGGCTTAGGGTACGGGTTCGGGGAGGGGTTCGGGTACGGCGTAGGGTATGGGTTAGGGTTAGGGTTAGGGTTAGTGTTAGGGTTAGGGCTCGGTTTAGGGTACGGGTTAGGATTAGGGTAAGTGTTAGGGTTAGGGTAGGGGTTAGGGTTAGGGTACGCATTAGGGTTAGGGTAGTTATTAAACCTATCCCACTCTCTAGATACCCCTTAGCACGTAAAGGAATATTATTTGGGGGTCCAGCCATGGAGAAGAGTTTAGACACTAGGATAAGATAAGGAACACACCCATTATAAAGAAATCACATTAGGATTCTCTTTTTAAGCTGTTCCTTCAAACACTAGTGCTTAGGAAATCTATTGGAGGCAGAAGCAGTCAAGGGTAGCCTAGAGTTAGGGTTAGGCTTAGGGTTAGGCTTAGGGTACGGCTTAGGGTACGGGTTCGGGGAGGGGTTCGGGTACGGCGTAGGGTATGGGTTAGGGTTAGGGTTAGGGTTAGTGTTAGGGTTAGGGCTCGGTTTAGGGTACGGGTTAGGATTAGGGTACGTGTTAGGGTTAGGGTAGGGGTTAGGGTTAGGGTACGCGTTAGGGTTAGGGTAGTTATTAAACCTATCCCACTCTCTAGATACCCCTTAGCACGTAAAGGAATATTATTTGGGGGTCCAGCCATGGAGAAGAGTTTAGACACTAGGATAAGATAAGGAACACACCCATTATAAAGAAATCACATTAGGATTCTCTTTTTAAGCTGTTCCTTCAAACACTAGTGCTTAGGAAATCTATTGGAGGCAGAAGCAGTCAAGGGTAGCCTAGGGTTAGGGTTAGGCTTAGGGTTAGGCTTAGGGTACGGCTTAGGGTACGGGTTCGGGGAGGGGTTCGGGTACGGCGTAGGGTATGGGTTAGGGTTAGGGTTAGGGTTAGTGTTAGGGTGAGGGCTCGGTTTAGGGTACGGGTTAGGATTAGGGTACGTGCTAGGGTTAGGGTAGGGGTTAGGTTTAGGGTACGCATTAGGGTTAGGGTAGTTAGTAAACCTATCCCACTCTCTAGATACCCCTTAGCACGTAAAGGAATATTATTTGGGGGTCCAGCCATGGAGAAGAGTTTAGACACTAGGATAAGATAAGGAACACACCCATTATAAAGAAATCACATTAGGATTCTCTTTTTAAGCTGTTCCTTCAAACACTAGTGCTTAGGAAATCTATTGGAGGCAGAAGCAGTCAAGGGTAGCCTAGGGTTAGGGTTAGGCTTAGGGTTAGGCTTAGGGTACGGCTTAGGGTACGGGTTCGGGGAGGGGTTCGGGTACGGCGTAGGGTATGGGTTAGGGTTAGGGTTAGGGTTAGTGTTAGGGTTAGGGCTCGGTTTAGGGTACGGGTTAGGATTAGGGTACGTGTTAGGGTTAGGGTAGGGGTTAGGGTTAGGGTACGCGTTAGGGTTAGGGTAGTTATTAAACCTATCCCACTCTCTAGATACCCCTTAGCACGTAAAGGAATATTATTTGGGGGTCCAACCATGGAGAAGAGTTTAGACACTAGGATAAGATAAGGAACACACCCATTATAAAGAAATCACATTAGGATTCTCTTTTTAAGCTGTTCCTTAAAACACTAGTGCTTAGGAAATCTATTGGAGTCAGAAGTAGTCAAGGGTAGCCTAGGGTTAGGGTTAGGCTTAGGGTACGGCTTAGGGTACGGGTTCGGGGAGGGGTTCGGGTACGGCGTAGGGTATGGGTTAGGGTTAGGGTTAGGGTTTGAGTTAGGGTTAGGGCTCGGTTTAGGGTACGGGTTAGGATTAGGGTAGGGGTTAGGGTTAGGGTACGCGTTAGGGTTAGGGTAGTTATTAAACCTATCCCACTCTCTAGATACCCCTTAGCACGTAAAGGAATATTATTTGGGGGTCCAGCCATGGAGAAGAGTTTAGACACTAGGATAAGATAAGGAACACACCCATTATAAAGAAATCACATTAGGATTCTCTTTTTAAGCTGTTCCTTCAAACACTAGTGCTTAGGAAATCTATTGGAGGCAGAAGCAGTCAAGGGTAGCCTAGGGTTAGGCTTCGGCTTAGGGTTAGGCTTAGGGTACGGCTTAGGGTACGGGTTCGGGGAGGGGTTCGGGTACGGCGTAGGGTATGGGTTAGGGTTAGGGTTAGGGTTTGAGTTAGGGTTAGGGCTCGGTTTAGGGTACGGGTTAGGATTAGGGTACGTGTTAGGGTTAGGGTAGGGGTTAGGGTTAGGGTACGCGTTAGGGTTAGGGTAGTTATTAAACCTATCCCACTCTCTAGATACCCCTTAGAACGTAAAGGAATATTATTTGGGGGTCCAGCCATGGAGAAGAGTTTAGACACTAGGATAAGATAAGGAACACACCCATTATAAAGAAATCACATTAGGATTCTCTTTTTAAGCTGTTCCTTCAAACACTAGTGCTTAGGAAATCTATTGGAGGCAGAAGTAGTCAAGGGTAGCCTAGGGTTAGGCTTAGGCTTAGGGTTAGGCTTAGGGTACGGCTTAGGGTACGGGTTCGGGGAGGGGTTCGGGTACGGCGTAGGGTATGGGTTAGTGTTAGGGTTAGGGTTAGTGTTAGGGTGAGGGCTCGGTTTAGGGTACGGGTTAGGATTAGGGTACGTGTTAGGGTTAGGGTAGGGGTTAGGGTTAGGGTACGCGTTAGGGTTAGGGTAGTTATTAAACCTATCCCACTCTCTAGATACCCCTTAGCACGTAAAGGAATATTATTTGGGGGTCCAGCCATGGAGAAGAGTTTAGACACTAGGATAAGATAAGGAACACACCCATTATAAAGAAATCACATTAGGATTCTCTTTTTAAGCTGTTCCTTCAAACACTAGTGCTTAGGAAATCTATTGGAGGCAGAAGTAGTCAAGGGTAGCCTAGGATTAGGGTTAGGCTTAGGGTACGGCTTAGGGTACGGGTTCGGGGAGGGGTTCGGGTACGGCGTAGGGTATGGGTTAGGGTTAGGGTTAGGGTTTGAGTTAGGGTTAGGGCTCGGTTTAGGGTACGGGTTAGGATTAGGGTAGGGGTTAGGGTTAGGGTACGCGTTAGGGTTAGGGTAGTTATTAAACCTATCCCACTCTCTAGATACCCCTTAGCACGTAAAGGAATATTATTTGGGGGTCCAGCCATGGAGAAGAGTTTAGACACTAGGATAAGATAAGGAACACACCCATTATAAAGAAATCACATTAGGATTCTCTTTTTAAGCTGTTCCTTCAAACACTAGTGCTTAGGAAATCTATTGGAGGCAGAAGCAGTCAAGGGTAGCCTAGGTTTAGGCTTAGGCTTAGGGTTAGGCTTAGGGTACGGCTTAGGGTACGGGTTCGGGGAGGGGTTCGGGTACGGCGTAGGGTATGGGTTAGGGTTAGGGTTAGGGTTTGAGTTAGGGTTAGGGCTCGGTTTAGGGTACGGATTAGGATTAGGGTACGTTTTAGGGTTAGGGTAGGGGTTAGGGTTAGGGTACGCGTTAGGGTTAGGGTAGTTATTAAACCTATCCCACTCTCTAGATACCCCTTAGCACGTAAAGGAATATTATTTGGGGGTCCAGCCATGGAGAAGAGTTTAGACACTAGGATAAGATAAGGAACACACCCATTATAAAGAAATCACATTAGGATTCTCTTTTTAAGCTGTTCCTTCAAACACTAGTGCTTAGGAAATCTATTGGAGGCAGAAGCAGTCAAGGGTAGCCTAGGGTTAGGGTTAGGCTTAGGGTTAGGATTAGGGTACGGCTTAGGGTACGGGTTCGGGGAGGGGTTCGGGAACGGCGTAGGGTATGGCTTAGGGTTAGGGTTAGGGTTAGTGTTAGGGTTAGGGCTCGGTTTAGGGTACGGGTTAGGATTAGGGTAAGTGTTAGGGTTAGGGTAGGGGTTAGGGTTAGGGTACGCATTAGGGTTAGGGTAGTTATTAAACCTATCCCACTCTCTAGATACCCCTTAGCACGTAAAGGAATATTATTTGCGGGTCCAGCCATGGAGAAGAGTTTAGACACTAGGATAAGATAAGGAACACACCCATTATAAAGAAATCACATTAGGATTCTCTTTTTAAGCTGTTCCTTCAAACACTAGTGCTTAGGAAATCTATTGGAGGCAGAAGCAGTCAAGGGTAGCCTAGGGTTAGGGTTAGGCTTAGGGTTAGGCTTAGGGTACGGCTTAGGGTACGGGTTCGGGGAGGGGTTCGGGTACGGCGTAGGGTATGGGTTAGGGTTAGGGTTAGGGTTTGAGTTAGGGTTAGGGCTCGGTTTAGGGTACGGGTTAGGATTAGGGTAGGGGTTAGTGTTAGGGTACGCGTTAGGGTTAGGGTAGTTATTAAACCTATCCCACTCTCTAGATACCCCTTAGCACGTAAAGGAATATTATTTGGGGGTCCAGCCATGGAGAAGAGTTTAGACACTAGGATAAGATAAGGAACACACCCATTATAAAGAAATCACATTAGGATTCTCTTTTTAAGCTGTTCCTTCAAACACTAGTGCTTAGGAAATCTATTGGAGGCAGAAGCAGTCAAGGGTAGCCTAGGGTTAGGGTTAGGCTTAGGGTTAGGCTTAGGGTACGGCTTAGGGTACGGGTTCGGGGAGGGGTTCGTGTCCGGCGTAGTGTATGGTTTAGGGTTAGGGTTAGGGTTTGAGTTAGGGTTAGGGCTCAGTTTAGGGTACGGGTTAGGATTAGGGTACGTTTTAGGGTTAGGGTAGGGGTTAGGGTTAGGGTACGCGTTAGGGTTAGGGTAGTTATTAAACCTATCCCACTCTCTAGATACCCCTTAGCACGTAAAGGAATATTATTTGGGGGTCCAGCCATGGAGAAGAGTTTAGACACTAGGATAAGATAAGGAACACACCCATTATAAAGAAATCACATTAGGATTCTCTTTTTAAGCTGTTCCTTCAAACACTAGTGCTTAGGAAATCTATTGGAGGCAGAAGCAGTCAAGGGTAGCCTAGGGTTAGGGTTAGGCTTAGGGTTAGGATTAGGGTACGGCTTAGGGTACGGGTTCGGGGAGGGGTTCGGGTACGGCGTAGGGTATGGCTTAGGGTTAGGGTTAGGGTTAGTGTTAGGGTTAGGGCTCGGTTTAGGGTACGGGTTAGGATTAGGGTACGTGTTAGGGTTAGGGTAGGGGTTAGGGTTAGGGTACGCATTAGGGTTAGGGTAGTTATTAAACCTATCCCACTGTCTAGATACCCCTTAGCACGTAAAGGAATATTATTTGGGGGTCCAGCCATGGAGAAGAGTTTAGACACTAGGATAAGATAAGGAACACACCCATTATAAAGAAATCACATTAGGATTCTCTTTTTAAGCTGTTCCTTCAAACACTAGTGCTTAGGAAATCTATTGGAGGCAGAAGCAGTCAAGGGTAGCCTAGGGTTAGGGTTAGGCTTAGGGTTAGGCTTTGGGTACGGCTTAGGGTACGGTTTCGGGGAGGGGTTCGGGTACGGCGTAGGGTATGGGTTAGGGTTAGAGTTAGGGTTAGTGTTAGGGTTAGGGCTCGGTTTAGGGTACGGGTTAGGATTAGGGTACGTGTTAGGGTTAGGGTACGGTTTAGGGTTAGGGTACGCGTTAGGGTTAGGGTAGTTATTAAACCTATCCCACTCTCTAGATACCCCTTAGCACGTAAAGGAATATTATTTGCGGGTCCAGCCATGGAGAAGAGTTTAGACACTAGGATAAAATAAGGAACACATACATTATAAAGAAATCACATTAGGATTCTCTTTTTAAGCTGTTCCTTCAAACACTAGTGCTTAGGAAATCTATTGGAGGCAGAAGCAGTCAAGGGTAGCCTAGGGTTAGGGTTAGGCTTAGGGTTAGGCTTAGGGTACGGCTTAGGGTACGGGTTCGGGGAGGGGTTCGGGTACGGCGTAGGGTATGGGTTAGGGTTAGGGTTAGGGTTAGTGTTAGGGTTAGGGCTCGGTTTAGGGTACGGGTTAGAATTAGGGTACGTGTTAGGGTTAGGGTAGGGGTTAGGGTTAGGGTACGCGTTAGGCTTAGGGTAGTTATTAAACCTATCCCACTCTCTAGATACCCCTTAGCACGTAAAGGAATATTATTTGCGGGTCCAGCCATGGAGAAGAGTTTAGACACTAGGATAAGATAAGGAACACACCCATTATAAAGAAATCACATTAGGATTCTCTTTTTAAGCTGTTCCTTCAAACACTAGTGCTTAGGAAATCTATTGGAGGCAGAAGCAGTCAAGGGTAGCCTAGGGTTAGGGTTAGGCTTAGGGTTAGGCTTAGGGTACGGCTTAGGGTACGGGTTCGGGGAGGGGTTCGGGTACGGCGTAGGGTATGGGTTAGGGTTAGGGTTAGGGTTAGTGTTAGGGTTAGGGCTCGGTTTAGGGTACGGGTTAGGATTAGGGTACGTGTTAGGGTTAGGGTAGGGGTTAGGGTTAGGGTACGCGTTAGGGTTAGGGTAGTTATTAAACCTATCCCACTCTCTAGATACCCCTTAGCACGTAAAGGAATATTATTTGGGGGTCCAGCCATGGAGAAGAGTTTAGACACTAGGATAAGATAAGGAACACACCCATTATAAAGAAATCACATTAGGATTCTCTTTTTAAGCTGTTCCTTAAAACACTAGTGCTTAGGAAATCTATTGGAGGCAGAAGTAGTCAAGGGTAGCCTAGGGTTAGGGTTAGGCTTAGGGTACGGCTTAGGGTACGGGTTCGGGGAGGGGTTCGGGTACGGCGTAGGGTATGGGTTAGGGTTAGGGTTAGGGTTTGAGTTAGGGTTAGGGCTCGGTTTAGGGTACGGGTTAGGATTAGGGTAGGGGTTAGGGTTAGGGTACGCGTTAGGGTTAGGGTAGTTATTAAACCTATCCCACTCTCTAGATACCCCTTAGCACGTAAAGGAATATTATTTGGGGGTCCAGCCATGGAGAAGAGTTTAGACACTAGGATAAGATAAGGAACACACCCATTATAAAGAAATCACATTAGGATTCTCTTTTTAAGCTGTTCCTTCAAACACTAGTGCTTAGGAAATCTATTGGAGGCAGAAGCAGTCAAGGGTAGCCTAGGGTTAGGCTTCGGCTTAGGGTTAGGCTTAGGGTACGGCTTAGGGTACGGGTTCGGGGAGGGGTTCGGGTACAGCGTAGGGTATGGGTTAGGGTTAGGGTTAGGGTTTGAGTTAGGGTTAGGGCTCGGTTTAGGGTACGGGTTAGGATTAGGGTACGTTTTAGGGTTAGGGTAGGGGTTAGGGTTAGGGTACGCGTTAGGGTTAGGGTAGTTATTAAACCTATCCCACTCTCTAGATACCCCTTAGCACGTAAAGGAATATTATTTGGGGGTCCAGCCATGGAGAAGAGTTTAGACACTAGGATAAGATAAGGAACACACCCATTATAAAGAAATCACATTAGGATTCTCTTTTTAAGCTGTTCCTTCAAACACTAGTGCTTAGGAAATCTATTGGAGGCAGAAGCAGTCAAGGGTAGCCTAGGGTTAGGGTTAGGCTTAGGGTTAGGATTAGGGTACGGCTTAGGGTACGGGTTCGGGGAGGGGTTCGGGTACGGCGTAGGGAATGGGTTAGGGTTAGGGTTAGGGTTAGTGTTAGGGTTAGGGCTCGGTTTAGGGTACGGGTTAGGATTAGGGTACGTGTTAGGGTTAGGGTACGGTTTAGGGTTAGGGTACGCGTTAGGGTTAGGGTAGTTATTAAACCTATCCCACTCTCTAGATACCCCTTAGCATGTAAAGGAATATTATTTGGGGGTCCAGCCATGGAGAAGAGTTTAGACACTAGGATAAGATAAGGAACACACCCATTATAAAGAAATCACATTAGGATTCTCTTTTTAAGCTGTTCCTTCAAACACTAGTGCTTAGGAAATCTATTGGAGGCAGAAGTAGTCAAGGGTAGCCTAGGATTAGGGTTAGGCTTAGGGTACGGCTTAGGGTACGGGTTCGGGGAGGGGTTCGGGTACGGCGTAGGGTATGGGTTAGGGTTAGGGTTAGGGTTTGAGTTAGGGTTAGGGCTCGGTTTAGGGTACGGGTTAGGATTAGGGTAGGGGTTAGTGTTAGGGTACGCGTTAGGGTTAGGGTAGTTATTAAACCTATCCCACTCTCTAGATACCCCTTAGCACGTAAAGGAATATTATTTGGGGGTCCAGCCATGGAGAAGAGTTTAGACACTAGGATAAGATAAGGAACACACCCATTATAAAGAAATCACATTAGGATTCTCTTTTTAAGCTGTTCCTTCAAACACTAGTGCTTAGGAAATCTATTGGAGGCAGAAGCAGTCAAGGGTAGCCTAGGGTTAGGCTTAGGCTTAGGGTTAGGCTTAGGGTACGGCTTAGGGTACGGGTTCGGGGAGGGGTTCGTGTACGGCGTAGTGTATGGTTTAGGGTTAGGGTTAGGGTTTGAGTTAGGGTTAGGGCTCAGTTTAGGGTACGGGTTAGGATTAGGGTACGTTTTAGGGTTAGGGTAGGGGTTAGGGTTAGGGTACACGTTAGGGTTAGGGTAGTTATTAAACCTATCCCACTCTCTAGATACCCCTTAGCACGTAAAGGAATATTATTTGGGGGTCCAGCCATGGAGAAGAGTTTAGACACTAGGATAAGATAAGGAACACACCCATTATAAAGAAATCACATTAGGATTCTCTTTTTAAGCTGTTCCTTCAAACACTAGTGCTTAGGAAATCTATTGGAGGCAGAAGCAGTCAAGGGTAGCCTAGGGTTAGGGTTAGGCTTAGGGTTAGGATTAGGGTACGGCTTAGGGTACGGGTTCGGGGAGGGGTTCGGGTACGGCGTAGGGTATGGCTTAGGGTTAGGGTTAGGGTTAGTGTTAGGGTTAGGGCTCGGTTTAGGGTACGGGTTAGGATTAGGGTACGTGTTAGGGTTAGGGTAGGGGTTAGGGTTAGGGTACGCATTAGGGTTAGGGTAGTTATTAAACCTATCCCACTGTCTAGATACCCCTTAGCACGTAAAGGAATATTATTTGGGGGTCCAGCCATGGAGAAGAGTTTAGACACTAGGATAAGATAAGGAACACACCCATTATAAAGAAATCACATTAGGATTCTCTTTTTAAGCTGTTCCTTCAAACACTAGTGCTTAGGAAATCTATTGGAGGCAGAAGCAGTCAAGGGTAGCCTAGGGTTAGGGTTAGGCTTAGGGTTAGGCTTTGGGTACGGCTTAGGGTACGGTTTCGGGGAGGGGTTCGGGTACGGCGTAGGGTATGGGTTAGGGTTAGAGTTAGGGTTAGTGTTAGGGTTAGGGCTCGGTTTAGGGTACGGGTTAGGATTAGGGTACGTGTTAGGGTTAGGGTACGGTTTAGGGTTAGGGTACGCGTTAGGGTTAGGGTAGTTATTAAACCTATCCCACTCTCTAGATACCCCTTAGCACGTAAAGGAATATTATTTGCGGGTCCAGCCATGGAGAAGAGTTTAGACACTAGGATAAGATAAGGAACACACCCATTATAAAGAAATCACATTAGGATTCTCTTTTTAAGCTGTTCCTTCAAACACTAGTGCTTAGGAAATCTATTGGAGGCAGAAGCAGTCAAGGGTAGCCTAGGGTTAGGCTTAGGCTTAGGGTTAGGCTTAGGGTACGGCTTAGGGTACGGGTTCGGGGAGGGGTTCGGGTACGGCGTAGGGTATGGGTTAGGGTTAGGGTTAGGGTTTGAGTTAGGGTTAGGGCTCGGTTTAGGGTACGGATTAGGATTAGGGTACGTTTTAGGGTTAGGGTAGGGGTTAGGGTTAGGGTACGCGTTAGGGTTAGGGTAGTTATTAAACCTATCCCACTCTCTAGATACCCCTTAGCACGTAAAGGAATATTATTTGGGGGTCCAGCCATGGAGAAGAGTTTAGACACTAGGATAAGATAAGGAACACACCCATTATAAAGAAATCACATTAGGATTCTCTTTTTAAGCTGTTCCTTCAAACACTAGTGCTTAGGAAATCTATTGGAGGCAGAAGCAGTCAAGGGTAGCCTAGGGTTAGGGTTAGGCTTAGGGTTAGGATTAGGGTACGGCTTAGGGTACGGGTTCGGGGAGGGGTTCGGGAACGGCGTAGGGTATGGCTTAGGGTTAGGGTTAGGGTTAGTGTTAGGGTTAGGGCTCGGTTTAGGGTACGGGTTAGGATTAGGGTAAGTGTTAGGGTTAGGGTAGGGGTTAGGGTTAGGGTACGCATTAGGGTTAGGGTAGTTATTAAACCTATCCCACTCTCTAGATACCCCTTAGCACGTAAAGGAATATTATTTGCGGGTCCAGCCATGGAGAAGAGTTTAGACACTAGGATAAGATAAGGAACACACCCATTATAAAGAAATCACATTAGGATTCTCTTTTTAAGCTGTTCCTTCAAACACTAGTGCTTAGGAAATCTATTGGAGGCAGAAGCAGTCAAGGGTAGCCTAGGGTTAGGGTTAGGCTTAGGGTTAGGCTTAGGGTACGGCTTAGGGTACGGGTTCGGGGAGGGGTTCGGGTACGGCGTAGGGTATGGGTTAGGGTTAGGGTTAGGGTTTGAGTTAGGGTTAGGGCTCGGTTTAGGGTACGGGTTAGGATTAGGGTAGGGGTTAGTGTTAGGGTACGCGTTAGGGTTAGGGTAGTTATTAAACCTATCCCACTCTCTAGATACCCCTTAGCACGTAAAGGAATATTATTTGGGGGTCCAGCCATGGAGAAGAGTTTAGACACTAGGATAAGATAAGGAACACACCCATTATAAAGAAATCACATTAGGATTCTCTTTTTAAGCTGTTCCTTCAAACACTAGTGCTTAGGAAATCTATTGGAGGCAGAAGCAGTCAAGGGTAGCCTAGGGTTAGGGTTAGGCTTAGGGTTAGGCTTAGGGTACGGCTTAGGGTACGGGTTCGGGGAGGGGTTCGTGTCCGGCGTAGTGTATGGTTTAGGGTTAGGGTTAGGGTTTGAGTTAGGGTTAGGGCTCAGTTTAGGGTACGGGTTAGGATTAGGGTACGTTTTAGGGTTAGGGTAGGGGTTAGGGTTAGGGTACGCGTTAGGGTTAGGGTAGTTATTAAACCTATCCCACTCTCTAGATACCCCTTAGCACGTAAAGGAATATTATTTGGGGGTCCAGCCATGGAGAAGAGTTTAGACACTAGGATAAGATAAGGAACACACCCATTATAAAGAAATCACATTAGGATTCTCTTTTTAAGCTGTTCCTTCAAACACTAGTGCTTAGGAAATCTATTGGAGGCAGAAGCAGTCAAGGGTAGCCTAGGGTTAGGGTTAGGCTTAGGGTTAGGATTAGGGTACGGCTTAGGGTACGGGTTCGGGGAGGGGTTCGGGTACGGCGTAGGGTATGGCTTAGGGTTAGGGTTAGGGTTAGTGTTAGGGTTAGGGCTCGGTTTAGGGTACGGGTTAGGATTAGGGTACGTGTTAGGGTTAGGGTAGGGGTTAGGGTTAGGGTACGCATTAGGGTTAGGGTAGTTATTAAACCTATCCCACTGTCTAGATACCCCTTAGCACGTAAAGGAATATTATTTGGGGGTCCAGCCATGGAGAAGAGTTTAGACACTAGGATAAGATAAGGAACACACCCATTATAAAGAAATCACATTAGGATTCTCTTTTTAAGCTGTTCCTTCAAACACTAGTGCTTAGGAAATCTATTGGAGGCAGAAGCAGTCAAGGGTAGCCTAGGGTTAGGGTTAGGCTTAGGGTTAGGCTTTGGGTACGGCTTAGGGTACGGTTTCGGGGAGGGGTTCGGGTACGGCGTAGGGTATGGGTTAGGGTTAGAGTTAGGGTTAGTGTTAGGGTTAGGGCTCGGTTTAGGGTACGGGTTAGGATTAGGGTACGTGTTAGGGTTAGGGTACGGTTTAGGGTTAGGGTACGCGTTAGGGTTAGGGTAGTTATTAAACCTATCCCACTCTCTAGATACCCCTTAGCACGTAAAGGAATATTATTTGCGGGTCCAGCCATGGAGAAGAGTTTAGACACTAGGATAAAATAAGGAACACATACATTATAAAGAAATCACATTAGGATTCTCTTTTTAAGCTGTTCCTTCAAACACTAGTGCTTAGGAAATCTATTGGAGGCAGAAGCAGTCAAGGGTAGCCTAGGGTTAGGGTTAGGCTTAGGGTTAGGCTTAGGGTACGGCTTAGGGTACGGGTTCGGGGAGGGGTTCGGGTACGGCGTAGGGTATGGGTTAGGGTTAGGGTTAGGGTTAGTGTTAGGGTTAGGGCTCGGTTTAGGGTACGGGTTAGGATTAGGGTACGTGTTAGGGTTAGGGTAGGGGTTAGGGTTAGGGTACGCGTTAGGGTTAGGGTAGTTATTAAACCTATCCCACTCTCTAGATACCCCTTAGCACGTAAAGGAATATTATTTGGGGGTCCAACCATGGAGAAGAGTTTAGACACTAGGATAAGATAAGGAACACACCCATTATAAAGAAATCACATTAGGATTCTCTTTTTAAGCTGTTCCTTAAAACACTAGTGCTTAGGAAATCTATTGGAGTCAGAAGTAGTCAAGGGTAGCCTAGGGTTAGGGTTAGGCTTAGGGTACGGCTTAGGGTACGGGTTCGGGGAGGGGTTCGGGTACGGCGTAGGGTATGGGTTAGGGTTAGGGTTAGGGTTTGAGTTAGGGTTAGGGCTCGGTTTAGGGTACGGGTTAGGATTAGGGTAGGGGTTAGGGTTAGGGTACGCGTTAGGGTTAGGGTAGTTATTAAACCTATCCCACTCTCTAGATACCCCTTAGCACGTAAAGGAATATTATTTGGGGGTCCAGCCATGGAGAAGAGTTTAGACACTAGGATAAGATAAGGAACACACCCATTATAAAGAAATCACATTAGGATTCTCTTTTTAAGCTGTTCCTTCAAACACTAGTGCTTAGGAAATCTATTGGAGGCAGAAGCAGTCAAGGGTAGCCTAGGGTTAGGCTTCGGCTTAGGGTTAGGCTTAGGGTACGGCTTAGGGTACGGGTTCGGGGAGGGGTTCGGGTACGGCGTAGGGTATGGGTTAGGGTTAGGGTTAGGGTTTGAGTTAGGGTTAGGGCTCGGTTTAGGGTACGGGTTAGGATTAGGGTACGTGTTAGGGTTAGGGTAGGGGTTAGGGTTAGGGTACGCGTTAGGGTTAGGGTAGTTATTAAACCTATCCCACTCTCTAGATACCCCTTAGAACGTAAAGGAATATTATTTGGGGGTCCAGCCATGGAGAAGAGTTTAGACACTAGGATAAGATAAGGAACACACCCATTATAAAGAAATCACATTAGGATTCTCTTTTTAAGCTGTTCCTTCAAACACTAGTGCTTAGGAAATCTATTGGAGGCAGAAGTAGTCAAGGGTAGCCTAGGGTTAGGCTTAGGCTTAGGGTTAGGCTTAGGGTACGGCTTAGGGTACGGGTTCGGGGAGGGGTTCGGGTACGGCGTAGGGTATGGGTTAGTGTTAGGGTTAGGGTTAGTGTTAGGGTGAGGGCTCGGTTTAGGGTACGGGTTAGGATTAGGGTACGTGTTAGGGTTAGGGTAGGGGTTAGGGTTAGGGTACGCGTTAGGGTTAGGGTAGTTATTAAACCTATCCCACTCTCTAGATACCCCTTAGCACGTAAAGGAATATTATTTGGGGGTCCAGCCATGGAGAAGAGTTTAGACACTAGGATAAGATAAGGAACACACCCATTATAAAGAAATCACATTAGGATTCTCTTTTTAAGCTGTTCCTTCAAACACTAGTGCTTAGGAAATCTATTGGAGGCAGAAGTAGTCAAGGGTAGCCTAGGATTAGGGTTAGGCTTAGGGTACGGCTTAGGGTACGGGTTCGGGGAGGGGTTCGGGTACGGCGTAGGGTATGGGTTAGGGTTAGGGTTAGGGTTTGAGTTAGGGTTAGGGCTCGGTTTAGGGTACGGGTTAGGATTAGGGTAGGGGTTAGGGTTAGGGTACGCGTTAGGGTTAGGGTAGTTATTAAACCTATCCCACTCTCTAGATACCCCTTAGCACGTAAAGGAATATTATTTGGGGGTCCAGCCATGGAGAAGAGTTTAGACACTAGGATAAGATAAGGAACACACCCATTATAAAGAAATCACATTAGGATTCTCTTTTTAAGCTGTTCCTTCAAACACTAGTGCTTAGGAAATCTATTGGAGGCAGAAGCAGTCAAGGGTAGCCTAGGTTTAGGCTTAGGCTTAGGGTTAGGCTTAGGGTACGGCTTAGGGTACGGGTTCGGGGAGGGGTTCGGGTACGGCGTAGGGTATGGGTTAGGGTTAGGGTTAGGGTTTGAGTTAGGGTTAGGGCTCGGTTTAGGGTACGGATTAGGATTAGGGTACGTTTTAGGGTTAGGGTAGGGGTTAGGGTTAGGGTACGCGTTAGGGTTAGGGTAGTTATTAAACCTATCCCACTCTCTAGATACCCCTTAGCACGTAAAGGAATATTATTTGGGGGTCCAGCCATGGAGAAGAGTTTAGACACTAGGATAAGATAAGGAACACACCCATTATAAAGAAATCACATTAGGATTCTCTTTTTAAGCTGTTCCTTCAAACACTAGTGCTTAGGAAATCTATTGGAGGCAGAAGCAGTCAAGGGTAGCCTAGGGTTAGGGTTAGGCTTAGGGTTAGGATTAGGGTACGGCTTAGGGTACGGGTTCGGGGAGGGGTTCGGGAACGGCGTAGGGTATGGCTTAGGGTTAGGGTTAGGGTTAGTGTTAGGGTTAGGGCTCGGTTTAGGGTACGGGTTAGGATTAGGGTAAGTGTTAGGGTTAGGGTAGGGGTTAGGGTTAGGGTACGCATTAGGGTTAGGGTAGTTATTAAACCTATCCCACTCTCTAGATACCCCTTAGCACGTAAAGGAATATTATTTGCGGGTCCAGCCATGGAGAAGAGTTTAGACACTAGGATAAGATAAGGAACACACCCATTATAAAGAAATCACATTAGGATTCTCTTTTTAAGCTGTTCCTTCAAACACTAGTGCTTAGGAAATCTATTGGAGGCAGAAGCAGTCAAGGGTAGCCTAGGGTTAGGGTTAGGCTTAGGGTTAGGCTTAGGGTACGGCTTAGGGTACGGGTTCGGGGAGGGGTTCGGGTACGGCGTAGGGTATGGGTTAGGGTTAGGGTTAGGGTTTGAGTTAGGGTTAGGGCTCGGTTTAGGGTACGGGTTAGGATTAGGGTAGGGGTTAGTGTTAGGGTACGCGTTAGGGTTAGGGTAGTTATTAAACCTATCCCACTCTCTAGATACCCCTTAGCACGTAAAGGAATATTATTTGGGGGTCCAGCCATGGAGAAGAGTTTAGACACTAGGATAAGATAAGGAACACACCCATTATAAAGAAATCACATTAGGATTCTCTTTTTAAGCTGTTCCTTCAAACACTAGTGCTTAGGAAATCTATTGGAGGCAGAAGCAGTCAAGGGTAGCCTAGGGTTAGGGTTAGGCTTAGGGTTAGGCTTAGGGTACGGCTTAGGGTACGGGTTCGGGGAGGGGTTCGTGTCCGGCGTAGTGTATGGTTTAGGGTTAGGGTTAGGGTTTGAGTTAGGGTTAGGGCTCAGTTTAGGGTACGGGTTAGGATTAGGGTACGTTTTAGGGTTAGGGTAGGGGTTAGGGTTAGGGTACGCGTTAGGGTTAGGGTAGTTATTAAACCTATCCCACTCTCTAGATACCCCTTAGCACGTAAAGGAATATTATTTGGGGGTCCAGCCATGGAGAAGAGTTTAGACACTAGGATAAGATAAGGAACACACCCATTATAAAGAAATCACATTAGGATTCTCTTTTTAAGCTGTTCCTTCAAACACTAGTGCTTAGGAAATCTATTGGAGGCAGAAGCAGTCAAGGGTAGCCTAGGGTTAGGGTTAGGCTTAGGGTTAGGATTAGGGTACGGCTTAGGGTACGGGTTCGGGGAGGGGTTCGGGTACGGCGTAGGGTATGGCTTAGGGTTAGGGTTAGGGTTAGTGTTAGGGTTAGGGCTCGGTTTAGGGTACGGGTTAGGATTAGGGTACGTGTTAGGGTTAGGGTAGGGGTTAGGGTTAGGGTACGCATTAGGGTTAGGGTAGTTATTAAACCTATCCCACTGTCTAGATACCCCTTAGCACGTAAAGGAATATTATTTGGGGGTCCAGCCATGGAGAAGAGTTTAGACACTAGGATAAGATAAGGAACACACCCATTATAAAGAAATCACATTAGGATTCTCTTTTTAAGCTGTTCCTTCAAACACTAGTGCTTAGGAAATCTATTGGAGGCAGAAGCAGTCAAGGGTAGCCTAGGGTTAGGGTTAGGCTTAGGGTTAGGCTTTGGGTACGGCTTAGGGTACGGTTTCGGGGAGGGGTTCGGGTACGGCGTAGGGTATGGGTTAGGGTTAGAGTTAGGGTTAGTGTTAGGGTTAGGGCTCGGTTTAGGGTACGGGTTAGGATTAGGGTACGTGTTAGGGTTAGGGTACGGTTTAGGGTTAGGGTACGCGTTAGGGTTAGGGTAGTTATTAAACCTATCCCACTCTCTAGATACCCCTTAGCACGTAAAGGAATATTATTTGCGGGTCCAGCCATGGAGAAGAGTTTAGACACTAGGATAAAATAAGGAACACATACATTATAAAGAAATCACATTAGGATTCTCTTTTTAAGCTGTTCCTTCAAACACTAGTGCTTAGGAAATCTATTGGAGGCAGAAGCAGTCAAGGGTAGCCTAGGGTTAGGGTTAGGCTTAGGGTTAGGCTTAGGGTACGGCTTAGGGTACGGGTTCGGGGAGGGGTTCGGGTACGGCGTAGGGTATGGGTTAGGGTTAGGGTTAGGGTTAGTGTTAGGGTTAGGGCTCGGTTTAGGGTACGGGTTAGAATTAGGGTACGTGTTAGGGTTAGGGTAGGGGTTAGGGTTAGGGTACGCGTTAGGCTTAGGGTAGTTATTAAACCTATCCCACTCTCTAGATACCCCTTAGCACGTAAAGGAATATTATTTGCGGGTCCAGCCATGGAGAAGAGTTTAGACACTAGGATAAGATAAGGAACACACCCATTATAAAGAAATCACATTAGGATTCTCTTTTTAAGCTGTTCCTTCAAACACTAGTGCTTAGGAAATCTATTGGAGGCAGAAGCAGTCAAGGGTAGCCTAGGGTTAGGGTTAGGCTTAGGGTTAGGCTTAGGGTACGGCTTAGGGTACGGGTTCGGGGAGGGGTTCGGGTACGGCGTAGGGTATGGGTTAGGGTTAGGGTTAGGGTTAGTGTTAGGGTTAGGGCTCGGTTTAGGGTACGGGTTAGGATTAGGGTACGTGTTAGGGTTAGGGTAGGGGTTAGGGTTAGGGTACGCGTTAGGGTTAGGGTAGTTATTAAACCTATCCCACTCTCTAGATACCCCTTAGCACGTAAAGGAATATTATTTGGGGGTCCAGCCATGGAGAAGAGTTTAGACACTAGGATAAGATAAGGAACACACCCATTATAAAGAAATCACATTAGGATTCTCTTTTTAAGCTGTTCCTTAAAACACTAGTGCTTAGGAAATCTATTGGAGGCAGAAGTAGTCAAGGGTAGCCTAGGGTTAGGGTTAGGCTTAGGGTACGGCTTAGGGTACGGGTTCGGGGAGGGGTTCGGGTACGGCGTAGGGTATGGGTTAGGGTTAGGGTTAGGGTTTGAGTTAGGGTTAGGGCTCGGTTTAGGGTACGGGTTAGGATTAGGGTAGGGGTTAGGGTTAGGGTACGCGTTAGGGTTAGGGTAGTTATTAAACCTATCCCACTCTCTAGATACCCCTTAGCACGTAAAGGAATATTATTTGGGGGTCCAGCCATGGAGAAGAGTTTAGACACTAGGATAAGATAAGGAACACACCCATTATAAAGAAATCACATTAGGATTCTCTTTTTAAGCTGTTCCTTCAAACACTAGTGCTTAGGAAATCTATTGGAGGCAGAAGCAGTCAAGGGTAGCCTAGGGTTAGGCTTCGGCTTAGGGTTAGGCTTAGGGTACGGCTTAGGGTACGGGTTCGGGGAGGGGTTCGGGTACAGCGTAGGGTATGGGTTAGGGTTAGGGTTAGGGTTTGAGTTAGGGTTAGGGCTCGGTTTAGGGTACGGGTTAGGATTAGGGTACGTTTTAGGGTTAGGGTAGGGGTTAGGGTTAGGGTACGCGTTAGGGTTAGGGTAGTTATTAAACCTATCCCACTCTCTAGATACCCCTTAGCACGTAAAGGAATATTATTTGGGGGTCCAGCCATGGAGAAGAGTTTAGACACTAGGATAAGATAAGGAACACACCCATTATAAAGAAATCACATTAGGATTCTCTTTTTAAGCTGTTCCTTCAAACACTAGTGCTTAGGAAATCTATTGGAGGCAGAAGCAGTCAAGGGTAGCCTAGGGTTAGGGTTAGGCTTAGGGTTAGGATTAGGGTACGGCTTAGGGTACGGGTTCGGGGAGGGGTTCGGGTACGGCGTAGGGAATGGGTTAGGGTTAGGGTTAGGGTTAGTGTTAGGGTTAGGGCTCGGTTTAGGGTACGGGTTAGGATTAGGGTACGTGTTAGGGTTAGGGTACGGTTTAGGGTTAGGGTACGCGTTAGGGTTAGGGTAGTTATTAAACCTATCCCACTCTCTAGATACCCCTTAGCATGTAAAGGAATATTATTTGGGGGTCCAGCCATGGAGAAGAGTTTAGACACTAGGATAAGATAAGGAACACACCCATTATAAAGAAATCACATTAGGATTCTCTTTTTAAGCTGTTCCTTCAAACACTAGTGCTTAGGAAATCTATTGGAGGCAGAAGTAGTCAAGGGTAGCCTAGGATTAGGGTTAGGCTTAGGGTACGGCTTAGGGTACGGGTTCGGGGAGGGGTTCGGGTACGGCGTAGGGTATGGGTTAGGGTTAGGGTTAGGGTTTGAGTTAGGGTTAGGGCTCGGTTTAGGGTACGGGTTAGGATTAGGGTAGGGGTTAGTGTTAGGGTACGCGTTAGGGTTAGGGTAGTTATTAAACCTATCCCACTCTCTAGATACCCCTTAGCACGTAAAGGAATATTATTTGGGGGTCCAGCCATGGAGAAGAGTTTAGACACTAGGATAAGATAAGGAACACACCCATTATAAAGAAATCACATTAGGATTCTCTTTTTAAGCTGTTCCTTCAAACACTAGTGCTTAGGAAATCTATTGGAGGCAGAAGCAGTCAAGGGTAGCCTAGGGTTAGGCTTAGGCTTAGGGTTAGGCTTAGGGTACGGCTTAGGGTACGGGTTCGGGGAGGGGTTCGTGTACGGCGTAGTGTATGGTTTAGGGTTAGGGTTAGGGTTTGAGTTAGGGTTAGGGCTCAGTTTAGGGTACGGGTTAGGATTAGGGTACGTTTTAGGGTTAGGGTAGGGGTTAGGGTTAGGGTACACGTTAGGGTTAGGGTAGTTATTAAACCTATCCCACTCTCTAGATACCCCTTAGCACGTAAAGGAATATTATTTGGGGGTCCAGCCATGGAGAAGAGTTTAGACACTAGGATAAGATAAGGAACACACCCATTATAAAGAAATCACATTAGGATTCTCTTTTTAAGCTGTTCCTTCAAACACTAGTGCTTAGGAAATCTATTGGAGGCAGAAGCAGTCAAGGGTAGCCTAGGGTTAGGGTTAGGCTTAGGGTTAGGATTAGGGTACGGCTTAGGGTACGGGTTCGGGGAGGGGTTCGGGTACGGCGTAGGGTATGGCTTAGGGTTAGGGTTAGGGTTAGTGTTAGGGTTAGGGCTCGGTTTAGGGTACGGGTTAGGATTAGGGTACGTGTTAGGGTTAGGGTAGGGGTTAGGGTTAGGGTACGCATTAGGGTTAGGGTAGTTATTAAACCTATCCCACTGTCTAGATACCCCTTAGCACGTAAAGGAATATTATTTGGGGGTCCAGCCATGGAGAAGAGTTTAGACACTAGGATAAGATAAGGAACACACCCATTATAAAGAAATCACATTAGGATTCTCTTTTTAAGCTGTTCCTTCAAACACTAGTGCTTAGGAAATCTATTGGAGGCAGAAGCAGTCAAGGGTAGCCTAGGGTTAGGGTTAGGCTTAGGGTTAGGCTTTGGGTACGGCTTAGGGTACGGTTTCGGGGAGGGGTTCGGGTACGGCGTAGGGTATGGGTTAGGGTTAGAGTTAGGGTTAGTGTTAGGGTTAGGGCTCGGTTTAGGGTACGGGTTAGGATTAGGGTACGTGTTAGGGTTAGGGTACGGTTTAGGGTTAGGGTACGCGTTAGGGTTAGGGTAGTTATTAAACCTATCCCACTCTCTAGATACCCCTTAGCACGTAAAGGAATATTATTTGCGGGTCCAGCCATGGAGAAGAGTTTAGACACTAGGATAAGATAAGGAACACACCCATTATAAAGAAATCACATTAGGATTCTCTTTTTAAGCTGTTCCTTCAAACACTAGTGCTTAGGAAATCTATTGGAGGCAGAAGCAGTCAAGGGTAGCCTAGGGTTAGGCTTAGGCTTAGGGTTAGGCTTAGGGTACGGCTTAGGGTACGGGTTCGGGGAGGGGTTCGGGTACGGCGTAGGGTATGGGTTAGGGTTAGGGTTAGGGTTTGAGTTAGGGTTAGGGCTCGGTTTAGGGTACGGATTAGGATTAGGGTACGTTTTAGGGTTAGGGTAGGGGTTAGGGTTAGGGTACGCGTTAGGGTTAGGGTAGTTATTAAACCTATCCCACTCTCTAGATACCCCTTAGCACGTAAAGGAATATTATTTGGGGGTCCAGCCATGGAGAAGAGTTTAGACACTAGGATAAGATAAGGAACACACCCATTATAAAGAAATCACATTAGGATTCTCTTTTTAAGCTGTTCCTTCAAACACTAGTGCTTAGGAAATCTATTGGAGGCAGAAGCAGTCAAGGGTAGCCTAGGGTTAGGGTTAGGCTTAGGGTTAGGATTAGGGTACGGCTTAGGGTACGGGTTCGGGGAGGGGTTCGGGAACGGCGTAGGGTATGGCTTAGGGTTAGGGTTAGGGTTAGTGTTAGGGTTAGGGCTCGGTTTAGGGTACGGGTTAGGATTAGGGTAAGTGTTAGGGTTAGGGTAGGGGTTAGGGTTAGGGTACGCATTAGGGTTAGGGTAGTTATTAAACCTATCCCACTCTCTAGATACCCCTTAGCACGTAAAGGAATATTATTTGCGGGTCCAGCCATGGAGAAGAGTTTAGACACTAGGATAAGATAAGGAACACACCCATTATAAAGAAATCACATTAGGATTCTCTTTTTAAGCTGTTCCTTCAAACACTAGTGCTTAGGAAATCTATTGGAGGCAGAAGCAGTCAAGGGTAGCCTAGGGTTAGGGTTAGGCTTAGGGTTAGGCTTAGGGTACGGCTTAGGGTACGGGTTCGGGGAGGGGTTCGGGTACGGCGTAGGGTATGGGTTAGGGTTAGGGTTAGGGTTTGAGTTAGGGTTAGGGCTCGGTTTAGGGTACGGGTTAGGATTAGGGTAGGGGTTAGTGTTAGGGTACGCGTTAGGGTTAGGGTAGTTATTAAACCTATCCCACTCTCTAGATACCCCTTAGCACGTAAAGGAATATTATTTGGGGGTCCAGCCATGGAGAAGAGTTTAGACACTAGGATAAGATAAGGAACACACCCATTATAAAGAAATCACATTAGGATTCTCTTTTTAAGCTGTTCCTTCAAACACTAGTGCTTAGGAAATCTATTGGAGGCAGAAGCAGTCAAGGGTAGCCTAGGGTTAGGGTTAGGCTTAGGGTTAGGCTTAGGGTACGGCTTAGGGTACGGGTTCGGGGAGGGGTTCGTGTCCGGCGTAGTGTATGGTTTAGGGTTAGGGTTAGGGTTTGAGTTAGGGTTAGGGCTCAGTTTAGGGTACGGGTTAGGATTAGGGTACGTTTTAGGGTTAGGGTAGGGGTTAGGGTTAGGGTACGCGTTAGGGTTAGGGTAGTTATTAAACCTATCCCACTCTCTAGATACCCCTTAGCACGTAAAGGAATATTATTTGGGGGTCCAGCCATGGAGAAGAGTTTAGACACTAGGATAAGATAAGGAACACACCCATTATAAAGAAATCACATTAGGATTCTCTTTTTAAGCTGTTCCTTCAAACACTAGTGCTTAGGAAATCTATTGGAGGCAGAAGCAGTCAAGGGTAGCCTAGGGTTAGGGTTAGGCTTAGGGTTAGGATTAGGGTACGGCTTAGGGTACGGGTTCGGGGAGGGGTTCGGGTACGGCGTAGGGTATGGCTTAGGGTTAGGGTTAGGGTTAGTGTTAGGGTTAGGGCTCGGTTTAGGGTACGGGTTAGGATTAGGGTACGTGTTAGGGTTAGGGTAGGGGTTAGGGTTAGGGTACGCATTAGGGTTAGGGTAGTTATTAAACCTATCCCACTGTCTAGATACCCCTTAGCACGTAAAGGAATATTATTTGGGGGTCCAGCCATGGAGAAGAGTTTAGACACTAGGATAAGATAAGGAACACACCCATTATAAAGAAATCACATTAGGATTCTCTTTTTAAGCTGTTCCTTCAAACACTAGTGCTTAGGAAATCTATTGGAGGCAGAAGCAGTCAAGGGTAGCCTAGGGTTAGGGTTAGGCTTAGGGTTAGGCTTTGGGTACGGCTTAGGGTACGGTTTCGGGGAGGGGTTCGGGTACGGCGTAGGGTATGGGTTAGGGTTAGAGTTAGGGTTAGTGTTAGGGTTAGGGCTCGGTTTAGGGTACGGGTTAGGATTAGGGTACGTGTTAGGGTTAGGGTACGGTTTAGGGTTAGGGTACGCGTTAGGGTTAGGGTAGTTATTAAACCTATCCCACTCTCTAGATACCCCTTAGCACGTAAAGGAATATTATTTGCGGGTCCAGCCATGGAGAAGAGTTTAGACACTAGGATAAAATAAGGAACACATACATTATAAAGAAATCACATTAGGATTCTCTTTTTAAGCTGTTCCTTCAAACACTAGTGCTTAGGAAATCTATTGGAGGCAGAAGCAGTCAAGGGTAGCCTAGGGTTAGGGTTAGGCTTAGGGTTAGGCTTAGGGTACGGCTTAGGGTACGGGTTCGGGGAGGGGTTCGGGTACGGCGTAGGGTATGGGTTAGGGTTAGGGTTAGGGTTAGTGTTAGGGTTAGGGCTCGGTTTAGGGTACGGGTTAGAATTAGGGTACGTGTTAGGGTTAGGGTAGGGGTTAGGGTTAGGGTACGCGTTAGGCTTAGGGTAGTTATTAAACCTATCCCACTCTCTAGATACCCCTTAGCACGTAAAGGAATATTATTTGCGGGTCCAGCCATGGAGAAGAGTTTAGACACTAGGATAAGATAAGGAACACACCCATTATAAAGAAATCACATTAGGATTCTCTTTTTAAGCTGTTCCTTCAAACACTAGTGCTTAGGAAATCTATTGGAGGCAGAAGCAGTCAAGGGTAGCCTAGGGTTAGGGTTAGGCTTAGGGTTAGGCTTAGGGTACGGCTTAGGGTACGGGTTCGGGGAGGGGTTCGGGTACGGCGTAGGGTATGGGTTAGGGTTAGGGTTAGGGTTAGTGTTAGGGTTAGGGCTCGGTTTAGGGTACGGGTTAGGATTAGGGTACGTGTTAGGGTTAGGGTAGGGGTTAGGGTTAGGGTACGCGTTAGGGTTAGGGTAGTTATTAAACCTATCCCACTCTCTAGATACCCCTTAGCACGTAAAGGAATATTATTTGGGGGTCCAGCCATGGAGAAGAGTTTAGACACTAGGATAAGATAAGGAACACACCCATTATAAAGAAATCACATTAGGATTCTCTTTTTAAGCTGTTCCTTAAAACACTAGTGCTTAGGAAATCTATTGGAGGCAGAAGTAGTCAAGGGTAGCCTAGGGTTAGGGTTAGGCTTAGGGTACGGCTTAGGGTACGGGTTCGGGGAGGGGTTCGGGTACGGCGTAGGGTATGGGTTAGGGTTAGGGTTAGGGTTTGAGTTAGGGTTAGGGCTCGGTTTAGGGTACGGGTTAGGATTAGGGTAGGGGTTAGGGTTAGGGTACGCGTTAGGGTTAGGGTAGTTATTAAACCTATCCCACTCTCTAGATACCCCTTAGCACGTAAAGGAATATTATTTGGGGGTCCAGCCATGGAGAAGAGTTTAGACACTAGGATAAGATAAGGAACACACCCATTATAAAGAAATCACATTAGGATTCTCTTTTTAAGCTGTTCCTTCAAACACTAGTGCTTAGGAAATCTATTGGAGGCAGAAGCAGTCAAGGGTAGCCTAGGGTTAGGCTTCGGCTTAGGGTTAGGCTTAGGGTACGGCTTAGGGTACGGGTTCGGGGAGGGGTTCGGGTACAGCGTAGGGTATGGGTTAGGGTTAGGGTTAGGGTTTGAGTTAGGGTTAGGGCTCGGTTTAGGGTACGGGTTAGGATTAGGGTACGTTTTAGGGTTAGGGTAGGGGTTAGGGTTAGGGTACGCGTTAGGGTTAGGGTAGTTATTAAACCTATCCCACTCTCTAGATACCCCTTAGCACGTAAAGGAATATTATTTGGGGGTCCAGCCATGGAGAAGAGTTTAGACACTAGGATAAGATAAGGAACACACCCATTATAAAGAAATCACATTAGGATTCTCTTTTTAAGCTGTTCCTTCAAACACTAGTGCTTAGGAAATCTATTGGAGGCAGAAGCAGTCAAGGGTAGCCTAGGGTTAGGGTTAGGCTTAGGGTTAGGATTAGGGTACGGCTTAGGGTACGGGTTCGGGGAGGGGTTCGGGTACGGCGTAGGGAATGGGTTAGGGTTAGGGTTAGGGTTAGTGTTAGGGTTAGGGCTCGGTTTAGGGTACGGGTTAGGATTAGGGTACGTGTTAGGGTTAGGGTACGGTTTAGGGTTAGGGTACGCGTTAGGGTTAGGGTAGTTATTAAACCTATCCCACTCTCTAGATACCCCTTAGCATGTAAAGGAATATTATTTGGGGGTCCAGCCATGGAGAAGAGTTTAGACACTAGGATAAGATAAGGAACACACCCATTATAAAGAAATCACATTAGGATTCTCTTTTTAAGCTGTTCCTTCAAACACTAGTGCTTAGGAAATCTATTGGAGGCAGAAGTAGTCAAGGGTAGCCTAGGATTAGGGTTAGGCTTAGGGTACGGCTTAGGGTACGGGTTCGGGGAGGGGTTCGGGTACGGCGTAGGGTATGGGTTAGGGTTAGGGTTAGGGTTTGAGTTAGGGTTAGGGCTCGGTTTAGGGTACGGGTTAGGATTAGGGTAGGGGTTAGTGTTAGGGTACGCGTTAGGGTTAGGGTAGTTATTAAACCTATCCCACTCTCTAGATACCCCTTAGCACGTAAAGGAATATTATTTGGGGGTCCAGCCATGGAGAAGAGTTTAGACACTAGGATAAGATAAGGAACACACCCATTATAAAGAAATCACATTAGGATTCTCTTTTTAAGCTGTTCCTTCAAACACTAGTGCTTAGGAAATCTATTGGAGGCAGAAGCAGTCAAGGGTAGCCTAGGGTTAGGCTTAGGCTTAGGGTTAGGCTTAGGGTACGGCTTAGGGTACGGGTTCGGGGAGGGGTTCGTGTACGGCGTAGTGTATGGTTTAGGGTTAGGGTTAGGGTTTGAGTTAGGGTTAGGGCTCAGTTTAGGGTACGGGTTAGGATTAGGGTACGTTTTAGGGTTAGGGTAGGGGTTAGGGTTAGGGTACACGTTAGGGTTAGGGTAGTTATTAAACCTATCCCACTCTCTAGATACCCCTTAGCACGTAAAGGAATATTATTTGGGGGTCCAGCCATGGAGAAGAGTTTAGACACTAGGATAAGATAAGGAACACACCCATTATAAAGAAATCACATTAGGATTCTCTTTTTAAGCTGTTCCTTCAAACACTAGTGCTTAGGAAATCTATTGGAGGCAGAAGCAGTCAAGGGTAGCCTAGGGTTAGGGTTAGGCTTAGGGTTAGGATTAGGGTACGGCTTAGGGTACGGGTTCGGGGAGGGGTTCGGGTACGGCGTAGGGTATGGCTTAGGGTTAGGGTTAGGGTTAGTGTTAGGGTTAGGGCTCGGTTTAGGGTACGGGTTAGGATTAGGGTACGTGTTAGGGTTAGGGTAGGGGTTAGGGTTAGGGTACGCATTAGGGTTAGGGTAGTTATTAAACCTATCCCACTGTCTAGATACCCCTTAGCACGTAAAGGAATATTATTTGGGGGTCCAGCCATGGAGAAGAGTTTAGACACTAGGATAAGATAAGGAACACACCCATTATAAAGAAATCACATTAGGATTCTCTTTTTAAGCTGTTCCTTCAAACACTAGTGCTTAGGAAATCTATTGGAGGCAGAAGCAGTCAAGGGTAGCCTAGGGTTAGGGTTAGGCTTAGGGTTAGGCTTTGGGTACGGCTTAGGGTACGGTTTCGGGGAGGGGTTCGGGTACGGCGTAGGGTATGGGTTAGGGTTAGAGTTAGGGTTAGTGTTAGGGTTAGGGCTCGGTTTAGGGTACGGGTTAGGATTAGGGTACGTGTTAGGGTTAGGGTACGGTTTAGGGTTAGGGTACGCGTTAGGGTTAGGGTAGTTATTAAACCTATCCCACTCTCTAGATACCCCTTAGCACGTAAAGGAATATTATTTGCGGGTCCAGCCATGGAGAAGAGTTTAGACACTAGGATAAGATAAGGAACACACCCATTATAAAGAAATCACATTAGGATTCTCTTTTTAAGCTGTTCCTTCAAACACTAGTGCTTAGGAAATCTATTGGAGGCAGAAGCAGTCAAGGGTAGCCTAGGGTTAGGCTTAGGCTTAGGGTTAGGCTTAGGGTACGGCTTAGGGTACGGGTTCGGGGAGGGGTTCGGGTACGGCGTAGGGTATGGGTTAGGGTTAGGGTTAGGGTTTGAGTTAGGGTTAGGGCTCGGTTTAGGGTACGGATTAGGATTAGGGTACGTTTTAGGGTTAGGGTAGGGGTTAGGGTTAGGGTACGCGTTAGGGTTAGGGTAGTTATTAAACCTATCCCACTCTCTAGATACCCCTTAGCACGTAAAGGAATATTATTTGGGGGTCCAGCCATGGAGAAGAGTTTAGACACTAGGATAAGATAAGGAACACACCCATTATAAAGAAATCACATTAGGATTCTCTTTTTAAGCTGTTCCTTCAAACACTAGTGCTTAGGAAATCTATTGGAGGCAGAAGCAGTCAAGGGTAGCCTAGGGTTAGGGTTAGGCTTAGGGTTAGGATTAGGGTACGGCTTAGGGTACGGGTTCGGGGAGGGGTTCGGGAACGGCGTAGGGTATGGCTTAGGGTTAGGGTTAGGGTTAGTGTTAGGGTTAGGGCTCGGTTTAGGGTACGGGTTAGGATTAGGGTAAGTGTTAGGGTTAGGGTAGGGGTTAGGGTTAGGGTACGCATTAGGGTTAGGGTAGTTATTAAACCTATCCCACTCTCTAGATACCCCTTAGCACGTAAAGGAATATTATTTGCGGGTCCAGCCATGGAGAAGAGTTTAGACACTAGGATAAGATAAGGAACACACCCATTATAAAGAAATCACATTAGGATTCTCTTTTTAAGCTGTTCCTTCAAACACTAGTGCTTAGGAAATCTATTGGAGGCAGAAGCAGTCAAGGGTAGCCTAGGGTTAGGGTTAGGCTTAGGGTTAGGCTTAGGGTACGGCTTAGGGTACGGGTTCGGGGAGGGGTTCGGGTACGGCGTAGGGTATGGGTTAGGGTTAGGGTTAGGGTTTGAGTTAGGGTTAGGGCTCGGTTTAGGGTACGGGTTAGGATTAGGGTAGGGGTTAGTGTTAGGGTACGCGTTAGGGTTAGGGTAGTTATTAAACCTATCCCACTCTCTAGATACCCCTTAGCACGTAAAGGAATATTATTTGGGGGTCCAGCCATGGAGAAGAGTTTAGACACTAGGATAAGATAAGGAACACACCCATTATAAAGAAATCACATTAGGATTCTCTTTTTAAGCTGTTCCTTCAAACACTAGTGCTTAGGAAATCTATTGGAGGCAGAAGCAGTCAAGGGTAGCCTAGGGTTAGGGTTAGGCTTAGGGTTAGGCTTAGGTTACGGCTTAGGGTACGGGTTCGGGGAGGGGTTCGTGTCCGGCGTAGTGTATGGTTTAGGGTTAGGGTTAGGGTTTGAGGTAGGGTTAGGGCTCAGTTTAGGGTACGGGTTAGGATTAGGGTACGTTTTAGGGTTAGGGTAGGGGTTAGGGTTAGGGTACGCGTTAGGGTTAGGGTAGTTATTAAACCTATCCCACTCTCTAGATACCCCTTAGCACGTAAAGGAATATTATTTGGGGGTCCAGCCATGGAGAAGAGTTTAGACACTAGGATAAGATAAGGAACACACCCATTATAAAGAAATCACATTAGGATTCTCTTTTTAAGCTGTTCCTTCAAACACTAGTGCTTAGGAAATCTATTGGAGGCAGAAGCAGTCAAGGGTAGCCTAGGGTTAGGGTTAGGCTTAGGGTTAGGCTTTGGGTACGGCTTAGGGTACGGTTTCGGGGAGGGGTTCGGGTACGGCGTAGGGTATGGGTTAGGGTTAGAGTTAGGGTTAGTGTTAGGGTTAGGGCTCGGTTTAGGGTACGGGTTAGGATTAGGGTACGTGTTAGGGTTAGGGTACGGTTTAGGGTTAGGGTACGCGTTAGGGTTAGGGTAGTTATTAAACCTATCCCACTCTCTAGATACCCCTTAGCACGTAAAGGAATATTATTTGCGGGTCCAGCCATGGAGAAGAGTTTAGACACTAGGATAAAATAAGGAACACATACATTATAAAGAAATCACATTAGGATTCTCTTTTTAAGCTGTTCCTTCAAACACTAGTGCTTAGGAAATCTATTGGAGGCAGAAGCAGTCAAGGGTAGCCTAGGGTTAGGGTTAGGCTTAGGGTTAGGCTTAGGGTACGGCTTAGGGTACGGGTTCGGGGAGGGGTTCGGGTACGGCGTAGGGTATGGGTTAGGGTTAGGGTTAGGGTTAGTGTTAGGGTTAGGGCTCGGTTTAGGGTACGGGTTAGAATTAGGGTACGTGTTAGGGTTAGGGTAGGGGTTAGGGTTAGGGTACGCGTTAGGCTTAGGGTAGTTATTAAACCTATCCCACTCTCTAGATACCCCTTAGCACGTAAAGGAATATTATTTGCGGGTCCAGCCATGGAGAAGAGTTTAGACACTAGGATAAGATAAGGAACACACCCATTATAAAGAAATCACATTAGGATTCTCTTTTTAAGCTGTTCCTTCAAACACTAGTGCTTAGGAAATCTATTGGAGGCAGAAGCAGTCAAGGGTAGCCTAGGGTTAGGGTTAGGCTTAGGGTTAGGCTTAGGGTACGGCTTAGGGTACGGGTTCGGGGAGGGGTTCGGGTACGGCGTAGGGTATGGGTTAGGGTTAGGGTTAGGGTTAGTGTTAGGGTTAGGGCTCGGTTTAGGGTACGGGTTAGGATTAGGGTACGTGTTAGGGTTAGGGTAGGGGTTAGGGTTAGGGTACGCGTTAGGGTTAGGGTAGTTATTAAACCTATCCCACTCTCTAGATACCCCTTAGCACGTAAAGGAATATTATTTGGGGGTCCAGCCATGGAGAAGAGTTTAGACACTAGGATAAGATAAGGAACACACCCATTATAAAGAAATCACATTAGGATTCTCTTTTTAAGCTGTTCCTTAAAACACTAGTGCTTAGGAAATCTATTGGAGGCAGAAGTAGTCAAGGGTAGCCTAGGGTTAGGGTTAGGCTTAGGGTACGGCTTAGGGTACGGGTTCGGGGAGGGGTTCGGGTACGGCGTAGGGTATGGGTTAGGGTTAGGGTTAGGGTTTGAGTTAGGGTTAGGGCTCGGTTTAGGGTACGGGTTAGGATTAGGGTAGGGGTTAGGGTTAGGGTACGCGTTAGGGTTAGGGTAGTTATTAAACCTATCCCACTCTCTAGATACCCCTTAGCACGTAAAGGAATATTATTTGGGGGTCCAGCCATGGAGAAGAGTTTAGACACTAGGATAAGATAAGGAACACACCCATTATAAAGAAATCACATTAGGATTCTCTTTTTAAGCTGTTCCTTCAAACACTAGTGCTTAGGAAATCTATTGGAGGCAGAAGCAGTCAAGGGTAGCCTAGGGTTAGGCTTCGGCTTAGGGTTAGGCTTAGGGTACGGCTTAGGGTACGGGTTCGGGGAGGGGTTCGGGTACAGCGTAGGGTATGGGTTAGGGTTAGGGTTAGGGTTTGAGTTAGGGTTAGGGCTCGGTTTAGGGTACGGGTTAGGATTAGGGTACGTTTTAGGGTTAGGGTAGGGGTTAGGGTTAGGGTACGCGTTAGGGTTAGGGTAGTTATTAAACCTATCCCACTCTCTAGATACCCCTTAGCACGTAAAGGAATATTATTTGGGGGTCCAGCCATGGAGAAGAGTTTAGACACTAGGATAAGATAAGGAACACACCCATTATAAAGAAATCACATTAGGATTCTCTTTTTAAGCTGTTCCTTCAAACACTAGTGCTTAGGAAATCTATTGGAGGCAGAAGCAGTCAAGGGTAGCCTAGGGTTAGGGTTAGGCTTAGGGTTAGGATTAGGGTACGGCTTAGGGTACGGGTTCGGGGAGGGGTTCGGGTACGGCGTAGGGAATGGGTTAGGGTTAGGGTTAGGGTTAGTGTTAGGGTTAGGGCTCGGTTTAGGGTACGGGTTAGGATTAGGGTACGTGTTAGGGTTAGGGTACGGTTTAGGGTTAGGGTACGCGTTAGGGTTAGGGTAGTTATTAAACCTATCCCACTCTCTAGATACCCCTTAGCATGTAAAGGAATATTATTTGGGGGTCCAGCCATGGAGAAGAGTTTAGACACTAGGATAAGATAAGGAACACACCCATTATAAAGAAATCACATTAGGATTCTCTTTTTAAGCTGTTCCTTCAAACACTAGTGCTTAGGAAATCTATTGGAGGCAGAAGTAGTCAAGGGTAGCCTAGGATTAGGGTTAGGCTTAGGGTACGGCTTAGGGTACGGGTTCGGGGAGGGGTTCGGGTACGGCGTAGGGTATGGGTTAGGGTTAGGGTTAGGGTTTGAGTTAGGGTTAGGGCTCGGTTTAGGGTACGGGTTAGGATTAGGGTAGGGGTTAGTGTTAGGGTACGCGTTAGGGTTAGGGTAGTTATTAAACCTATCCCACTCTCTAGATACCCCTTAGCACGTAAAGGAATATTATTTGGGGGTCCAGCCATGGAGAAGAGTTTAGACACTAGGATAAGATAAGGAACACACCCATTATAAAGAAATCACATTAGGATTCTCTTTTTAAGCTGTTCCTTCAAACACTAGTGCTTAGGAAATCTATTGGAGGCAGAAGCAGTCAAGGGTAGCCTAGGGTTAGGGTTAGGCTTAGGGTTAGGCTTAGGGTACGGCTTAGGGTACGGGTTCGGGGAGGGGTTCGTGTACGGCGTAGTGTATGGTTTAGGGTTAGGGTTAGGGTTTGAGTTAGGGTTAGGGCTCAGTTTAGGGTACGGGTTAGGATTAGGGTACGTTTTAGGGTTAGGGTAGGGGTTAGGGTTAGGGTACGCGTTAGGGTTAGGGTAGTTATTAAACCTATCCCACTCTCTAGATACCCCTTAGCACGTAAAGGAATATTATTTGGGGGTCCAGCCATGGAGAAGAGTTTAGACACTAGGATAAGATAAGGAACACACCCATTATAAAGAAATCACATTAGGATTCTCTTTTTAAGCTGTTCCTTCAAACACTAGTGCTTAGGAAATCTATTGGAGGCAGAAGCAGTCAAGGGTAGCCTAGGGTTAGGGTTAGGCTTAGGGTTAGGATTAGGGTACGGCTTAGGGTACGGGTTCGGGGAGGGGTTCGGGTACGGCGTAGGGTATGGCTTAGGGTTAGGGTTAGGGTTAGTGTTAGGGTTAGGGCTCGGTTTAGGGTACGGGTTAGGATTAGGGTACGTGTTAGGGTTAGGGTAGGGGTTAGGGTTAGGGTACGCATTAGGGTTAGGGTAGTTATTAAACCTATCCCACTGTCTAGATACCCCTTAGCACGTAAAGGAATATTATTTGGGGGTCCAGCCATGGAGAAGAGTTTAGACACTAGGATAAGATAAGGAACACACCCATTATAAAGAAATCACATTAGGATTCTCTTTTTAAGCTGTTCCTTCAAACACTAGTGCTTAGGAAATCTATTGGAGGCAGAAGCAGTCAAGGGTAGCCTAGGGTTAGGGTTAGGCTTAGGGTTAGGCTTTGGGTACGGCTTAGGGTACGGTTTCGGGGAGGGGTTCGGGTACGGCGTAGGGTATGGGTTAGGGTTAGAGTTAGGGTTAGTGTTAGGGTTAGGGCTCGGTTTAGGGTACGGGTTAGGATTAGGGTACGTGTTAGGGTTAGGGTACGGTTTAGGGTTAGGGTACGCGTTAGGGTTAGGGTAGTTATTAAACCTATCCCACTCTCTAGATACCCCTTAGCACGTAAAGGAATATTATTTGCGGGTCCAGCCATGGAGAAGAGTTTAGACACTAGGATAAAATAAGGAACACATACATTATAAAGAAATCACATTAGGATTCTCTTTTTAAGCTGTTCCTTCAAACACTAGTGCTTAGGAAATCTATTGGAGGCAGAAGCAGTCAAGGGTAGCCTAGGGTTAGGGTTAGGCTTAGGGTTAGGCTTAGGGTACGGCTTAGGGTACGGGTTCGGGGAGGGGTTCGGGTACGGCGTAGGGTATGGGTTAGGGTTAGGGTTAGGGTTAGTGTTAGGGTTAGGGCTCGGTTTAGGGTACGGGTTAGAATTAGGGTACGTGTTAGGGTTAGGGTAGGGGTTAGGGTTAGGGTACGCGTTAGGCTTAGGGTAGTTATTAAACCTATCCCACTCTCTAGATACCCCTTAGCACGTAAAGGAATATTATTTGCGGGTCCAGCCATGGAGAAGAGTTTAGACACTAGGATAAGATAAGGAACACACCCATTATAAAGAAATCACATTAGGATTCTCTTTTTAAGCTGTTCCTTCAAACACTAGTGCTTAGGAAATCTATTGGAGGCAGAAGCAGTCAAGGGTAGCCTAGGGTTAGGGTTAGGCTTAGGGTTAGGCTTAGGGTACGGCTTAGGGTACGGGTTCGGGGAGGGGTTCGGGTACGGCGTAGGGTATGGGTTAGGGTTAGGGTTAGGGTTAGTGTTAGGGTTAGGGCTCGGTTTAGGGTACGGGTTAGGATTAGGGTACGTGTTAGGGTTAGGGTAGGGGTTAGGGTTAGGGTACGCGTTAGGGTTAGGGTAGTTATTAAACCTATCCCACTCTCTAGATACCCCTTAGCACGTAAAGGAATATTATTTGGGGGTCCAGCCATGGAGAAGAGTTTAGACACTAGGATAAGATAAGGAACACACCCATTATAAAGAAATCACATTAGGATTCTCTTTTTAAGCTGTTCCTTAAAACACTAGTGCTTAGGAAATCTATTGGAGGCAGAAGTAGTCAAGGGTAGCCTAGGGTTAGGGTTAGGCTTAGGGTACGGCTTAGGGTACGGGTTCGGGGAGGGGTTCGGGTACGGCGTAGGGTATGGGTTAGGGTTAGGGTTAGGGTTTGAGTTAGGGTTAGGGCTCGGTTTAGGGTACGGGTTAGGATTAGGGTAGGGGTTAGGGTTAGGGTACGCGTTAGGGTTAGGGTAGTTATTAAACCTATCCCACTCTCTAGATACCCCTTAGCACGTAAAGGAATATTATTTGGGGGTCCAGCCATGGAGAAGAGTTTAGACACTAGGATAAGATAAGGAACACACCCATTATAAAGAAATCACATTAGGATTCTCTTTTTAAGCTGTTCCTTCAAACACTAGTGCTTAGGAAATCTATTGGAGGCAGAAGCAGTCAAGGGTAGCCTAGGGTTAGGCTTCGGCTTAGGGTTAGGCTTAGGGTACGGCTTAGGGTACGGGTTCGGGGAGGGGTTCGGGTACAGCGTAGGGTATGGGTTAGGGTTAGGGTTAGGGTTTGAGTTAGGGTTAGGGCTCGGTTTAGGGTACGGGTTAGGATTAGGGTACGTTTTAGGGTTAGGGTAGGGGTTAGGGTTAGGGTACGCGTTAGGGTTAGGGTAGTTATTAAACCTATCCGACTCTCTAGATACCCCTTAGCACGTAAAGGAATATTATTTGGGGGTCCAGCCATGGAGAAGAGTTTAGACACTAGGATAAGATAAGGAACACACCCATTATAAAGAAATCACATTAGGATTCTCTTTTTAAGCTGTTCCTTCAAACACTAGTGCTTAGGAAATCTATTGGAGGCAGAAGCAGTCAAGGGTAGCCTAGGGTTAGGGTTAGGCTTAGGGTTAGGATTAGGGTACGGCTTAGGGTACGGGTTCGGGGAGGGGTTCGGGTACGGCGTAGGGAATGGGTTAGGGTTAGGGTTAGGGTTAGTGTTAGGGTTAGGGCTCGGCTTAGGGTACGGGTTAGGATTAGGGTACGTGTTAGGGTTAGGGTACGGTTTAGGGTTAGGGTACGTGTTAGGGTTAGGGTAGTTATTAAACCTATCCCACTCTCTAGATACCCCTTAGCACGTAAAGGAATATTATTTGGGGGTCCAGCCATGGAGAAGAGTTTAGACACTAGGATAAGATAAGGAACACACCCATTATAAAGAAATCACATTAGGATTCTCTTTTTAAGCTGTTCCTTCAAACACTAGTGCTTAGGAAATCTATTGGAGGCAGAAGCAGTCAAGGGTAGCCTAGGGTTAGGGTTAGGCTTAGGGTTAGGCTTAGGGTACGGCTTAGGGTACGGGTTCGGGGAGGGGTTCGGGTACGGCGTAGGGTATGGCTTAGGGTTAGGGTTAGGGTTAGTGTTAGGGTTAGGGCTCGGTTTAGGGTACGGGTTAGAATTAGGGTACGTGTTAGGGTTAGGGTAGGGGTTAGGGTTAGGGTACGCGTTAGGGTTAGGGTAGATATTAAACCTATCCCACTCTCTAGATACCCCTTAGCACGTAAAGGAATATTATTTGGGGGTCCAGCCATGGAGAAGAGTTTAGACACTAGGATAAGATAAGGAACACACCCATTATAAAGAAATCACATTAGGATTCTCTTTTTAAGCTGTTCCTTCAAACACTAGTGCTTAGGAAATCTATTGGAGGCAGAAGCAGTCAAGGGTAGCCTAGGGTTAGGGTTAGGCTTAGGGTTAGGCTTAGGGTACGGCTTAGGGTACGGGTTCGGGGAGGGGTTCGGGAACGGCGTAGGGTATGGGTTAGGGTTAGGGTTAGGGTTAGTGATAGGGTTAGGGCTCGGTTTAGGGTACGGGTTAGGATTAGGGTAAGTGTTAGGGTTAGGGTAGGTGTTAGGTTTAGGGTACGCATTAGGGTTAGGGTAGTTATTAAACCTATCCCACTCTCTAGATACCCCTTAGCACGTAAAGGAATATTATTTGGGGGTCCAGCCAAGGAGAAGTGTTTAGACACTAGGATAAGATAAGGAACACACCCATTATAAAGAAATCACATTAGGATTCTCTTTTTAAGCTGTTCCTTAAAACACTAGTGCTTAGGAAATCTATTGGAGGCAGAAGCAGTCAAGGGTAGCCTAGGGTTAGGGTTAGGCTTAGGGTTAGGCTTAGGGTACGGCTTAGGGTACGGGTTTGGGGAGGGGTTCGGGTACGGCGTAGGGTATGAGTTAGGGTTAGGGTTTGGGTTAGTGTTAGGGTTAGGGCTCGGTTTAGGGTACGGGTTAGGATTAGGGTACGTGTTAGGGTTAGGGTAGGGGTTAGGGTTAGGGTACGCGTTAGGCTTAGGGTAGTTATTAAACCTATCCCACTCTCTAGATACCCCTTAGCACGTAAAGGAATATTATTTGCGGGTCCAGCCATGGAGAAGAGTTTAGACACTAGGATAAGATAAGGAACACACCCATTATAAAGAAATCACATTAGGATTCTCTTTTTAAGCTGTTCCTTCAAACACTAGTGCTTAGGAAATCTATTGGAGGCAGAAGCAGTCAAGGGTAGCCTAGGGTTAGGGTTAGGCTTAGGGTTAGGCTTAGGGTACGGCTTAGGGTACGGGTTCGGGGAGGGGTTCGGGTACGGCGTAGGGTATGGGTTAGGGTTAGGGTTAGGGTTAGTGTTAGGGTTAGGGCTCGGTTTAGGGTACGGGTTAGGATTAGGGTACGTGTTAGGGTTAGGGTAGGGGTTAGGGTTAGGGTACGCGTTAGGGTTAGGGTAGATATTAAACCTATCCCACTCTCTAGATACCCCTTAGCACGTAAAGGAATATTATTTGGGGGTCCAGCCATGGAGAAGAGTTTAGACACTAGGATAAGATAAGGAACACACCCATTATAAAGAAATCACATTAGGATTCTCTTTTTAAGCTGTTCCTTCAAACACTAGTGCTTAGGAAATCTATTGGAGGCACAAGCAGTCAAGGGTACCCTAGGGTTAGGGTTAGGCTTAGGGTTAGGCGTAGGGTACGGCTTAGGGTACGGGTTCGGGGAGGGGTTCGGGTACGGCGTAGGGTATGGGTTAGGGTTAGGGTTGGGGTTTGAGTTACGGTTAGGGCTCGGTTTAGGGTATGGGTTAGGATTAGGGTACGTTTTAGGGTTAGGGTAGGGGTTAGGGTTAGGGTACGCGTTAGGCTTAGGGTAGTTATTAAACCTATCCCACTCTCTAGATACCCCTTAGCACGTAAAGGAATATTATTTGGGGGTCCAGCCATGGAGAAGAGTTTAGACACTAGGATAAGATAAGGAACACACCCATTATAAAGAAATCACATTAGGATTCTATTTTTAAGCTGTTCCTTAAAACACTAGTGCTTAGGAAATCTATTGGAGGCAGAAGCAGTCAAGGGTAGCCTAGGGTTAGGGTTAGGCTTAGGGTTAGGCTTAGGGTACGGCTTAGGGTACGGGTTCGGGGAGGGGTTCGGGTACGGCGTAGGGTATGAGTTAGGGTTAGGGTTAGGGTTTGAGTTAGGGTTAGGGCTCGGTTTAGGGTACGGGTTAGGATTAGGGTAGGGGTTAGGGTTAGGGTACGCGTTAGGGTTAGGGTAGTTATTAAACCTATCCCACTCTCTAGATACCCCTTAGCACGTAAAGGAATATTATTTGGGGGTCCAGCCATGGAGAAGAGTTTAGACACTAGGATAAGATAAGGAACACACCCATTATAAAGAAATCACATTAGGATTCTCTTTTTAAGCTGTTCCTTCAAACACTAGTGCTTAGGAAATCTATTGGAGGCAGAAGCAGTCAAGGGTAGCCTAGGGTTAGGCTTAGGCTTAGGGTTAGGCTTAGGGTACGGCTTAGGGTACGGGTTCGGGGAGGGGTTCGGGTACGGCGTAGGGTATGGGTTAGGGTTAGGGTTAGGGTTTGAGTTAGGGTTAGGGCTCGGTTTAGGGTACGGGTTAGGATTAGGGTACGTTTTAGGGTTAGGGTAGGGGTTAGGGTTAGTGTACGCGTTAGGGTTAGGGTAGTTATTAAACCTATCCCACTCTCTAGATACCCCTTAGCACGTAAAGGAATATTATTTCGGGTTCCAGCCATGGAGAAGAGTTTAGACACTAGGATAAGATAAGGAACACACCCATTATAAAGAAATCACATTAGGATTCTCTTTTTAAGCTGTTCCTTCAAACACTAGTGCTTAGGAAATCTATTGGAGGCAGAAGCAGTCAAGGGTAGCCTAGGGTTAGGGTTAGGCTTAGGGTTAGGCTTAGGGTAGGGCTTAGGGTACGGGTTCGGGGAGGGGTTCGGGTACGGCGTAGGGTATGGCTTAGGGTTAGGGTTAGGGTTAGTGTTAGGGTTAGGGCTCGGTTTAGGGTACGGGTTAGAATTAGGGTACGTGTTAGGGTTAGGGTAGGGGTTAGGGTTAGGGTACGCGTTAGGGTTAGGGTAGATATTAAACCTATCCCACTCTCTAGATACCCCTTAGCACGTAAAGGAATATTATTTGGGGGTCCAGCCATGGAGAAGAGTTTAGACACTAGGATAAGATAAGGAACACACCCATTATAAAGAAATCACATTAGGATTCTCTTTTTAAGCTGTTCCTTCAAACACTAGTGCTTAGGAAATCTATTGGAGGCAGAAGCAGTCAAGGGTAGCCTAGGGTTAGGGTTAGGCTTAGGGTTAGGCTTAGGGTACTGCTTAGGGTACGGGTTCGGGGAGGGGTTCGGGAACGGCGTAGGGTATGGGTTAGGGTTAGGGTTAGGGTTAGTGTTAGGGTTAGGGCTCGGTTTAGGGTACGGGTTAGGATTAGGGTAAGTGTTAGGGTTAGGGTAGGGGTTAGGGTTAGGGTACGCATTAGGGTTAGGGTAGTTATTAAACCTATCCCACTCTCTAGATACCCCTTAGCACGTAAAGGAATATTATTTGGGGGTCCAGCCAAGGAGAAGTGTTTAGACACTAGGATAAGATAAGGAACACACCCATTATAAAGAAATCACATTAGGATTCTCTTTTTAAGCTGTTCCTTCAAACACTAGTGCTTAGGAAATCTATTGGAGGCAGAAGCAGTCAAGGGTAGCCTAGGGTTAGGGTTAGGCTTAGGGTTAGGCTTAGGGTACGGCTTAGGGTACGGGTTCGGGGAGGGGTTCGGGTACGGCGTAGGGTATGGGTTAGGGTTAGGGTTAGGGTTAGTGTTAGGGTTAGGGCTCGGTTTAGTGTACGGGTTAGGATTAGGGTACGTGTTAGGGTTAGGGTAGGGGTTAGGGTTAGGGTACGCGTTAGGGTTAGGGTAGTTATTAAACCTATCCCACTCTCTAGATACCCCTTAGCACGTAAAGGAATATTATTTGGGGGTCCAGCCATGGAGAAGAGTTTAGACACTAGGATAAGATAAGGAACACACCCATTATAAAGAAATCACATTAGGATTCTCTTTTTAAGCTGTTCCTTCAAACACTAGTGCTTAGGAAATCTATTGGAGGCACAAGCAGTCAAGGGTACCCTAGGGTTAGGGTTAGGCTTAGGGTTAGGCTTAGGGTACGGCTTAGGGTATGGGTTCGGGGAGGGGTTCGGGTACGGCGTAGGGTATGGGTTAGGGTTAGGGTTAGGGTTTGAGTTACGGTTAGGGCTCGGTTTAGGGTACGGGTTAGGATTAGGGTACGTTTTAGGGTTAGGGTAGGGGTTAGGGTTAGGGTACGCGTTAGGCTTAGGGTAGTTATTAAACCTATCCCACTCTCTAGATACCCCTTAGCACGTAAAGGAATATTATTTGGGGGTCCAGCCATGGAGAAGAGTTTAGACACTAGGATAAGATAAGGAACACACCCATTATAAAGAAATCACATTAGGATTCTCTTTTTAAGCTGTTCCTTCAAACACTAGTGCTTAGGAAATCTATTGGAGGCAGAAGCAGTCAAGGGTAGCCTAGGGTTAGGGTTAGGCTTAGGGTTAGGCTTAGGGTACGGCTTAGGGTACGGGTTCGGGGAGGGGTTCGGGTACAGCATAGGGTATGGGTTAGGGTTAGGGTTAGGGTTAGTGTTAGGGTTAGGGCTCGGTTTAGGGTACGGGTTAGGATTAGGGTACGTGTTAGGGTTAGGGTAGGGGTTAGGGTTAGGGTACGCATTAGGGTTAGGGTAGTTAGTAAACCTATCCCACTCTCTAGATACCCCTTAGCACGTAAAGGAATATTATTTGGGGGTCCAGCCATGGAGAAGAGTTTAGACACTAGGATAAGATAAGGAACACACCCATTATAAAGAAATCACATTAGGATTCTCTTTTTAAGCTGTTCCTTCAAACACTAGTGCTTAGGAAATCTATTGGAGGCAGAAGCAGTCAAGGGTAGCCTAGGGTTAGGGTTAGGCTTAGGGTTAGGCTTAGGGTACGGCTTAGGGTACGGGTTCGGGGAGGGGTTCGGGTACGGCGTAGGGTATGGGTTAGGGTTAGGGTTAGGGTTAGTGTTAGGGTTAGGGCTCGGTTTAGGGTACGGGTTAGGATTAGGGTACGTGTTAGGGTTAGGGTAGGGGTTAGGGTTAGGGTACGCGTTAGGGTTAGGGTAGTTATTAAACCTATCCCACTCTCTAGATACCCCTTAGCACGTAAAGGAATATTATTTGGGGGTCCAGCCATGGAGAAGAGTTTAGACACTAGGATAAGATAAGGAACACACCCATTATAAAGAAATCACATTAGGATTCTCTTTTTAAGCTGTTCCTTAAAACACTAGTGCTTAGGAAATCTATTGGAGGCAGAAGTAGTCAAGGGTAGCCTAGGGTTAGGGTTAGGCTTAGGGTACGGCTTAGGGTACGGGTTCGGGGAGGGGTTCGGGTACGGCGTAGGGTATGAGTTAGGGTTATGGGTTAGGGTTTGAGTTAGGGTTAGGGCTCGGTTTAGGGTACGGGTTAGGATTAGGGTAGGGGTTAGGGTTAGGGTACGCGTTAGGGTTAGGGTAGTTATTAAACCTATCCCACTCTCTAGATACCCCTTAGCACGTAAAGGAATATTATTTGGGGGTCCAGCCATGGAGAAGAGTTTAGACACTAGGATAAGATAAGGAACACACCCATTATAAAGAAATCACATTAGGATTCTCTTTTTAAGCTGTTCCTTCAAACACTAGTGCTTAGGAAATCTATTGGAGGCAGAAGCAGTCAAGGGTAGCCTAGGGTTAGGCTTAGGCTTAGGGTTAGGCTTAGGGTACGGCTTAGGGTACGGGTTCGGGGAGGGGTTCGGGTACGGCGTAGGGTATGGGTTAGGGTTAGGGTTAGGGTTTGAGTTAGGGTTAGGGCTCGGTTTAGGGTACGGGTTAGGATTAGGGTACGTTTTAGGGTTAGGGTAGGGGTTAGGGTTAGGGTACGCGTTAGGGTTAGGGTAGTTATTAAACCTATCCCACTCTCTAGATACCCCTTAGCACGTAAAGGAATATTATTGGGGGGTCCAGCCATGGAGAAGAGTTTAGACACTAGGATAAGATAAGGAACACACCCATTATAAAGAAATCACATTAGGATTCTCTTTTTAAGCTGTTCCTTCAAACACTAGTGCTTAGGAAATCTATTGGAGGCAGAAGCAGTCAAGGGTAGCCTAGGGTTAGGGTTAGGCTAAGAGTTAGGCTTTGGGTACGTCTTAGGGTACGGTTTCGGGGAGGGGTTCGGGTACGGCGTAGGGTATGGGTTAGGGTTAGGGTTAGGGTTAGTGTTAGGGTTAGGGCTCGGTTTAGGGTACGGGTTAGGATTAGGGTACGTGTTAGGGTTAGGGTAGGGGTTAGGGTTAGGGTACGCGTTAGGGTTAGGGTAGATATTAAACCTATCCCACTCTCTAGATACCCCTTAGCACGTAAAGGAATATTATTTGGGGGTCCAGCCATGGAGAAGAGTTTAGACACTAGGATAAGATAAGGAACACACCCATTATAAAGAAATCACATTAGGATTCTCTTTTTAAGCTGTTCCTACAAACACTAGTGCTTAGGAAATCTATTGGAGGCAGAAGCAGTCAAGGGTAGCCTAGGGTTAGGGTTAGGCTTAGGGTTAGGCTTAGGGTACGGCTTAGGGTACGGGTTCGGGGAGGGGTTCGGGAACGGCGTAGGGTATGGGTTAGGGTTAGGGTTAGGGTTAGTGATAGGGTTAGGGCTCGGTTTAGGGTACGGGTTAGGATTAGGGTAAGTGTTAGGGTTAGGGTAGGGGTTAGGGTTAGGTTACGCGTTAGGCTTAGGGTAGTTATTAAACCTATCCCACTCTCTAGATACCCCTTAGCACGTAAAGGAATATTATTTGCGGGTCCAGCCATGGAGAAGAGTTTAGACACTAGGATAAGATAAGGAACACACCCATTATAAAGAAATCACATTAGGATTCTCTTTTTAAGCTGTTCCTTCAAACACTAGTGCTTAGGAAATCTATTGGAGGCAGAAGCAGTCAAGGGTAGCCTAGGGTTAGGGTTAGGCTTAGGGTTAGGCTTAGGGTACGGCTTAGGGTACGGGTTCGGGGAGGGGTTCGGGTACGGCGTAGGGTATGGGTTAGGGTTAGGGTTAGGGTTAGTGTTAGGGTTAGGGCTCGGTTTAGGGTACGGGTTAGGATTAGGGTACGTGTTAGGGTTAGGGTAGGGGTTAGGGTTAGGGTACGCGTTAGGGTTAGGGTAGTTATTAAACCTATCCCACTCTCTAGATACCCCTTAGCACGTAAAGGAATATTATTTGGGGGTCCAGCCATGGAGAAGAGTTTAGACACTAGGATAAGATAAGGAACACACCCATTATAAAGAAATCACATTAGGATTCTCTTTTTAAGCTGTTCCTTAAAACACTAGTGCTTAGGAAATCTATTGGAGGCAGAAGTAGTCAAGGGTAGCCTAGGGTTAGGGTTAGGCTTAGGGTACGGCTTAGGGTACGGGTTCGGGGAGGGGTTCGGGTACGGCGTAGGGTATGGGTTAGGGTTAGGGTTAGGGTTTGAGTTAGGGTTAGGGCTCGGTTTAGGGTACGGGTTAGGATTAGGGTAGGGGTTAGGGTTAGGGTACGCGTTAGGGTTAGGGTAGTTATTAAACCTATCCCACTCTCTAGATACCCCTTAGCACGTAAAGGAATATTATTTGGGGGTCCAGCCATGGAGAAGAGTTTAGACACTAGGATAAGATAAGGAACACACCCATTATAAAGAAATCACATTAGGATTCTCTTTTTAAGCTGTTCCTTCAAACACTAGTGCTTAGGAAATCTATTGGAGGCAGAAGCAGTCCAGGGTAGCCTAGGGTTAGGCTTCGGCTTAGGGTTAGGCTTAGGGTACGGCTTAGGGTACGGGTTCGGGGAGGGGTTCGGGTACGGCGTAGGGTATGGGTTAGGGTTAGGGTTAGGGTTTGAGTTAGGGTTAGGGCTCGGTTTAGGGTACGGGTTAGGATTAGGGTACGTTTTAGGGTTAGGGTAGGGGTTAGGGTTAGGGTACGCGTTAGGGTTAGGGTAGTTATTAAACCTATCCCACTCTCTAGATACCCCTTAGCACGTAAAGGAATATTATTTGGGGGTCCAGCCATGGAGAAGAGTTTAGACACTAGGATAAGATAAGGAACACACCCATTATAAAGAAATCACATTAGGATTCTCTTTTTAAGCTGTTCCTTCAAACACTAGTGCTTAGGAAATCTATTGGAGGCAGAAGCAGTCAAGGGTAGCCTAGGGTTAGGGTTAGGCTTAGGGTTAGGATTAGGGTACGGCTTAGGGTACGGGTTCGGGGAGGGGTTCGGGTACGGCGTAGGGTATGGGTTAGGGTTAGGGTTAGGGTTAGTGTTAGGGTTAGGGCTCGGTTGAGGGTACGGGTTAGGATTAGGGTACGTGTTAGGGTTAGGGTACGGTTTAGGGTTAGGGTACGTGTTAGGGTTAGGGTAGTTATTAAACCTATCCCACTCTCTAGATACCCCTTAGCACGTAAAGGAATATTATTTGGGGGTCCAGCCATGGAGAAGAGTTTAGACACTAGGATAAGATAAGGAACACACCCATTATAAAGAAATCACATTAGGATTCTCTTTTTAAGCTGTTCCTTCAAACACTAGTGCTTAGGAAATCTATTGGAGGCAGAAGCAGTCAAGGGTAGCCTAGGGTTAGGGTTAGGCTTAGGGTTAGGCTTAGGGTACGGGTTCGGGGAGGGGTTCGGGTACGGCGTAGGGTATGGGTTAGGGTTAGGGTTAGTGTTAGGGTTAGGGCTCGGTTTAGGGTACGGGTTAGAATTAGGGTACGTGTTAGGGTTAGGGTAGGGGTTAGGGTTAGGGTACGCGTTAGGGTTAGGGTAGATATTAAACCTATCCCACTCTCTAGATACCCCTTAGCACGTAAAGGAATATTATTTGGGGGTCCAGCCATGGAGAAGAGTTTAGACACTAGGATAAGATAAGGAACACACCCATTATAAAGAAATCACATTAGGATTCTCTTTTTAAGCTGTTCCTTCAAACACTAGTGCTTAGGAAATCTATTGGAGGCAGAAGCAGTCAAGGGTAGCCTAGGGTTAGGGTTAGGCTTAGGGTTAGGCTTAGGGTACGGCTTAGGGTACGGGTTCGGGGAGGGGTTCGGGTACGGCGTAGGGTATGGGTTAGGGTTAGGGTTAGGGTTAGTGTTAGGGTTAGGGCTCGGTTTAGGGTACGGGTTAGAATTAGGGTACGTGTTAGGGTTAGGGTAGGGGTTAGGGTTAGGGTACGCGTTAGGGTTAGGGTAGATATTAAACCTATCCCACTCTCTAGATACCCCTTAGCACGTAAAGGAATATTATTTGGGGGTCCAGCCATGGAGAAGAGTTTAGACACTAGGATAAGATAAGGAACACACCCATTATAAAGAAATCACATTAGGATTCTCTTTTTAAGCTGTTCCTTCAAACACTAGTGCTTAGGAAATCTATTGGAGGCAGAAGCAGTCAAGGGTAGCCTAGGGTTAGGGTTAGGCTTAGGGTTAGGCTTAGGGTACGGCTTAGGGTACGGGTTCGGGGAGGGGTTCGGGAACGGCGTAGGGTATGGGTTAGGGTTAGGGTTAGGGTTAGTGATAGGGTTAGGGCTCGGTTTAGGGTACGGGTTAGGATTAGGGTAAGTGTTAGGGTTAGGGTAGGTGTTAGGTTTAGGGTACGCATTAGGGTTAGGGTAGTTATTAAACCTATCCCACTCTCTAGATACCCCTTAGCACGTAAAGGAATATTATTTGGGGGTCCAGCCAAGGAGAAGTGTTTAGACACTAGGATAAGATAAGGAACACACCCATTATAAAGAAATCACATTAGGATTCTCTTTTTAAGCTGTTCCTTCAAACACTAGTGCTTAGGAAATCTATTGGAGGCAGAAGCAGTCAAGGGTAGCCTAGGGTTAGGGTTAGGCTTAGGGTTAGGCTTAGGGTACGGCTTAGGGTACGGGTTCGGGGAGGGGTTCGGGTACGGCGTAGGGTATGGGTTAGGGTTAGGGTTAGGGTTAGTGTTAGGGTTAGGGCTCGGTTTAGGGTACGGGTTAGGATTAGGGTACGTGTTAGGGTTAGGGTAGGGGTTAGGGTTAGGGTACGCGTTAGGCTTAGGGTAGTTATTAAACCTATCCCACTCTCTAGATACCCCTTAGCACGTAAAGGAATATTATTTGGGGGTCCAGCCATGGAGAAGAGTTTAGACACTAGGATAAGATAAGGAACACACCCATTATAAAGAAATCACATTAGGATTCTCTTTTTAAGCTGTTCCTTAAAACACTAGTGCTTAGGAAATCTATTGGAGGCAGAAGTAGTCAAGGGTAGCCTAGGGTTAGGGTTAGGCTTAGGGTACGGCTTAGGGTACGGGTTCGGGGAGGGGTTCGGGTACGGCGTAGGGTATGGGTTAGGGTTAGGGTTAGGGTTTGAGTTAGGGTTAGGGCTCGGTTTAGGGTACGGGTTAGGATTAGGGTAGGGGTTAGGGTTAGGGTACGCGTTAGGGTTAGGGTAGTTATTAAACCTATCCCACTCTCTAGATACCCCTTAGCACGTAAAGGAATATTATTTGGGGGTCCAGCCATGGAGAAGAGTTTAGACACTAGGATAAGATAAGGAACACACCCATTATAAAGAAATCACATTAGGATTCTCTTTTTAAGCTGTTCCTTCAAACACTAGTGCTTAGGAAATCTATTGGAGGCAGAAGCAGTCAAGGGTAGCCTAGGGTTAGGCTTCGGCTTAGGGTTAGGCTTAGGGTACGGCTTAGGGTACGGGTTCGGGGAGGGGTTCGGGTACGGCGTAGGGTATGGGTTAGTGTTAGGGTTAGGGTTTGAGTTAGGGTTAGGGCTCGGTTTAGGGTACGGGTTAGGATTAGGGTACGTTTTAGGGTTAGGGTAGGGGTTAGGGTTAGGGTACGCGTTAGGGTTAGGGTAGTTATTAAACCTATCCCACTCTCTAGATACCCCTTAGCACGTAAAGGAATATTATTTGGGGGTCCAGCCATGGAGAAGAGTTTAGACACTAGGATAAGATAAGGAACACACCCATTATAAAGAAATCACATTAGGATTCTCTTTTTAAGCTGTTCCTTCAAACACTAGTGCTTAGGAAATCTATTGGAGGCAGAAGCAGTCAAGGGTAGCCTAGGGTTAGGGTTAGGCTTAGGGTTAGGCTTAGGGTACGGCTTAGGGTACGGGTTCGGGGAGGGGTTCGGGTACGGCGTAGGGTATGGGTTAGGGTTAGGTTTAGGGTTTGAGTTACGGTTAGGGCTCGGTTTAGGGTAAGGGTTAGGATTAGGGTACGTGTTAGGGTTAGGGTAGGGGTTAGGGTTAGGGTACGCGTTAGGGTTAGGGTAGTTATTAAACCTATCCCGCTCTCTAGATACCCCTTAGCACGTAAAGGAATATTATTTGGGGGTCCAGCCATGGAGAAGAGTTTAGACACTAGGATAAGATAAGGAACACACCCATTATAAAGAAATCACATTAGGATTCTCTTTTTAAGCTGTTCCTTCAAACACTAGTGCTTAGGAAATCTATTGGAGGCAGAAGCAGTCAAGGGTAGCCTAGGGTTAGGGTTAGGCTTAGGGTTAGGCTTAGGGTACGGCTTAGGGTACGGGTTCGGGGAGGGGTTCGGGTACGGCGTAGGGTATGGGTTAGGGTTAGGGTTAGGGTTAGTGTTAGGGTTAGGGCTCGGTTTAGGGTACGGGTTAGGATTAGGGTACGTGTTAGGGTTAGGGTAGGGGTTAGGGTTAGGGTACGCGTTAGGGTTAGGGTAGTTATTAAACCTATCCCACTCTCTAGATACCCCTTAGCACGTAAAGGAATATTATTTGGGGGTCCAGCCATGGAGAAGAGTTTAGACACTAGGATAAGATAAGGAACACACCCATTATAAAGAAATCACATTAGGATTCTCTTTTTAAGCTGTTCCTTCAAACACTAGTGCTTAGGAAATCTATTGGAGGCACAAGCAGTCAAGGGTACCCTAGGGTTAGGGTTAGGCTTAGGGTTAGGCTTAGGGTACGGCTTAGGGTACGGGTTCGGGGAGGGGTTCGGGTACGGCGTAGGGTATGGGTTAGGGTTAGGGTTGGGGTTTGAGTTACGGTTAGGGCTCGGTTTAGGGTACGGGTTAGGATTAGGGTACGTTTTAGGGTTAGGGTAGGGGTTAGGGTTAGGGTACGCGTTAGGCTTAGGGTAGTTATTAAACCTATCCCACTCTCTAGATACCCCTTAGCACGTAAAGGAATATTATTTGGGGGTCCAGCCATGGAGAAGAGTTTAGACACTAGGATAAGATAAGGAACACACCCATTATAAAGAAATCACATTAGGATTCTCTTTTTAAGCTGTTCCTTAAAACACTAGTGCTTAGGAAATCTATTGGAGGCAGAAGCAGTCAAGGGTAGCCTAGGGTTAGGGTTAGGCTTTGGGTTAGGCTTAGGGTACGGCTTAGGGTACGGGTTCGGGGAGGGGTTCGGGTACAGCGTAGGGTATGGGTTAGGGTTAGGGTTAGGGTTAGTGTTAGGGTTAGGGCTCGGTTTAGGGTACGGGTTAGGATTAGGGTACGTGTTAGGGTTAGGGTAGGGGTTAGGGTTAGGGTACGCATTAGGGTTAGGGTAGTTAGTAAACCTATCCCACTCTCTAGATACCCCTTAGCACGTAAAGGAATATTATTTGGGGGTCCAGCCATGGAGAAGAGTTTAGACACTAGGATAAGATAAGGAACACACCCATTATAAAGAAATCACATTAGGATTCTCTTTTTAAGCTGTTCCTTCAAACACTAGTGCTTAGGAAATCTATTGGAGGCAGAAGCAGTCAAGGGTAGCCTAGGGTTAGGGTTAGGCTTAGGGTTAGGCTTAGGGTACGGTTTAGGGTACAGGTTCGGGGAGGGGTTCGGGTACGGCGTAGGGTATGGGTTAGGGTTAGGGTTAGGGTTAGTGTTAGGGTTAGGGCTCGGTTTAGGGTACGGGTTAGGATTAGGGTACGTGTTAGGGTTAGGGTAGGGGTTAGGGTTAGGGTACGCGTTAGGGTTAGGGTAGTTATTAAACCTATCCCACTCTCTAGATACCCCTTAGCACGTAAAGGAATATTATTTGGGGGTCCAGCCATGGAGAAGAGTTTAGACACTAGGATAAGATAAGGAACACACCCATTATAAAGAAATCACATTAGGATTCTCTTTTTAAGCTGTTCCTTAAAACACTAGTGCTTAGGAAATCTATTGGAGGCAGAAGTAGTCAAGGGTAGCCTAGGGTTAGGGTTAGGCTTAGGGTACGGCTTAGGGTACGGGTTCGGGGAGGGGTTCGGGTACGGCGTAGGGTATGAGTTAGGGTTAGGGTTAGGGTTTGAGTTAGGGTTAGGGCTCGGTTTAGGGTACGGGTTAGGATTAGGGTAGGGGTTAGGGTTAGGGTACGCGTTAGGGTTAGGGTAGTTATTAAACCTATGCCACTCTCTAGATACCCCTTAGCACGTAAAGGAATATTATTTGGGGGTCCAGCCATGGAGAAGAGTTTAGACACTAGGATAAGATAAGGAACACACCCATTATAAAGAAATCACATTAGGATTCTCTTTTTAAGCTGTTCCTTCAAACACTAGTGCTTAGGAAATCTATTGGAGGCAGAAGCAGTCAAGGGTAGCCTAGGGTTAGGCTTAGGCTTAGGGTTAGGCTTAGGGTACGGCTTAGGGTACGGGTTCGGGGAGGGGTTCGGGTACGGCGTAGGGTATGGGTTAGGGTTAGGGTTAGGGTTTGAGTTAGGGTTAGGGCTCGGTTTAGGGTACGGGTTAGGATTAGGGTACGTTTTAGGGTTAGGGTAGGGGTTAGGGTTAGGGTACGCGTTAGGGTTAGGGTAGTTATTAAACCTATCCCACTCTCTAGATACCCCTTAGCACGTAAAGGAATATTATTTCGGGTTCCAGCCATGGAGAAGAGTTTAGACACTAGGATAAGATAAGGAACACACCCATTATAAAGAAATCACATTAGGATTCTCTTTTTAAGCTGTTCCTTCAAACACTAGTGCTTAGGAAATCTATTGGAGGCAGAAGCAGTCAAGGGTAGCCTAGGGTTAGGGTTAGGCTTAGGGTTAGGATTAGGGTACGGCTTAGGGTACGGGTTCGGGGAGGGGTTCGGGTACGGCGTAGGGTATGGCTTAGGGTTAGGGTTAGGGTTAGTGTTAGGGTTAGGGCTCGGTTTAGGGTACGGGTTAGAATTAGGGTACGTATTAGGGTTAGGGTAGGGGTTAGGGTTAGGGTACGCGTTAGGGTTAGGGTAGATATTAAACCTATCCCACTCTCTAGATACCCCTTAGCACGTAAAGGAATATTATTTGGGGGTCCAGCCATGGAGAAGAGTTTAGACACTAGGATAAGATAAGGAACACACCCATTATAAAGAAATCACATTAGGATTCTCTTTTTAAGCTGTTCCTTCAAACACTAGTGCTTAGGAAATCTATTGGAGGCAGAAGCAGTCAAGGGTAGCCTAGGGTTAGGGTTAGGCTTAGGGTTAGGCTTAGGGTACGGCTTAGGGTACGGGTTCGGGGAGGGGTTCGGGAACGGCGTAGGGTATGGGTTAGGGTTAGGTTTAGGGTTAGTGTTAGGGTTAGGGCTCGGTTTAGGGTACGGGTTAGGATTAGGGTAAGTGTTAGGGTTAGGGTAGGGGTTAGGGTTAGGGTACGCATTAGGGTTAGGGTAGTTATTAAACCTATCCCACTCTCTAGATACCCCTTAGCACGTAAAGGAATATTATTTGGGGGTCCAGCCAAGGAGAAGTGTTTAGACACTAGGATAAGATAAGGAACACACCCATTATAAAGAAATCACATTAGGATTCTCTTTTTAAGCTGTTCCTTCAAACACTAGTGCTTAGGAAATCTATTGGAGGCAGAAGCAGTCAAGGGTAGCCTAGGGTTAGGGTTAGGCTTAGGGTTAGGCTTAGGGTACGGCTTAGGGTACGGGTTCGGGGAGGGGTTCGGGTACGGCGTAGGGTATGGGTTAGGGTTAGGGTTAGGGTTAGTGTTAGGGTTAGGGCTCGGTTTAGGGTACGGGTTAGGATTAGGGTACGTGTTAGGGTTAGGGTAGGGGTTAGGGTTAGGGTACGCGTTAGGGTTAGGGTAGTTATTAAACCTATCCCACTCTCTAGATACCCCTTAGCACGTAAAGGAATATTATTTGGGGGTCCAGCCATGGAGAAGAGTTTAGACACTAGGATAAGATAAGGAACACACCCATTATAAAGAAATCACATTAGGATTCTCTTTTTAAGCTGTTCCTTCAAACACTAGTGCTTAGGAAATCTATTGGAGGCACAAGCAGTCAAGGGTACCCTAGGGTTAGGGTTAGGCTTAGGGTTAGGCTTAGGGTACGGCTTAGGCTACGGGTTCGGGGAGGGGTTCGGGTACGGTGTAGGGTATGGGTTAGGGTTAGGGTTAGGGTTTGAGTTACGGTTAGGGCTCGGTTTAGGGTACGGGTTAGGATTAGGGTACGTTTTAGGGTTAGGGTAGGGGTTAGGGTTAGGGTACGCGTTAGGCTTAGGGTAGTTATTAAACCTATCCCACTCTCTAGATACCCCTTAGCACGTAAAGGAATATTATTTGGGGGTCCAGCCATGGAGAAGAGTTTAGACACTAGGATAAGATAAGGAACACACCCATTATAAAGAAATCACATTAGGATTCTCTTTTTAAGCTGTTCCTTAAAACACTAGTGCTTAGGAAATCTATTGGAGGCAGAAGCAGTCAAGGGTAGCCTAGGGTTAGGGTTAGGCTTAGGGTTAGGCTTAGGGTACGGCTTAGGGTACGGGTTCGGGGAGGGGTTCGGGTACAGCGTAGGGTATGGGTTAGGGTTAGGGTTAGGGTTAGTGTTAGGGTTAGGGCTCGGTTTAGGGTACGGGTTAGGATTAGGGTACGTGTTAGGGTTAGGGTAGGGGTTAGGGTTAGGGTACGCATTAGGGTTAGGGTAGTTAGTAAACCTATCCCACTCTCTAGATACCCCTTAGCACGTAAAGGAATATTATTTGGGGGTCCAGCCATGGAGAAGAGTTTAGACACTAGGATAAGATAAGGAACACACCCATTATAAAGAAATCACATTAGGATTCTCTTTTTAAGCTGTTCCTTCAAACACTAGTGCTTAGGAAATCTATTGGAGGCAGAAGCAGTCAAGGGTAGCCTAGGGTTAGGGTTAGGCTTAGGGTTAGGCTTAGGGTACGGCTTAGGGTACGGGTTCGGGGAGGGGTTCGGGTACGGCGTAGGGTATGGGTTAGGGTTAGGGTTAGTCTTAGGGTTAGGGCTCGGTTTAGGGTACGGGTTAGAATTAGGGTACGTGTTAGGGTTAGGGTAGGGGTTAGGGTTAGGGTACGCGTTAGGGTTAGGGTAGATATTAAACCTATCCCACTCTCTAGATACCCCTTAGCACGTAAAGGAATATTATTTGGGGGTCCAGCCATGGAGAAGAGTTTAGACACTAGGATAAGATAAGGAACACACCCATTATAAAGAAATTACATTAGGATTCTCTTTTTAAGCTGTTCCTTCAAACACTAGTGCTTAGGAAATCTATTGGAGGCAGAAGCAGTCAAGGGTAGCCTAGGGTTAGGGTTAGGCTTAGGGTTAGGCTTAGGGTACGGCTTAGGGTACGGGTTCGGGGAGGGGTTCGGGTACGGCGTAGGGTATGGGTTAGGGTTAGGGTTAGGGTTAGGGTTAGGGCTCGGTTTAGGGTACGGGTTAGAATTAGGGTACGTGTTAGGGTTAGGGTAGGGGTTAGGGTTAGGGTACGCGTTAGGGTTAGGGTAGATATTAAACCTATCCCACTCTCTAGATACCCCTTAGCACGTAAAGGAATATTATTTGGGGGTCCAGCCATGGAGAAGAGTTTAGATACTAGGATAAGATAAGGAACACACCCATTATAAAGAAATCACATTAGGATTCTCTTTTTAAGCTGTTCCTTCAAACACTAGTGCTTAGGAAATCTATTGGAGGCAGAAGCAGTCAAGGGTAGCCTAGGGTTAGGGTTAGGCTTAGGGTTAGGCTTAGGGTACGGTTTAGGGTACAGGTTCGGGGAGGGGTTCGGGTACGGCGTAGGGTATGGGTTAGGGTTAGGGTTAGGGTTAGTGTTAGGGTTAGGGCTCGGTTTAGGGTACGGGTTAGGATTAGGGTACGTGTTAGGGTTAGGGTAGGGGTTAGGGTTAGGGTACGCGTTAGGGTTAGGGTAGTTATTAAACCTATCCCACTCTCTAGATACCCCTTAGCACGTAAAGGAATATTATTTGGGGGTCCAGCCATGGAGAAGAGTTTAGACACTAGGATAAGATAAGGAACACACCCATTATAAAGAAATCACATTAGGATTCTCTTTTTAAGCTGTTCCTTCAAACACTAGTGCTTAGGAAATCTATTGGAGGCACAAGCAGTCAAGGGTACCCTAGGGTTAGGGTTAGGCTTAGGGTTAGGCTTAGGGTACGGCTTAGGGTACGGGTTCGGGGAGGGGTTCGGGTACGGTGTAGGGTATGGGTTAGGGTTAGGGTTAGGGTTTGAGTTACGGTTAGGGCTCGGTTTAGGGTACGGGTTAGGATTAGGGTACGTTTTAGGGTTAGGGTAGGGGTTAGGGTTAGGGTACGCGTTAGGCTTAGGGTAGTTATTAAACCTATCCCACTCTCTAGATACCCCTTAGCACGTAAAGGAATATTATTTGGGGGTCCAGCCATGGAGAAGAGTTTAGACACTAGGATAAGATAAGGAACACACCCATTATAAAGAAATCACATTAGGATTCTCTTTTTAAGCTGTTCCTTAAAACACTAGTGCTTAGGAAATCTATTGGAGGCAGAAGCAGTCAAGGGTAGCCTAGGGTTAGGGTTAGGCTTAGGGTTAGGCTTAGGGTACGGCTTAGGGTACGGGTTCGGGGAGGGGTTCGGGTACAGCGTAGGGTATGGGTTAGGGTTAGGGTTAGGGTTAGTGTTAGGGTTAGGGCTCGGTTTAGGGTACGGGTTAGGATTAGGGTACGTGTTAGGGTTAGGGTAGGGGTTAGGGTTAGGGTACGCATTAGGGTTAGGGTAGTTAGTAAACCTATCCCACTCTCTAGATACCCCTTAGCACGTAAAGGAATATTATTTGGGGGTCCAGCCATGGAGAAGAGTTTAGACACTAGGATAAGATAAGGAACACACCCATTATAAAGAAATCACATTAGGATTCTCTTTTTAAGCTGTTCCTTCAAACACTAGTGCTTAGGAAATCTATTGGAGGCAGAAGCAGTCAAGGGTAGCCTAGGGTTAGGGTTAGGCTTAGGGTTAGGCTTAGGGTACGGCTTAGGGTACGGGTTCGGGGAGGGGTTCGGGTACGGCGTAGGGCATGGGTTAGGGTTAGGGTTAGGGTTTGAGTTAGGGTTAGGGCTCGGTTTAGGGTACGGGTTAGGATTAGGGTACGTTTTAGGGTTAGGGTAGGGGTTAGGGTTAGGGTACGCGTTAGGGTTAGGGTAGTTATTAAACCTATCCCACTCTCTAGATACCCCTTAGCACGTAAAGGAATATTATTTGGGGTTCCAGCCATGGAGAAGAGTTTAGACACTAGGATAAGATAAGGAACACACCCATTATAAAGAAATCACATTAGGATTCTCTTTTTAAGCTGTTCCTTCAAACACTAGTGCTTAGGAAATCTATTGGAGTCAGAAGCAGTCAAGGGTAGCCTAGGGTTAGGTTTAGGCTTAGGGTTAGGATTAGGGTACGGCTTAGGGTACGGGTTCGGGGAGGGGTTCGGGTACGGCGTAGGGTATGGCTTAGGGTTAGGGTTAGGGTTAGTGTTAGGGTTAGGGCTCGGTTTAGGGTACGGGTTAGAATTAGGGTACGTGTTAGGGTTAGGGTAGGGGTTAGGGTTAGGGTACGCGTTAGGGTTAGGGTAGATATTAAACCTATCCCACTCTCTAGATACCCCTTAGCACGTAAAGGAATATTATTTGGGGGTCCAGCCATGGAGAAGAGTTTAGACACTAGGATAAGATAAGGAACACACCCATTATAAAGAAATCACATTAGGATTCTCTTTTTAAGCTGTTCCTTCAAACACTAGTGCTTAGGAAATCTATTGGAGGCAGAAGCAGTCAAGGGTAGCCTAGGGTTAGGGTTAGGCTTAGGGTTAGGCTTAGGGTACGGCTTAGGGTACGGGTTCGGGGAGGGGTTCGGGAACGGCATAGGGTATGGGTTAGGGTTAGGGTTAGGGTTAGTGTTAGGGTTAGGGCTCGGTTTAGGGTACGGGTTAGGATTAGGGTACGTTTTAGGGTTAGGGTAGGGGTTAGGGTTAGGGTACGCGTTAGGCTTAGGGTAGTTATTAAACCTATCCCACTCTCTAGATACCCCTTAGCACGTAAAGGAATATTATTTGGGGGTCCAGCCATGGAGAAGAGTTTAGACACTAGGATAAGATAAGGAACACACCCATTATAAAGAAATCACATTAGGATTCTCTTTTTAAGCTGTTCCTTAAAACACTAGTGCTTAGGAAATCTATTGGAGGCAGAAGCAGTCAAGGGTAGCCTAGGGTTAGGGTTAGGCTTTGGGTTAGGCTTAGGGTACGGCTTAGGGTACGGGTTCGGGGAGGGGTTCGGGTACAGCGTAGGGTATGGGTTAGGGTTAGGGTTAGGGTTAGTGTTAGGGTTAGGGCTCGGTTTAGGGTACGGGTTAGGATTAGGGTACGTGTTAGGGTTAGGGTAGGGGTTAGGGTTAGGGTACGCATTAGGGTTAGGGTAGTTAGTAAACCTATCCCACTCTCTAGATACCCCTTAGCACGTAAAGGAATATTATTTGGGGGTCCAGCCATGGAGAAGAGTTTAGACACTAGGATAAGATAAGGAACACACCCATTATAAAGAAATCACATTAGGATTCTCTTTTTAAGCTGTTCCTTCAAACACTAGTGCTTAGGAAATCTATTGGAGGCAGAAGCAGTCAAGGGTAGCCTAGGGTTAGGGTTAGGCTTAGGGTTAGGCTTAGGGTACGGTTTAGGGTACAGGTTCGGGGAGGGGTTCGGGTACGGCGTAGGGTATGGGTTAGGGTTAGGGTTAGGGTTAGTGTTAGGGTTAGGGCTCGGTTTAGGGTACGGGTTAGGATTAGGGTACGTGTTAGGGTTAGGGTAGGGGTTAGGGTTAGGGTACGCGTTAGGGTTAGGGTAGTTATTAAACCTATCCCACTCTCTAGATACCCCTTAGCACGTAAAGGAATATTATTTGGGGGTCCAGCCATGGAGAAGAGTTTAGACACTAGGATAAGATAAGGAACACACCCATTATAAAGAAATCACATTAGGATTCTCTTTTTAAGCTGTTCCTTAAAACACTAGTGCTTAGGAAATCTATTGGAGGCAGAAGTAGTCAAGGGTAGCCTAGGGTTAGGGTTAGGCTTAGGGTACGGCTTAGGGTACGGGTTCGGGGAGGGGTTCGGGTACGGCGTAGGGTATGAGTTAGGGTTAGGGTTAGGGTTTGAGTTAGGGTTAGGGCTCGGTTTAGGGTACGGGTTAGGATTAGGGTAGGGGTTAGGGTTAGGGTACGCGTTAGGGTTAGGGTAGTTATTAAACCTATGCCACTCTCTAGATACCCCTTAGCACGTAAAGGAATATTATTTGGGGGTCCAGCCATGGAGAAGAGTTTAGACACTAGGATAAGATAAGGAACACACCCATTATAAAGAAATCACATTAGGATTCTCTTTTTAAGCTGTTCCTTCAAACACTAGTGCTTAGGAAATCTATTGGAGGCAGAAGCAGTCAAGGGTAGCCTAGGGTTAGGCTTAGGCTTAGGGTTAGGCTTAGGGTACGGCTTAGGGTACGGGTTCGGGGAGGGGTTCGGGTACGGCGTAGGGTATGGGTTAGGGTTAGGGTTAGGGTTTGAGTTAGGGTTAGGGCTCGGTTTAGGGTACGGGTTAGGATTAGGGTACGTTTTAGGGTTAGGGTAGGGGTTAGGGTTAGGGTACGCGTTAGGGTTAGGGTAGTTATTAAACCTATCCCACTCTCTAGATACCCCTTAGCACGTAAAGGAATATTATTTCGGGTTCCAGCCATGGAGAAGAGTTTAGACACTAGGATAAGATAAGGAACACACCCATTATAAAGAAATCACATTAGGATTCTCTTTTTAAGCTGTTCCTTCAAACACTAGTGCTTAGGAAATCTATTGGAGGCAGAAGCAGTCAAGGGTAGCCTAGGGTTAGGGTTAGGCTTAGGGTTAGGATTAGGGTACGGCTTAGGGTACGGGTTCGGGGAGGGGTTCGGGTACGGCGTAGGGTATGGCTTAGGGTTAGGGTTAGGGTTAGTGTTAGGGTTAGGGCTCGGTTTAGGGTACGGGTTAGAATTAGGGTACGTATTAGGGTTAGGGTAGGGGTTAGGGTTAGGGTACGCGTTAGGGTTAGGGTAGATATTAAACCTATCCCACTCTCTAGATACCCCTTAGCACGTAAAGGAATATTATTTGGGGGTCCAGCCATGGAGAAGAGTTTAGACACTAGGATAAGATAAGGAACACACCCATTATAAAGAAATCACATTAGGATTCTCTTTTTAAGCTGTTCCTTCAAACACTAGTGCTTAGGAAATCTATTGGAGGCAGAAGCAGTCAAGGGTAGCCTAGGGTTAGGGTTAGGCTTAGGGTTAGGCTTAGGGTACGGCTTAGGGTACGGGTTCGGGGAGGGGTTCGGGAACGGCGTAGGGTATGGGTTAGGGTTAGGTTTAGGGTTAGTGTTAGGGTTAGGGCTCGGTTTAGGGTACGGGTTAGGATTAGGGTAAGTGTTAGGGTTAGGGTAGGGGTTAGGGTTAGGGTACGCATTAGGGTTAGGGTAGTTATTAAACCTATCCCACTCTCTAGATACCCCTTAGCACGTAAAGGAATATTATTTGGGGGTCCAGCCAAGGAGAAGTGTTTAGACACTAGGATAAGATAAGGAACACACCCATTATAAAGAAATCACATTAGGATTCTCTTTTTAAGCTGTTCCTTCAAACACTAGTGCTTAGGAAATCTATTGGAGGCAGAAGCAGTCAAGGGTAGCCTAGGGTTAGGGTTAGGCTTAGGGTTAGGCTTAGGGTACGGCTTAGGGTACGGGTTCGGGGAGGGGTTCGGGTACGGCGTAGGGTATGGGTTAGGGTTAGGGTTAGGGTTAGTGTTAGGGTTAGGGCTCGGTTTAGGGTACGGGTTAGGATTAGGGTACGTGTTAGGGTTAGGGTAGGGGTTAGGGTTAGGGTACGCGTTAGGGTTAGGGTAGTTATTAAACCTATCCCACTCTCTAGATACCCCTTAGCACGTAAAGGAATATTATTTGGGGGTCCAGCCATGGAGAAGAGTTTAGACACTAGGATAAGATAAGGAACACACCCATTATAAAGAAATCACATTAGGATTCTCTTTTTAAGCTGTTCCTTCAAACACTAGTGCTTAGGAAATCTATTGGAGGCACAAGCAGTCAAGGGTACCCTAGGGTTAGGGTTAGGCTTAGGGTTAGGCTTAGGGTACGGCTTAGGCTACGGGTTCGGGGAGGGGTTCGGGTACGGTGTAGGGTATGGGTTAGGGTTAGGGTTAGGGTTTGAGTTACGGTTAGGGCTCGGTTTAGGGTACGGGTTAGGATTAGGGTACGTTTTAGGGTTAGGGTAGGGGTTAGGGTTAGGGTACGCGTTAGGCTTAGGGTAGTTATTAAACCTATCCCACTCTCTAGATACCCCTTAGCACGTAAAGGAATATTATTTGGGGGTCCAGCCATGGAGAAGAGTTTAGACACTAGGATAAGATAAGGAACACACCCATTATAAAGAAATCACATTAGGATTCTCTTTTTAAGCTGTTCCTTAAAACACTAGTGCTTAGGAAATCTATTGGAGGCAGAAGCAGTCAAGGGTAGCCTAGGGTTAGGGTTAGGCTTAGGGTTAGGCTTAGGGTACGGCTTAGGGTACGGGTTCGGGGAGGGGTTCGGGTACAGCGTAGGGTATGGGTTAGGGTTAGGGTTAGGGTTAGTGTTAGGGTTAGGGCTCGGTTTAGGGTACGGGTTAGGTTTAGGGTACGTGTTAGGGTTAGGGTAGGGGTTAGGGTTAGGGTACGCATTAGGGTTAGGGTAGTTAGTAAACCTATCCCACTCTCTAGATACCCCTTAGCACGTAAAGGAATATTATTTGGGGGTCCAGCCATGGAGAAGAGTTTAGACACTAGGATAAGATAAGGAACACACCCATTATAAAGAAATCACATTAGGATTCTCTTTTTAAGCTGTTCCTTCAAACACTAGTGCTTAGGAAATCTATTGGAGGCAGAAGCAGTCAAGGGTAGCCTAGGGTTAGGGTTAGGCTTAGGGTTAGGCTTAGGGTACGGCTTAGGGTACGGGTTCGGGGAGGGGTTCGGGTACGGCGTAGGGTATGGGTTAGGGTTAGGGTTAGTCTTAGGGTTAGGGCTCGGTTTAGGGTACGGGTTAGAATTAGGGTACGTGTTAGGGTTAGGGTAGGGGTTAGGGTTAGGGTACGCGTTAGGGTTAGGGTAGATATTAAACCTATCCCACTCTCTAGATACCCCTTAGCACGTAAAGGAATATTATTTGGGGGTCCAGCCATGGAGAAGAGTTTAGACACTAGGATAAGATAAGGAACACACCCATTATAAAGAAATTACATTAGGATTCTCTTTTTAAGCTGTTCCTTCAAACACTAGTGCTTAGGAAATCTATTGGAGGCAGAAGCAGTCAAGGGTAGCCTAGGGTTAGGGTTAGGCTTAGGGTTAGGCTTAGGGTACGGCTTAGGGTACGGGTTCGGGGAGGGGTTCGGGTACGGCGTAGGGTATGGGTTAGGGTTAGGGTTAGGGTTAGGGTTAGGGCTCGGTTTAGGGTACGGGTTAGAATTAGGGTACGTGTTAGGGTTAGGGTAGGGGTTAGGGTTAGGGTACGCGTTAGGGTTAGGGTAGATATTAAACCTATCCCACTCTCTAGATACCCCTTAGCACGTAAAGGAATATTATTTGGGGGTCCAGCCATGGAGAAGAGTTTAGATACTAGGATAAGATAAGGAACACACCCATTATAAAGAAATCACATTAGGATTCTCTTTTTAAGCTGTTCCTTCAAACACTAGTGCTTAGGAAATCTATTGGAGGCAGAAGCAGTCAAGGGTAGCCTAGGGTTAGGGTTAGGCTTAGGGTTAGGCTTAGGGTACGGTTTAGGGTACAGGTTCGGGGAGGGGTTCGGGTACGGCGTAGGGTATGGGTTAGGGTTAGGGTTAGGGTTAGTGTTAGGGTTAGGGCTCGGTTTAGGGTACGGGTTAGGATTAGGGTACGTGTTAGGGTTAGGGTAGGGGTTAGGGTTAGGGTACGCGTTAGGGTTAGGGTAGTTATTAAACCTATCCCACTCTCTAGATACCCCTTAGCACGTAAAGGAATATTATTTGGGGGTCCAGCCATGGAGAAGAGTTTAGACACTAGGATAAGATAAGGAACACACCCATTATAAAGAAATCACATTAGGATTCTCTTTTTAAGCTGTTCCTTCAAACACTAGTGCTTAGGAAATCTATTGGAGGCACAAGCAGTCAAGGGTACCCTAGGGTTAGGGTTAGGCTTAGGGTTAGGCTTAGGGTACGGCTTAGGGTACGGGTTCGGGGAGGGGTTCGGGTACGGTGTAGGGTATGGGTTAGGGTTAGGGTTAGGGTTTGAGTTACGGTTAGGGCTCGGTTTAGGGTACGGGTTAGGATTAGGGTACGTTTTAGGGTTAGGGTAGGGGTTAGGGTTAGGGTACGCGTTAGGCTTAGGGTAGTTATTAAACCTATCCCACTCTCTAGATACCCCTTAGCACGTAAAGGAATATTATTTGGGGGTCCAGCCATGGAGAAGAGTTTAGACACTAGGATAAGATAAGGAACACACCCATTATAAAGAAATCACATTAGGATTCTCTTTTTAAGCTGTTCCTTAAAACACTAGTGCTTAGGAAATCTATTGGAGGCAGAAGCAGTCAAGGGTAGCCTAGGGTTAGGGTTAGGCTTAGGGTTAGGCTTAGGGTACGGCTTAGGGTACGGGTTCGGGGAGGGGTTCGGGTACAGCGTAGGGTATGGGTTAGGGTTAGGGTTAGGGTTAGTGTTAGGGTTAGGGCTCGGTTTAGGGTACGGGTTAGGATTAGGGTACGTGTTAGGGTTAGGGTAGGGGTTAGGGTTAGGGTACGCATTAGGGTTAGGGTAGTTAGTAAACCTATCCCACTCTCTAGATACCCCTTAGCACGTAAAGGAATATTATTTGGGGGTCCAGCCATGGAGAAGAGTTTAGACACTAGGATAAGATAAGGAACACACCCATTATAAAGAAATCACATTAGGATTCTCTTTTTAAGCTGTTCCTTCAAACACTAGTGCTTAGGAAATCTATTGGAGGCAGAAGCAGTCAAGGGTAGCCTAGGGTTAGGGTTAGGCTTAGGGTTAGGCTTAGGGTACGGCTTAGGGTACGGGTTCGGGGAGGGGTTCGGGTACGGCGTAGGGCATGGGTTAGGGTTAGGGTTAGGGTTTGAGTTAGGGTTAGGGCTCGGTTTAGGGTACGGGTTAGGATTAGGGTACGTTTTAGGGTTAGGGTAGGGGTTAGGGTTAGGGTACGCGTTAGGGTTAGGGTAGTTATTAAACCTATCCCACTCTCTAGATACCCCTTAGCACGTAAAGGAATATTATTTGGGGTTCCAGCCATGGAGAAGAGTTTAGACACTAGGATAAGATAAGGAACACACCCATTATAAAGAAATCACATTAGGATTCTCTTTTTAAGCTGTTCCTTCAAACACTAGTGCTTAGGAAATCTATTGGAGTCAGAAGCAGTCAAGGGTAGCCTAGGGTTAGGTTTAGGCTTAGGGTTAGGATTAGGGTACGGCTTAGGGTACGGGTTCGGGGAGGGGTTCGGGTACGGCGTAGGGTATGGCTTAGGGTTAGGGTTAGGGTTAGTGTTAGGGTTAGGGCTCGGTTTAGGGTACGGGTTAGAATTAGGGTACGTGTTAGGGTTAGGGTAGGGGTTAGGGTTAGGGTACGCGTTAGGGTTAGGGTAGATATTAAACCTATCCCACTCTCTAGATACCCCTTAGCACGTAAAGGAATATTATTTGGGGGTCCAGCCATGGAGAAGAGTTTAGACACTAGGATAAGATAAGGAACACACCCATTATAAAGAAATCACATTAGGATTCTCTTTTTAAGCTGTTCCTTCAAACACTAGTGCTTAGGAAATCTATTGGAGGCAGAAGCAGTCAAGGGTAGCCTAGGGTTAGGGTTAGGCTTAGGGTTAGGCTTAGGGTACGGCTTAGGGTACGGGTTCGGGGAGGGGTTCGGGAACGGCATAGGGTATGGGTTAGGGTTAGGGTTAGGGTTAGTGTTAGGGTTAGGGCTCGGTTTAGGGTACGGGTTAGGATTAGGGTAAGTGTTAGGGTTAGGGTAGGGGTTAGGGTTAGGGTACGCATTAGGGTTAGGGTAGTTATTAAACCTATCCCACTCTCTAGATACCCCTTAGCACGTAAAGGAATATTATTTGGGGGTCCAGCCAAGGAGAAGTGTTTAGACACTAGGATAAGATAAGGAACACACCCATTATAAAGAAATCACATTAGGATTCTCTTTTTAAGCTGTTCCTTCAAACACTAGTGCTTAGGAAATCTATTGGAGGCAGAAGCAGTCAAGGGTAGCCTAGGGTTAGGGTTAGGCTTAGGGTTAGGCTTAGGGTACGGCTTAGGGTACGGGTTCGGGGAGGGGTTCGGGTACGGTGTAGGGTATGGGTTAGGGTTAGGGTTAGGGTTAGTGTTAGGGTTAGGGCTCGGTTTAGGGTACGGGTTAGGATTAGGGTACGTGTTAGGGTTAGGGTAGGGGTTAGGGTTAGGGTACGCGTTAGGGTTAGGGTAGTTATTAAACCTATCCCACTCTCTAGATACCCCTTAGCACGTAAAGGAATATTATTTGGGGGTCCAGCCATGGAGAAGAGTTTAGACACTAGGATAAGATAAGGAACACACCCATTATAAAGAAATCACATTAGGATTCTCTTTTTAAGCTGTTCCTTCAAACACTAGTGCTTAGGAAATCTATTGGAGGCACAAGCAGTCAAGGGTACCCTAGGGTTAGGGTTAGGCTTAGGGTTAGGCTTAGGGTACGGCTTAGGGTACGGGTTCGGGGAGGGGTTCGGGTACGGCGTAGGGTATGGGTTAGGGTTAGGGTTAGGGTTTGAGTTACGGTTAGGGCTCGGTTTAGGGTACGGGTTAGGATTAGGGTACGTTTTAGGGTTAGGGTAGGGGTTAGGGTTAGGGTACGCGTTAGGCTTAGGGTAGTTATTAAACCTATCCCACTCTCTAGATACCCCTTAGCACGTAAAGGAATATTATTTGGGGGTCCAGCCATGGAGAAGAGTTTAGACACTAGGATAAGATAAGGAACACACCCATTATAAAGAAATCACATTAGGATTCTCTTTTTAAGCTGTTCCTTAAAACACTAGTGCTTAGGAAATCTATTGGAGGCAGAAGCAGTCAAGGGTAGCCTAGGGTTAGGGTTAGGCTTAGGGTTAGGCTTAGGGTACGGCTTAGGGTACGGGTTCGGGGAGGGGTTCGGGTACAGCGTAGGGTATGGGTTAGGGTTAGGGTTAGGGTTAGTGTTAGGGTTAGGGCTCGGTTTAGGGTACGGGTTAGGATTAGGGTACGTGTTAGGGTTAGGGTAGGGGTTAGGGTTAGGGTACGCATTAGGGTTAGGGTAGTTAGTAAACCTATCCCACTCTCTAGATACCCCTTAGCACGTAAAGGAATATTATTTGGGGGTCCAGCCATGGAGAAGAGTTTAGACACTAGGATAAGATAAGGAACACACCCATTATAAAGAAATCACATTAGGATTCTCTTTTTAAGCTGTTCCTTCAAACACTAGTGCTTAGGAAATCTATTGGAGGCAGAAGCAGTCAAGGGTAGCCTAGGGTTAGGGTTAGGCTTAGGGTTAGGCTTAGGGTACGGCTTAGGGTACGGGTTCGGGGAGGGGTTCGGGTACGGCGTAGGGTATGGGTTAGGGTTAGGGTTAGGGTTAGTGTTAGGGTTAGGGCTCGGTTTAGGGTACGGGTTAGGATTAGGGTACGTGTTAGGGTTAGGGTAGGGGTTAGGGTTAGGGTACGCGTTAGGGTTAGGGTAGTTATTAAACCTATCCCACTCTCTAGATACCCCTTAGCACGTAAAGGAATATTATTTGGGGGTCCAGCCATGGAGAAGAGTTTAGACACTAGGATAAGATAAGGAACACACCCATTATAAAGAAATCACATTAGGATTCTCTTTTTAAGCTGTTCCTTAAAACACTAGTGCTTAGGAAATCTATTGGAGGCAGAAGTAGTCAAGGGTAGCCTAGGGTTAGGGTTAGGCTTAGGGTACGGCTTAGGGTACGGGTTCGGGGAGGGGTTCGGGTACGGCGTAGGGTATGAGTTAGGGTTAGGGTTAGGGTTTGAGTTAGGGTTAGGGCTCGGTTTAGGGTACGGGTTAGGATTAGGGTAGGGGTTAGGGTTAGGGTACGCTTTAGGGTTAGGGTAGTTATTAAACCTATCCCACTCTCTAGATACCCCTTAGCACGTAAAGGAATATTATTTGGGGGTCCAGCCATGGAGAAGAGTTTAGACACTAGGATAAGATAAGGAACACACCCATTATAAAGAAATCACATTAGGATTCTCTTTTTAAGCTGTTCCTTCAAACACTAGTGCTTAGGAAATCTATTGGAGGCAGAAGCAGTCAAGGGTAGCCTAGGGTTAGGGTTAGGCTTAGGGTTAGGCTTAGGGTACGGCTTAGGGTACGGGTTCGGGGAGGGGTTCGGGTACGGCGTAGGGTATGGGTTAGGGTTAGGGTTAGGGTTTGAGTTAGGGTTAGGGCTCGGTTTAGGGTACGGGTTAGGATTAGGGTACGTTTTAGGGTTAGGGTAGGGGTTAGGGTTAGGGTACGCGTTAGGGTTAGGGTAGTTATTAAACCTATCCCACTCTCTAGATACCCCTTAGCACGTAAAGGAATATTATTTGGGGGTCCAGCCATGGAGAAGAGTTTAGACACTAGGATAAGATAAGGAACACACCCATTATAAAGAAATCACATTAGGATTCTCTTTTTAAGCTGTTCCTTCAAACACTAGTGCTTAGGAAATCTATTGGAGGCACAAGCAGTCAAGGGTACCCTAGGGTTAGGGTTAGGCTTAGGGTTAGGCTTAGGGTACGGCTTAGGGTACGGGTTCGGGGAGGGGTTCGGGTACGGCGTAGGGTATGGGTTAGGGTTAGGGTTAGGGTTTGAGTTACGGTTAGGGCTCGGTTTAGGGTACGGGTTAGGATTAGGGTACGTTTTAGGGTTAGGGTAGGGGTTAGGGTTAGGGTACGCGTTAGGCTTAGGGTAGTTATTAAACCTATCCCACTCTCTAGATACCCCTTAGCACGTAAAGGAATATTATTTGGGGGTCCAGCCATGGAGAAGAGTTTAGACACTAGGATAAGATAAGGAACACACCCATTATAAAGAAATCACATTAGGATTCTCTTTTTAAGCTGTTCCTTAAAACACTAGTGCTTAGGAAATCTATTGGAGGCAGAAGCAGTCAAGGGTAGCCTAGGGTTAGGGTTAGGCTTAGGGTTAGGCTTAGGGTACGGCTTAGGGTACGGGTTCGGGGAGGGGTTCGGGTACAGCGTAGGGTATGGGTTAGGGTTAGGGTTAGGGTTAGTGTTAGGGTTAGGGCTCGGTTTAGGGTACGGGTTAGGTTTAGGGTACGTGTTAGGGTTAGGGTAGGGGTTAGGGTTAGGGTACGCATTAGGGTTAGGGTAGTTAGTAAACCTATCCCACTCTCTAGATACCCCTTAGCACGTAAAGGAATATTATTTGGGGGTCCAGCCATGGAGAAGAGTTTAGACACTAGGATAAGATAAGGAACACACCCATTATAAAGAAATCACATTAGGATTCTCTTTTTAAGCTGTTCCTTCAAACACTAGTGCTTAGGAAATCTATTGGAGGCAGAAGCAGTCAAGGGTAGCCTAGGGTTAGGGTTAGGCTTAGGGTTAGGCTTAGGGTACGGCTTAGGGTACGGGTTCGGGGAGGGGTTCGGGTACGGCGTAGGGTATGGGTTAGGGTTAGGGTTAGTCTTAGGGTTAGGGCTCGGTTTAGGGTACGGGTTAGAATTAGGGTACGTGTTAGGGTTAGGGTAGGGGTTAGGGTTAGGGTACGCGTTAGGGTTAGGGTAGATATTAAACCTATCCCACTCTCTAGATACCCCTTAGCACGTAAAGGAATATTATTTGGGGGTCCAGCCATGGAGAAGAGTTTAGACACTAGGATAAGATAAGGAACACACCCATTATAAAGAAATTACATTAGGATTCTCTTTTTAAGCTGTTCCTTCAAACACTAGTGCTTAGGAAATCTATTGGAGGCAGAAGCAGTCAAGGGTAGCCTAGGGTTAGGGTTAGGCTTAGGGTTAGGCTTAGGGTACGGCTTAGGGTACGGGTTCGGGGAGGGGTTCGGGTACGGCGTAGGGTATGGGTTAGGGTTAGGGTTAGGGTTAGGGTTAGGGCTCGGTTTAGGGTACGGGTTAGAATTAGGGTACGTGTTAGGGTTAGGGTAGGGGTTAGGGTTAGGGTACGCGTTAGGGTTAGGGTAGATATTAAACCTATCCCACTCTCTAGATACCCCTTAGCACGTAAAGGAATATTATTTGGGGGTCCAGCCATGGAGAAGAGTTTAGATACTAGGATAAGATAAGGAACACACCCATTATAAAGAAATCACATTAGGATTCTCTTTTTAAGCTGTTCCTTCAAACACTAGTGCTTAGGAAATCTATTGGAGGCAGAAGCAGTCAAGGGTAGCCTAGGGTTAGGGTTAGGCTTAGGGTTAGGCTTAGGGTACGGTTTAGGGTACAGGTTCGGGGAGGGGTTCGGGTACGGCGTAGGGTATGGGTTAGGGTTAGGGTTAGGGTTAGTGTTAGGGTTAGGGCTCGGTTTAGGGTACGGGTTAGGATTAGGGTACGTGTTAGGGTTAGGGTAGGGGTTAGGGTTAGGGTACGCGTTAGGGTTAGGGTAGTTATTAAACCTATCCCACTCTCTAGATACCCCTTAGCACGTAAAGGAATATTATTTGGGGGTCCAGCCATGGAGAAGAGTTTAGACACTAGGATAAGATAAGGAACACACCCATTATAAAGAAATCACATTAGGATTCTCTTTTTAAGCTGTTCCTTCAAACACTAGTGCTTAGGAAATCTATTGGAGGCACAAGCAGTCAAGGGTACCCTAGGGTTAGGGTTAGGCTTAGGGTTAGGCTTAGGGTACGGCTTAGGGTACGGGTTCGGGGAGGGGTTCGGGTACGGTGTAGGGTATGGGTTAGGGTTAGGGTTAGGGTTTGAGTTACGGTTAGGGCTCGGTTTAGGGTACGGGTTAGGATTAGGGTACGTTTTAGGGTTAGGGTAGGGGTTAGGGTTAGGGTACGCGTTAGGCTTAGGGTAGTTATTAAACCTATCCCACTCTCTAGATACCCCTTAGCACGTAAAGGAATATTATTTGGGGGTCCAGCCATGGAGAAGAGTTTAGACACTAGGATAAGATAAGGAACACACCCATTATAAAGAAATCACATTAGGATTCTCTTTTTAAGCTGTTCCTTAAAACACTAGTGCTTAGGAAATCTATTGGAGGCAGAAGCAGTCAAGGGTAGCCTAGGGTTAGGGTTAGGCTTAGGGTTAGGCTTAGGGTACGGCTTAGGGTACGGGTTCGGGGAGGGGTTCGGGTACAGCGTAGGGTATGGGTTAGGGTTAGGGTTAGGGTTAGTGTTAGGGTTAGGGCTCGGTTTAGGGTACGGGTTAGGATTAGGGTACGTGTTAGGGTTAGGGTAGGGGTTAGGGTTAGGGTACGCATTAGGGTTAGGGTAGTTAGTAAACCTATCCCACTCTCTAGATACCCCTTAGCACGTAAAGGAATATTATTTGGGGGTCCAGCCATGGAGAAGAGTTTAGACACTAGGATAAGATAAGGAACACACCCATTATAAAGAAATCACATTAGGATTCTCTTTTTAAGCTGTTCCTTCAAACACTAGTGCTTAGGAAATCTATTGGAGGCAGAAGCAGTCAAGGGTAGCCTAGGGTTAGGGTTAGGCTTAGGGTTAGGCTTAGGGTACGGCTTAGGGTACGGGTTCGGGGAGGGGTTCGGGTACGGCGTAGGGCATGGGTTAGGGTTAGGGTTAGGGTTTGAGTTAGGGTTAGGGCTCGGTTTAGGGTACGGGTTAGGATTAGGGTACGTTTTAGGGTTAGGGTAGGGGTTAGGGTTAGGGTACGCGTTAGGGTTAGGGTAGTTATTAAACCTATCCCACTCTCTAGATACCCCTTAGCACGTAAAGGAATATTATTTGGGGTTCCAGCCATGGAGAAGAGTTTAGACACTAGGATAAGATAAGGAACACACCCATTATAAAGAAATCACATTAGGATTCTCTTTTTAAGCTGTTCCTTCAAACACTAGTGCTTAGGAAATCTATTGGAGTCAGAAGCAGTCAAGGGTAGCCTAGGGTTAGGTTTAGGCTTAGGGTTAGGATTAGGGTACGGCTTAGGGTACGGGTTCGGGGAGGGGTTCGGGTACGGCGTAGGGTATGGCTTAGGGTTAGGGTTAGGGTTAGTGTTAGGGTTAGGGCTCGGTTTAGGGTACGGGTTAGAATTAGGGTACGTGTTAGGGTTAGGGTAGGGGTTAGGGTTAGGGTACGCGTTAGGGTTAGGGTAGATATTAAACCTATCCCACTCTCTAGATACCCCTTAGCACGTAAAGGAATATTATTTGGGGGTCCAGCCATGGAGAAGAGTTTAGACACTAGGATAAGATAAGGAACACACCCATTATAAAGAAATCACATTAGGATTCTCTTTTTAAGCTGTTCCTTCAAACACTAGTGCTTAGGAAATCTATTGGAGGCAGAAGCAGTCAAGGGTAGCCTAGGGTTAGGGTTAGGCTTAGGGTTAGGCTTAGGGTACGGCTTAGGGTACGGGTTCGGGGAGGGGTTCGGGAACGGCATAGGGTATGGGTTAGGGTTAGGGTTAGGGTTAGTGTTAGGGTTAGGGCTCGGTTTAGGGTACGGGTTAGGATTAGGGTAAGTGTTAGGGTTAGGGTAGGGGTTAGGGTTAGGGTACGCATTAGGGTTAGGGTAGTTATTAAACCTATCCCACTCTCTAGATACCCCTTAGCACGTAAAGGAATATTATTTGGGGGTCCAGCCAAGGAGAAGTGTTTAGACACTAGGATAAGATAAGGAACACACCCATTATAAAGAAATCACATTAGGATTCTCTTTTTAAGCTGTTCCTTCAAACACTAGTGCTTAGGAAATCTATTGGAGGCAGAAGCAGTCAAGGGTAGCCTAGGGTTAGGGTTAGGCTTAGGGTTAGGCTTAGGGTACGGCTTAGGGTACGGGTTCGGGGAGGGGTTCGGGTACGGTGTAGGGTATGGGTTAGGGTTAGGGTTAGGGTTAGTGTTAGGGTTAGGGCTCGGTTTAGGGTACGGGTTAGGATTAGGGTACGTGTTAGGGTTAGGGTAGGGGTTAGGGTTAGGGTACGCGTTAGGGTTAGGGTAGTTATTAAACCTATCCCACTCTCTAGATACCCCTTAGCACGTAAAGGAATATTATTTGGGGGTCCAGCCATGGAGAAGAGTTTAGACACTAGGATAAGATAAGGAACACACCCATTATAAAGAAATCACATTAGGATTCTCTTTTTAAGCTGTTCCTTCAAACACTAGTGCTTAGGAAATCTATTGGAGGCACAAGCAGTCAAGGGTACCCTAGGGTTAGGGTTAGGCTTAGGGTTAGGCTTAGGGTACGGCTTAGGGTACGGGTTCGGGGAGGGGTTCGGGTACGGCGTAGGGTATGGGTTAGGGTTAGGGTTAGGGTTTGAGTTACGGTTAGGGCTCGGTTTAGGGTACGGGTTAGGATTAGGGTACGTTTTAGGGTTAGGGTAGGGGTTAGGGTTAGGGTACGCGTTAGGCTTAGGGTAGTTATTAAACCTATCCCACTCTCTAGATACCCCTTAGCACGTAAAGGAATATTATTTGGGGGTCCAGCCATGGAGAAGAGTTTAGACACTAGGATAAGATAAGGAACACACCCATTATAAAGAAATCACATTAGGATTCTCTTTTTAAGCTGTTCCTTAAAACACTAGTGCTTAGGAAATCTATTGGAGGCAGAAGCAGTCAAGGGTAGCCTAGGGTTAGGGTTAGGCTTAGGGTTAGGCTTAGGGTACGGCTTAGGGTACGGGTTCGGGGAGGGGTTCGGGTACAGCGTAGGGTATGGGTTAGGGTTAGGGTTAGGGTTAGTGTTAGGGTTAGGGCTCGGTTTAGGGTACGGGTTAGGATTAGGGTACGTGTTAGGGTTAGGGTAGGGGTTAGGGTTAGGGTACGCATTAGGGTTAGGGTAGTTAGTAAACCTATCCCACTCTCTAGATACCCCTTAGCACGTAAAGGAATATTATTTGGGGGTCCAGCCATGGAGAAGAGTTTAGACACTAGGATAAGATAAGGAACACACCCATTATAAAGAAATCACATTAGGATTCTCTTTTTAAGCTGTTCCTTCAAACACTAGTGCTTAGGAAATCTATTGGAGGCAGAAGCAGTCAAGGGTAGCCTAGGGTTAGGGTTAGGCTTAGGGTTAGGCTTAGGGTACGGCTTAGGGTACGGGTTCGGGGAGGGGTTCGGGTACGGCGTAGGGTATGGGTTAGGGTTAGGGTTAGGGTTAGTGTTAGGGTTAGGGCTCGGTTTAGGGTACGGGTTAGGATTAGGGTACGTGTTAGGGTTAGGGTAGGGGTTAGGGTTAGGGTACGCGTTAGGGTTAGGGTAGTTATTAAACCTATCCCACTCTCTAGATACCCCTTAGCACGTAAAGGAATATTATTTGGGGGTCCAGCCATGGAGAAGAGTTTAGACACTAGGATAAGATAAGGAACACACCCATTATAAAGAAATCACATTAGGATTCTCTTTTTAAGCTGTTCCTTAAAACACTAGTGCTTAGGAAATCTATTGGAGGCAGAAGTAGTCAAGGGTAGCCTAGGGTTAGGGTTAGGCTTAGGGTACGGCTTAGGGTACGGGTTCGGGGAGGGGTTCGGGTACGGCGTAGGGTATGAGTTAGGGTTAGGGTTAGGGTTTGAGTTAGGGTTAGGGCTCGGTTTAGGGTACGGGTTAGGATTAGGGTAGGGGTTAGGGTTAGGGTACGCTTTAGGGTTAGGGTAGTTATTAAACCTATCCCACTCTCTAGATACCCCTTAGCACGTAAAGGAATATTATTTGGGGGTCCAGCCATGGAGAAGAGTTTAGACACTAGGATAAGATAAGGAACACACCCATTATAAAGAAATCACATTAGGATTCTCTTTTTAAGCTGTTCCTTCAAACACTAGTGCTTAGGAAATCTATTGGAGGCAGAAGCAGTCAAGGGTAGCCTAGGGTTAGGGTTAGGCTTAGGGTTAGGCTTAGGGTACGGCTTAGGGTACGGGTTCGGGGAGGGGTTCGGGTACGGCGTAGGGTATGGGTTAGGGTTAGGGTTAGGGTTTGAGTTAGGGTTAGGGCTCGGTTTAGGGTACGGGTTAGGATTAGGGTACGTTTTAGGGTTAGGGTAGGGGTTAGGGTTAGGGTACGCGTTAGGGTTAGGGTAGTTATTAAACCTATCCCACTCTCTAGATACCCCTTAGCACGTAAAGGAATATTATTTGGGGGTCCAGCCATGGAGAAGAGTTTAGACACTAGGATAAGATAAGGAACACACCCATTATAAAGAAATCACATTAGGATTCTCTTTTTAAGCTGTTCCTTCAAACACTAGTGCTTAGGAAATCTATTGGAGGCACAAGCAGTCAAGGGTACCCTAGGGTTAGGGTTAGGCTTAGGGTTAGGCTTAGGGTACGGCTTAGGGTACGGGTTCGGGGAGGGGTTCGGGTACGGCGTAGGGTATGGGTTAGGGTTAGGGTTAGGGTTTGAGTTACGGTTAGGGCTCGGTTTAGGGTACGGGTTAGGATTAGGGTACGTTTTAGGGTTAGGGTAGGGGTTAGGGTTAGGGTACGCGTTAGGCTTAGGGTAGTTATTAAACCTATCCCACTCTCTAGATACCCCTTAGCACGTAAAGGAATATTATTTGGGGGTCCAGCCATGGAGAAGAGTTTAGACACTAGGATAAGATAAGGAACACACCCATTATAAAGAAATCACATTAGGATTCTCTTTTTAAGCTGTTCCTTAAAACACTAGTGCTTAGGAAATCTATTGGAGGCAGAAGCAGTCAAGGGTAGCCTAGGGTTAGGGTTAGGCTTAGGGTTAGGCTTAGGGTACGGCTTAGGGTACGGGTTCGGGGAGGGGTTCGGGTACAGCGTAGGGTATGGGTTAGGGTTAGGGTTAGGGTTAGTGTTAGGGTTAGGGCTCGGTTTAGGGTACGGGTTAGGATTAGGGTACGTGTTAGGGTTAGGGTAGGGGTTAGGGTTAGGGTACGCATTAGGGTTAGGGTAGTTAGTAAACCTATCCCACTCTCTAGATACCCCTTAGCACGTAAAGGAATATTATTTGGGGGTCCAGCCATGGAGAAGAGTTTAGACACTAGGATAAGATAAGGAACACACCCATTATAAAGAAATCACATTAGGATTCTCTTTTTAAGCTGTTCCTTCAAACACTAGTGCTTAGGAAATCTATTGGAGGCAGAAGCAGTCAAGGGTAGCCTAGGGTTAGGGTTAGGCTTAGGGTTAGGCTTAGGGTACGGCTTAGGGTACGGGTTCGGGGAGGGGTTCGGGTACGGCGTAGGGTATGGGTTAGGGTTAGGGTTAGGGTTAGTGTTAGGGTTAGGGCTCGGTTTAGGGTACGGGTTAGGATTAGGGTACGTGTTAGGGTTAGGGTAGGGGTTAGGGTTAGGGTACGCGTTAGGGTTAGGGTAGTTATTAAACCTATCCCACTCTCTAGATACCCCTTAGCACGTAAAGGAATATTATTTGGGGGTCCAGCCATGGAGAAGAGTTTAGACACTAGGATAAGATAAGGAACACACCCATTATAAAGAAATCACATTAGGATTCTCTTTTTAAGCTGTTCCTTCAAACACTAGTGCTTAGGAAATCTATTGGAGGCAGAAGCAGTCAAGGGTAGCCTAGGGTTAGGGTTAGGCTTAGGGTTAGGCTTAGGGTACGGCTTAGGGTACGGGTTCGGGGAGGGGTTCGGGTACGGCGTAGGGTATGGGTTAGGGTTAGGGTTAGGGTTAGTGTTAGGGTAAGGCTCGGTTTAGGGTACGGGTTAGGATTAGGGTACGTGTTAGGGTTAGGGTTAGGGTACGCGTTAGGGTTAGGGTAGTTAGTAAACCTATCCCACTCTCTAGATACCCCTTAGCACGTAAAGGAATATTATTTGGGGGTCCAGCCATTGAGAAGAGTTTAGACACTAGGATAAGATAAGGAACACACCCATTATAAAGAAATCACATTAGGATTCTCTTTTTAAGCTGTTCCTTAAAACACTAGTGCTTAGGAAATCTATTGGAGGCAGAAGTAGTCAAGGGTAGCCTAGGGTTAGGGTTAGGCTTAGGGTACGGCTTAGGGTACGGGTTCGGGGAGGGGTTCGGGTACGGCGTAGGGTATGAGTTAGGGTTAGGGTTAGGGTTTGAGTTAGGGTTAGGGCTCGGTTTAGGGTACGGGTTAGGATTAGGGTAGGGGTTAGGGTTAGGGTACGCTTTAGGGTTAGGGTAGTTATTAAACCTATCCCACTCTCTAGATACCCCTTAGCACGTAAAGGAATATTATTTGGGGGTCCAGCCATGGAGAAGAGTTTAGACACTAGGATAAGATAAGGAACACACCCATTATAAAGAAATCACATTAGGATTCTCTTTTTAAGCTGTTCCTTCAAACACTAGTGCTTAGGAAATCTATTGGAGGCAGAAGCAGTCAAGGGTAGCCTAGGGTTAGGCTTAGGCTTAGGGTTAGGCTTAGGGTACGGCTTAGGGTACGGGTTCGGGGAGGGGTTCGGGTACGGCGTAGGGTATGGGTTAGGGTTAGGGTTAGGGTTTGAGTTAGGGTTAGGGCTCGGTTTAGGGTACGGGTTAGGATTAGGGTACGTTTTAGGGTTAGGGTAGGGGTTAGGGTTAGGGTACGCGTTAGGGTTAGGGTAGTTATTAAACCTATCCCACTCTCTAGATACCCCTTAGCACGTAAAGGAATATTATTTGGGGGTCCAGCCATGGAGAAGAGTTTAGACACTAGGATAAGATAAGGAACACACCCATTATAAAGAAATCACATTAGGATTCTCTTTTTAAGCTGTTCCTTCAAACACTAGTGCTTAGGAAATCTATTGGAGGCAGAAGCAGTCAAGGGTAGCCTAGGGTTAGGGTTAGGCTAAGAGTTAGGCTTTGGGTACGTCTTAGGGTACGGTTTCGGGGAGGGGTTCGGGTACGGCGTAGGGTATGGGTTAGGGTTAGGGTTAGGGTTAGTGTTAGGGTTAGGGCTCGGTTTAGGGTACGGGTTAGGATTAGGGTACGTGTTAGGGTTAGGGTACGGTTTAGGGTTAGGGTACGCGTTAGGGTTAGGGTAGTTATTAAACCTATCCCACTCTCTAGATACCCCTTAGCACGTAAAGGAATATTATTTGGGGGTCCAGCCATGGAGAAGAGTTTAGACACTAGGATAAGATAAGGAACACACCCATTATAAAGAAATCACATTAGGATTCTCTTTTTAAGCTGTTCCTTCAAACACTAGTGCTTAGGAAATCTATTGGAGGCAGAAGCAGTCAAGGGTAGCCTAGGGTTAGGGTTAGGCTTAGGGTTAGGCTTAGGGTACGGCTTAGTGTACGGGTTCGGGGAGGGGTTCGGGTACGGCGTAGGGTATGGGTTAGGGTTAGGGTTAGTCTTAGGGTTAGGGCTCGGTTTAGGGTACGGGTTAGAATTAGGGTACGTGTTAGGGTTAGGGTAGGGGTTAGGGTTAGGGTACGCGTTAGGGTTAGGGTAGATATTAAACCTATCCCACTCTCTAGATACCCCTTAGCACGTAAAGGAATATTATTTGGGGGTCCAACCATGGAGAAGAGTTTAGACACTAGGATAAGATAAGGAACACACCCATTATAAAGAAATCACATTAGGATTCTCTTTTTAAGCTGTTCCTTCAAACACTAGTGCTTAGGAAATCTATTGGAGGCAGAAGCAGTCAAGGGTAGCCTAGGGTTAGGGTTAGGCTTAGGGTTAGGCTTAGGGTACGGCTTAGGGTACGGGTTCGGGGAGGGGTTCGGGTACGGCGTAGGGTATGGGTTAGGGTTAGGGTTAGGGTTAGGGTTAGGGTTAGGGCTCGGTTTAGGGTACGGGTTAGAATTAGGGTACGTGTTAGGGTTAGGGTAGGGGTTAGGGTTAGGGTACGCGTTAGGGTTAGGGTAGATATTAAACCTATCCCACTCTCTAGATACCCCTTAGCACGTAAAGGAATATTATTTGGGGGTCCAGCCATGGAGAAGAGTTTAGACACTAGGATAAGATAAGGAACACACCCATTATAAAGAAATCACATTAGGATTCTCTTTTTAAGCTGTTCCTTCAAACACTAGTGCTTAGGAAATCTATTGGAGGCAGAAGCAGTCAAGGGTAGCCTAGGGTTAGGGTTAGGCTTAGGGTTAGGCTTAGGGTACGGCTTAGGGTACGGGTTCGGGGAGGGGTTCGGGAACGGCGTAGGGTATGGGTTAGGGTTAGGGTTAGGGTTAGTGTTAGGGTTAGGGCTCGGTTTAGGGTACGGGTTAGGATTAGGGTAAGTGTTAGGGTTAGGGTAGGGGTTAGGGTTAGGGTACGCATTAGGGTTAGGGTAGTTATTAAACCTATCCCACTCTCTAGATACCCCTTAGCACGTAAAGGAATATTATTTGGGGGTCCAGCCAAGGAGAAGTGTTTAGACACTAGGATAAGATAAGGAACACACCCATTATAAAGAAATCACATTAGGATTCTCTTTTTAAGCTGTTCCTTCAAACACTAGTGCTTAGGAAATCTATTGGAGGCAGAAGCAGTCAAGGGTAGCCTAGGGTTAGGGTTAGGCTTAGGGTTAGGCTTAGGGTACGGCTTAGGGTACGGGTTCGGGGAGGGGTTCGGGAACGGCGTAGGGTATGGGTTAGGGTTAGGGTTAGGGTTAGTGTTAGGGTTAGGGCTCGGTTTAGGGTACGGGTTAGGATTAGGGTAAGTGTTAGGGTTAGGGTAGGGGTTAGGGTTAGGTTACGCGTTAGGGTTAGGGTAGTTATTAAACCTATCCCACTCTCTAGATACCCCTTAGCACGTAAAGGAATATTATTTGGGGGTCCAGCCAAGGAGAAGTGTTTAGACACTAGGATAAGATAAGGAACACACCCATTATAAAGAAATCACATTAGGATTCTCTTTTTAAGCTGTTCCTTCAAACACTAGTGCTTAGGAAATCTATTGGAGGCAGAAGCAGTCAAGGGTAGCCTAGGGTTAGGGTTAGGCTTAGGGTTAGGCTTAGGGTACGGCTTAGGGTACGGGTTCAGGGAGGGGTTCGGGTACGGCGTAGGGTATGGCTTAGGGTTAGGGTTAGGGTTAGTGTTAGGGTTAGGGCTCGGTTTAGGGTACGGGTTAGGATTAGGGTACGTGTTAGGGTTAGGGTAGGGGTTAGGGTTAGGGTACGCGTTAGGGTTAGGGTAGTTATTAAACCTATCCCACTCTCTAGATACCCCTTAGCACGTAAAGGAATATTATTTGGGGGTCCAGCCATGGAGAAGAGTTTAGACACTAGGATAAAATAAGGAACACACCCATTATAAAGAAATCACATTAGGATTCTGTTTTTAAGCTGTTCCGTCAAACACTAGTGCTTAGGAAATCTATTGGAGGCAGAAGCAGTCAAGGGTAGCCTAGGGTTAGGGTTAGGCTTAGGGTTAGGCTTAGGGTACGGCTTAGGGTACGGGTTTGGGGAGGGGTTCGGGTACGGCGTAGGGTATGGGTTAGGGTTAGGGTTAGGGTTTGAGTTAGGGTTAGGGCTCGGTTTAGGGTACGGGTTAGGATTAGTGTACGTTTTAGGGTTAGGGTAGGGGTTAGGGTTAGGGTACGCGTTAGGGTTAGGGTAGTTATTAAACCTATCCCACTCTCTAGATACCCCTTAGCACGTAAAGGAATATTATTTGGGGGTCCAGCCATGGAGAAGAGTTTAGACACTAGGATAAGATAAGGAACACACCCATTATAAAGAAATCACATTAGGATTCTCTTTTTAAGCTGTTCCTTCAAACACTAGTGCTTAGGAAATCTATTGGAGGCAGAAGCAGTCAAGGGTAGCCTAGGGTTAGGGTTAGGCTAAGAGTTAGGCTTTGGGTACGTCTTAGGGTACGGTTTCGGGGAGGGGTTCGGGTACGGCGTAGGGTATGGGTTAGGGTTAGGGTTAGGGTTAGTGTTAGGGTTAGGGCTCGGTTTAGGGTACGGGTTAGGATTAGGGTACGTGTTAGGGTTAGGGTACGGTTTAGGGTTAGGGTACGCGTTAGGGTTAGGTTAGTTATTAAACCTATCCCACTCTCTAGATACCCCTTAGCACGTAAAGGAATATTATTTGGGGGTCCAGCCATGGAGAAGAGTTTAGACACTAGGATAAGATAAGGAACACACCCATTATAAAGAAATCACATTAGGATTCTCTTTTTAAGCTGTTCCTTCAAACACTAGTGCTTAGGAAATCTATTGGAGGCAGAAGCAGTCAAGGGTAGCCTAGGGTTAGGGTTAGGCTTAGGGCTAGGCTTAGGGTACGGCTTAGGGTACGGGTTCGGGGAGGGGTTCGGGTACGGCGTAGGGTATGGGTTTGGGTTAGGGTTAGGGTTAGTGTTAGGGTTAGGGCTCGGTTTAGGGTACGGGTTAGGATTAGGGTACGTGTTAGGGTTAGGGTAGGGGTTAGGGTTAGGGTACGCGTTAGGGTTAGGGTAGATATTAAACCTATCCCACTCTCTAGATACCCCTTAGCACGTAAAGGAATATTATTTGGGGGTCCAGCCATGGAGAAGAGTTTAGACACTAGGATAAGATAAGGAACACACCCATTATAAAGAAATCACATTAGGATTCTCTTTTTAAGCTGTTCCTTCAAACACTAGTGCTTAGGAAATCTATTGGTGGCAGAAGCAGTCAAGGGTAGCCTAGGGTTAGGGTTAGGCTTAGGGTACGGCTTAGGGTACGGCTTAGGGTACGGGTTCGGGGAGGGGTTCGGGTACGGCGTAGGGTATGGGTTAGGGTTAGGGTTAGGGTTAGGGTTAGGGCTCGGTTTAGGGTACGGGTTAGAATTAGGGTACGTGTTAGGGTTAGGGTAGGGGTTAGGGTTAGGGTACGCGTTAGGGTTAGGGTAGATATTAAACCTATCCCACTCTCTAGATACCCCTTAGCACGTAAAGGAATATTATTTGGGGGTCCAGCCTTGGAGAAGAGTTTAGACACTAGGATAAGATAAGGAACACACCCATTATAAAGAAATCACATTAGGATTCTCTTTTTAAGCTGTTCCTTCAAACACTAGTGCTTAGGAAATCTATTGGAGGCAGAAGCAGTCAAGGGTAGCCTAGGGTTAGGGTTAGGCTTAGGGTTAGGCTTAGGGTACGGTTTAGGGTACAGGTTCGGGGAGGGGTTCGGGTACGGCGTAGGGTATGGGTTAGGGTTAGGGTTAGGGTTAGTGTTAGGGTTAGGGCTCGGTTTAGGGTACGGGTTAGGATTAGGGTACGTGTTAGGGTTTAGGGTAGGGGTTAGGGTTAGGGTACGCGTTAGGGTTAGGGTAGTTATTAAACCTATCCCACTCTCTAGATACCCCTTAGCACGTAAAGGAATATTATTTGGGGGTCCAGCCATGGAGAAGAGTTTAGACACTAGGATAAGATAAGGAACACACCCATTATAAAGAAATCACATTAGGATTCTCTTTTTAAGCTGTTCCTTAAAACACTAGTGCTTAGGAAATCTATTGGAGGCAGAAGTAGTCAAGGGTAGCCTAGGGTTAGGGTTAGGCTTAGGGTACGGCTTAGGGTACGGGTTCGGGGAGGGGTTCGGGTACGGCGTAGGGTATGAGTTAGGGTTAGGGTTAGGGTTTGAGTTAGGGTTAGGGCTCGGTTTAGGGTACGGGTTAGGATTAGGGTAGGGGTTAGGGTTAGGGTACGCGTTAGGGTTAGGGTAGTTATTAAACCTATCCCACTCTCTAGATACCCCTTAGCACGTAAAGGAATATTATTTGGGGGTCCAGCCATGGAGAAGAGTTTAGACACTAGGATAAGATAAGGAACACACCCATTATAAAGAAATCACATTAGGATTCTCTTTTTAAGCTGTTCCTTCAAACACTAGTGCTTAGGAAATCTATTGGAGGCAGAAGCAGTCAAGGGTAGCCTAGGGTTAGGCTTAGGCTTAGGGTTAGGCTTAGGGTACGGCTTAGGGTACGGGTTCGGGGACGGGTTCGGGTACGGCGTAGGGTATGGGTTAGGGTTAGGGTTTGAGTTAGGGTTAGGGCTCGGTTTAGGGTACGGGTTAGGATTAGGGTACGTTTTAGGGTTAGGGTAGGGGTTAGGGTTAGGGTACGCGTTAGGGTTAGGGTAGTTATTAAACCTATCCCACTCTCTAGATACCCCTTAGCACGTAAAGGAATATTATTTGGGGTTCCAGCCATGGAGAAGAGTTTAGACACTAGGATAAGATAAGGAACACACCCATTATAAAGAAATCACATTAGGATTCTCTTTTTAAGCTGTTCCTTCAAACACTAGTGCTTAGGAAATCTATTGGAGGCAGAAGCAGTCAAGGGTAGCCTAGGGTTAGGGTTAGGCTTAGGGTTAGGCTTAGGGTACGGCTTAGGGTACGGGTTCAGGGAGGGGTTCGGGTACGGCGTAGGGTATGGCTTAGGGTTAGGGTTAGGGTTAGTGTTAGGGTTAGGGCTCGGTTTAGGGTACGGGTTAGGATTAGGGTACGTGTTAGGGTTAGGGTAGGGGTTAGGGTTAGGGTACGCGTTAGGGTTAGGGTAGATATTAAACCTATCCCACTCTCTAGATACCCCTTAGCACGTAAAGGAATATTATTTGGGGGTCCAGCCATGGAGAAGAGTTTAGACACTAGGATAAGATAAGGAACACACCCATTATAAAGAAATCACATTAGGATTCTCTTTTTAAGCTGTTCCTTCAAACACTAGTGCTTAGGAAATCTATTGGAGGCAGAAGCAGTCAAGGGTAGCCTAGGGTTAGGGTTAGGCTTAGGGTTAGGCTTAGGGTACGGCTTAGGGTACGGGTTCGGGGAGGGGTTCGGGAACGGCGTAGGGTATGGGTTACGGTTAGGGTTAGGGTTAGTGTTAGGGTTAGGGCTCGGTTTAGGGTACGGGTTAGGATTAGGGTAAGTGTTAGGGTTAGGGTAGGGGTTAGGGTTAGGGTACGCATTAGGGTTAGGGTAGTTATTAAACCTATCCCACTCTCTAGATACCCCTTAGCACGTAAAGGAATATTATTTGGGGGTCCAGCCAAGGAGAAGTGTTTAGACACTAGGATAAGATAAGGAACACACCCATTATAAAGAAATCACATTAGGATTCTCTTTTTAAGCTGTTCCTTCAAACACTAGTGCTTAGGAAATCTATTGGAGGCAGAAGCAGTCAAGGGTAGCCTAGGGTTAGGGTTAGGCTTAGGGTACGGCTTAGGGTACGGGTTCGGGGAGGGGTTCGGGTACGGCGTAGGGTATGGGTTAGGGTTAGGGTTAGGGTTAGTGTTAGGGTTAGGGCTCGGTTTAGGGTACGGGTTAGGATTAGGGTACGTGTTAGGGTTAGGGTAGGGGTTAGGGTTAGGGTACGCGTTAGGGTTAGGGTAGTTATTAAACCTATCCCACTCTCTAGATACCCCTTAGCACGTAAAGGAATATTATTTGGGGGTCCAGCCATGGAGAAGAGTTTAGACACTAGGATAAGATAAGGAACACACCCATTATAAAGAAATCACATTAGGATTCTCTTTTTAAGCTGTTCCTTCAAACACTAGTGCTTAGGAAATCTATTGGAGGCAGAAGCAGTCAAGGGTAGCCTAGGGTTAGGGTTAGGCTTAGGGTTAGGCTTAGGGTACGGCTTAGGGTACGGGTTCGGGGAGGGGTTCGGGTACGGCGTAGGGTATGGGTTAGGGTTAGGGTTAGGGTTTGAGTTACGGTTAGGGCTCGGTTTAGGGTACGGGTTAGGATTAGGGTACGTTTTAGGGTTAGGGTAGGGGTTAGGGTTAGGGTACGCGTTAGGCTTAGGGTAGTTATTAAACCTATCCCACTCTCTAGATACCCCTTAGCACGTAAAGGAATATTATTTGGGGGTCCAGCCATGGAGAAGAGTTTAGACACTAGGATAAGATAAGGAACACACCCATTATAAAGAAATCACATTAGGATTCTCTTTTTAAGCTGTTCCTTAAAACACTAGTGCTTAGGAAATCTATTGGAGGCAGAAGCAGTCAAGGGTAGCCTAGGGTTAGGGTTAGGCTTAGGGTTAGGCTTAGGGTACGGCTTAGGGTACGGGTTCGGGGAGGGGTTCGGGTACAGCGTAGGGTATGGGTTAGGGTTAGGGTTAGGGTTAGTGTTAGGGTTAGGGCTCGGTTTAGGGTACGGGTTAGGATTAGGGTACGTGTTAGGGTTAGGGTAGGGGTTAGGGTTAGGGTACGCATTAGGGTTAGGGTAGTTAGTAAACCTATCCCACTCTCTAGATACCCCTTAGCACGTAAAGGAATATTATTTGGGGGTCCAGCCATGGAGAAGAGTTTAGACACTAGGATAAGATAAGGAACACACCCATTATAAAGAAATCACATTAGGATTCTCTTTTTAAGCTGTTCCTTCAAACACTAGTGCTTAGGAAATCTATTGGAGGCAGAAGCAGTCAAGGGTAGCCTAGGGTTAGGGTTAGGCTTAGGGTTAGGCTTAGGGTACGGCTTAGGGTACGGGTTCGGGGAGGGGTTCGGGTACGGCGTAGGGTATGGGTTAGGGTTAGGGTTAGGGTTAGTGTTAGGGTTAGGGCTCGGTTTAGGGTACGGGTTAGGATTAGGGTACGTGTTAGGGTTAGGGTAGGGGTTAGGGTTAGGGTACGCGTTAGGGTTAGGGTAGTTATTAAACCTATCCCACTCTCTAGATACCCCTTAGCACGTAAAGGAATATTATTTGGGGGTCCAGCCATGGAGAAGAGTTTAGACACTAGGATAAGATAAGGAACACACCCATTATAAAGAAATCACATTAGGATTCTCTTTTTAAGCTGTTCCTTAAAACACTAGTGCTTAGGAAATCTATTGGAGGCAGAAGTAGTCAAGGGTAGCCTAGGGTTAGGGTTAGGCTTAGGGTACGGCTTAGGGTACGGGTTCGGGGAAGGGTTCGGGTACGGCGTAGGGTATGGGTTAGGGTTAGGGTTAGGGTTTGAGTTAGGGTTAGGGCTCGGTTTAGGGTACGGGTTAGGATTAGGGTAGGGGTTAGGGTTAGGGTACGCGTTAGGGTTAGGGTAGTTATTAAACCTATCCCACTCTCTAGATACCCCTTAGCACGTAAAGGAATATTATTTGGGGGTCCAGCCATGGAGAAGAGTTTAGACACTAGGATAAGATAAGGAACACACCCATTATAAAGAAATCACATTAGGATTCTCTTTTTAAGCTGTTCCTTCAAACACTAGTGCTTAGGAAATCTATTGGAGGCAGAAGCAGTCAAGGGTAGCCTAGGGTTAGGCTTAGGCTTAGGGTTAGGCTTAGGGTACGGCTTAGGGTACGGGTTCGGGGAGGGGTTCGGGTACGGCGTAGGGTATGGGTTAGGGTTAGGGTTTGAGTTAGGGTTAGGGCTCGGTTTAGGGTACGGGTTAGGATTAGGGTACGTTTTAGGGTTAGGGTAGGGGTTAGGGTTAGGGTACGCGTTAGGGTTGGGGTAGTTATTAAACCTATCCCACTCTCTAGATACCCCTTAGCACGTAAAGGAATATTATTTGGGGGTCCAGCCATGGAGAAGAGTTTAGACACTAGGATAAGATAAGGAACACACCCATTATAAAGAAATCACATTAGGATTCTCTTTTTAAGCTGTTCCTTCAAACACTAGTGCTTAGGAAATCTATTGGAGGCAGAAGCAGTCAAGGGTAGCCTAGGGTTAGGGTTAGGCTTAGGGTTAGGATTAGGGTACGGCGTAGGGTACGGGTTCGGGGAGGGGTTCGGGTACGGCGTAGGGTATGGGTTAGGGTTAGGGTTAGGGTTAGTGTTAGGGTTAGGGCTCCGTTTAGGGTACGGGTTAGGATTAGGGTACGTGTTAGGGTTAGGTTAGGGGTTAGGGTTAGGGTACGCATTAGGGTTAGGGTAGTTATTATACCTATCCCACTCTCTAGATACCCCTTAGCACGTAAAGGAATATTATTTGGGGGTCCAGCCATGGAGAAGAGTTTAGACACTAGGATAAGATAAGGAACACACCCATTATAAAGAAATCACATTAGGATTCTCTTTTTAAGCTGTTCCTTCAAACACTAGTGCTTAGGAAATCTATTGGAGGCAGAAGCAGTCAAGGGTAGCCTAGGGTTAGGGTTAGGCTTAGGGTTAGGCTTTGGGTACGGCTTAGGGTACGGTTTCGGGGAGGGGTTCGGGTACGGCGTAGGGTATGGGTTAGGGTTAGGGTTAGTGTTAGGGTTAGGGCTCGGTTTAGGGTACGGGTTAGGATTAGGGTACGTGTTAGGGTTAGGGTACGGTTTAGGGTTAGGGTACGCGTTAGGGTTAGGGTAGTTATTAAACCTATCCCACTCTCTAGATACCCCTTAGCACGTAAAGGAATATTATTTGCGGGTCCAGCCATGGAGAAGAGTTTAGACACTAGGATAAAATAAGGAACACATACATTATAAAGAAATCATATTAGGATTCTCTTTTTAAGCTGTTCCTTCAAACACTAGTGCTTAGGAAATCTATTGGAGGCAGAAGCAGTCAAGGGTAGCCTAGCGTTAGGGTTAGGCTTAGGGTTAGGCTTAGGGTACGGCTTAGGGTACGGGTTCGGGGAGGGGTTCGGGTACGGCGTAGGGTATGGGTTAGGGTTAGGGTTAGGGTTAGTGTTAGGGTTAGGGCTCGGTTTAGGGTACGGGTTAGAATTAGGGTACGTGTTAGGTTTAGGGTAGGGGTTAGGGTTAGGGTACGCGTTAGGCTTAGGGTAGTTATTAAACCTATCCCACTCTCTAGATACCCCTTAGCACGTAAAGGAATATTATTTGCGGGTCCAGCCATGGAGAAGAGTTTAGACACTAGGATAAGATAAGGAACACATACATTATAAAGAAATCACATTAGGATTCTCTTTTTAAGCTGTTCCTTCAAACACTAGTGCTTAGGAAATCTATTGGAGGCAGAAGCAGTCAAGGGTAGCCTAGGGTTAGGGTTAGGCTAAGGGTTAGGCTTTGGGTACGGCTTAGGGTACGGTTTCGGGGAGGGGTTCGGGTACGGCGTAGGGTATGGGTTAGGGTTAGGGTTAGGGTTAGTGTTAGGGTTAGGGCTCGGTTTAGGGTACGGGTTAGGATTAGGGTACGTGTTAGGGTTAGGGTACGGTTTAGGGTTAGGGTACGCGTTAGGGTTAGGGTAGTTATTAAACCTATCCCACTCTCTAGATACCCCTTAGCACGTAAAGGAATATTATTTGGGGGTCCAGCCATGGAGAAGAGTTTAGACACTAGGATAAGATAAGGAACACACCCATTATAAAGAAATCACATTAGGATTCTCTTTTTAAGCTGTTCCTTCAAACACTAGTGCTTAGGAAATCTATTGGAGGCAGAAGCAGTCAAGGGTAGCCTAGGGTTAGGGTTAGGCTTAGGGTTAGGCTTAGGGTACGGCTTAGGGTACGGGTTCGGGGAGGGGTTCGGGTACGGCGTAGGGTATGGGTTAGGGTTAGGGTTAGTGTTAGGGTTAGGGCTCGGTTTAGGGTACGGGTTAGAATTAGGGTACGTGTTAGGGTTAGGGTAGGGGTTAGGGTTAGGGTACGCGTTAGGTTTAGGGTAGATATTAAACCTATCCCACTCTCTAGATACCCCTTAGCACGTAAAGGAATATTATTTGGGGGTCCAGCCATGGAGAAGAGTTTAGACACTAGGATAAGATAAGGAACACACCCATTATAAAGAAATCACATTAGGATTCTCTTTTTAAGCTGTTCCTTCAAACACTAGTGCTTAGGAAATCTATTGGAGGCAGAAGCAGTCAAGGGTAGCCTAGGGTTAGGGTTAGGCTTAGGGTTAGGCTTAGGGTACGGCTTAGGGTACGGGTTCGGGGAGGGGTTCGGGTACGGCGTAGGGTATGGGTTAGGGTTAGGGTTAGGGTTAGTGTTAGGGTTAGGGCTCGGTTTAGGGTACGGGTTAGGATTAGGGTACGTGTTAGGGTTAGGGTAGGGGTTAGGGTTAGGGTACGCATTAGGGTTAGGGTAGTTATTAAACGTATCCCACTCTCTAGATACCCCTTTGCACGTAAAGGAATATTATTTGGGGGTCCAGCCATGGAGAAGAGTTTAGACACTAGGATAAGATAAGGAACACACCCATTATAAAGAAATCACATTAGGATTCTCTTTTTAAGCTGTTCCTTAAAACACTAGTGCTTAGGAAATCTATTGGAGGCAGAAGCAGTCAAGGGTAGCCTAGGGTTAGGGTTAGGCTTAGGGTTAGGCTTAGGGTACGGCTTAGGGTACGGGTTCGGGGAGGGGTTCGGGTACGGCGTAGGGTATGGGTTAGGGTTAGGGTTAGTGTTAGGGTTAGGGCTCGGTTTAGGGTACGGGTTAGGATTAGGGTACGTGTTAGGGTTAGGGTAGGGGTTAGGGTTAGGGTACGCGTTAGGGTTAGGGTAGTTATTAAACCTATCCCACTCTCTAGATACCCCTTAGCACGTAAAGGAATATTATTTGGGGGTCCAGCCATGGAGAAGAGTTTAGACACTAGGATAAGATAAGGAACACACCCATTATAAAGAAATCACATTAGGATTCTCTTTTTAAGCTGTTCCTTCAAACACTAGTGCTTAGGAAATCTATTGGAGGCAGAAGCAGTCAAGGGTAGCCTAGGGTTAGGGTTAGGCTAAGGGTTAGGCTTTGGGTACGGCTTAGGGTACGGTTTCGGGGAGGGGTTCGGGTACGGCGTAGGGTATGGGTTAGGGTTAGGGTTAGGGTTAGTGTTAGGGTTAGGGCTCGGTTTAGGGTACGGGTTAGGATTAGGGTACGTGTTAGGGTTAGGGTACGGTTTAGGGTTAGGGTACGCGTTAGGGTTAGGGTAGTTATTAAACCTATTCCACTCTCTAGATACCCCTTAGCACGTAAAGGAATATTATTTGGGGGTCCAGCCATGGAGAAGAGTTTAGACACTAGGATAAGATAAGGAACACACCCATTATAAAGAAATCACATTAGGATTCTCTTTTTAAGCTGTTCCTTCAAACACTAGTGCTTAGGAAATCTATTGGAGGCAGAAGCAGTCAAGGGTAGCCTAGGGTTAGGGTTAGGCTTAGGGTTAGGCTTAGGGTACGGCTTAGGGTACGGGTTCGGGGAGGGGTTCGGGTACGGCGTAGGGTATGGGTTAGGGTTAGGGTTAGTGTTAGGGTTAGGGCTCGGTTTAGGGTACGGGTTAGAATTAGGGTACGTGTTAGGGTTAGGGTAGGGGTTAGGGTTAGGGTACGCGTTAGGTTTAGGGTAGATATTAAACCTATCCCACTCTCTAGATACCCCTTAGCACGTAAAGGAATATTATTTGGGGGTCCAGCCATGGAGAAGAGTTTAGACACTAGGATAAGATAAGGAACACACCCATTATAAAGAAATCACATTAGGATTCTCTTTTTAAGCTGTTCCTTCAAACACTAGTGCTTAGGAAATCTATTGGAGGCAGAAGCAGTCAAGTGTAGCCTAGGGTTAGGGTTAGGCTTAGGGTTAGGCTTAGGGTACGGCTTAGGGTACGGGTTCGGGGAGGGGTTCGGGTACGGCGTAGGGTATGGGTTAGGGTTAGGGTTAGGGTTAGTGTTAGGGTTAGGGCTCGGTTTAGGGTACGGGTTAGGATTAGGGTACGTGTTAGGGTTAGGGTAGGGGTTAGGGTTAGGGTACGCATTAGGGTTAGGGTAGTTATTAAACGTATCCCACTCTCTAGATACCCCTTAGCACGTAAAGGAATATTATTTGGGGGTCCAGCCATGGAGAAGAGTTTAGACACTAGGATAAGATAAGGAACACACCCATTATAAAGAAATCACATTAGGATTCTCTTTTTAAGCTGTTCCTTAAAACACTAGTGCTTAGGAAATCTATTGGAGGCAGAAGCAGTCAAGGGTAGCCTAGGGTTAGGGTTAGGCTTAGGGTTAGGCTTAGGGTACGGCTTAGGGTACGGGTTCGGGGAGGGGTTCGGGTACGGCGTAGGGTATGGGTTAGGGTTAGGGTTAGTGTTAGGGTTAGGGCTCGGTTTAGGGTACGGGTTAGGATTAGGGTACGTGTTAGGGTTAGGGTAGGGGTTAGGGTTAGGGTACGCGTTAGGGTTAGGGTAGTTATTAAACCTATCCCACTCTCTAGATACCCCTTAGCACGTAAAGGAATATTATTTGGGGGTCCAGCCATGGAGAAGAGTTTAGACACTAGGATAAGATAAGGAACACACCCATTATAAAGAAATCACATTAGGATTCTCTTTTTAAGCTGTTCCTTCAAACACTAGTGCTTAGGAAATCTATTGGAGGCAGAAGCAGTCAAGGGTAGCCTAGGGTTAGGGTTAGGCTTAGGGTTAGGCTTTGGGTACGGCTTAGGGTACGGTTTCGGGGAGGGGTTCGGGTACGGCGTAGGGTATGGGTTAGGGTTAGGGTTAGTGTTAGGGTTAGGGCTCGGTTTAGGGTACGGCTTAGGATTAGGGTACGTGTTAGGGTTAGGGTACGGTTTAGGGTTAGGGTACGCGTTAGGGTTAGGGTAGTTATTAAACCTATCCCACTCTCTAGATACCCCTTAGCACGTAAAGGAATATTATTTGCGGGTCCAGCCATGGAGAAGAGTTTAGACACTAGGATAAAATAAGGAACACATACATTATAAAGAAATCATATTAGGATTCTCTTTTTAAGCTGTTCCTTCAAACACTAGTGCTTAGGAAATCTATTGGAGGCAGAAGCAGTCAAGGGTAGCCTAGCGTTAGGGTTAGGCTTAGGGTTAGGCTTAGGGTACGGCTTAGGGTACGGGTTCGGGGAGGGGTTCGGGTACGGCGTAGGGTATGGGTTAGGGTTAGGGTTAGGGTTAGTGTTAGGGTTAGGGCTCGGTTTAGGGTACGGGTTAGAATTAGGGTACGTGTTAGGTTTAGGGTAGGGGTTAGGGTTAGGGTACGCGTTAGGCTTAGGGTAGTTATTAAACCTATCCCACTCTCTAGATACCCCTTAGCACGTAAAGGAATATTATTTGCGGGTCCAGCCATGGAGAAGAGTTTAGACACTAGGATAAGATAAGGAACACATACATTATAAAGAAATCACATTAGGATTCTCTTTTTAAGCTGTTCCTTCAAACACTAGTGCTTAGGAAATCTATTGGAGGCAGAAGCAGTCAAGGGTAGCCTAGGGTTAGGGTTAGGCTAAGGGTTAGGCTTTGGGTACGGCTTAGGGTACGGTTTCGGGGAGGGGTTCGGGTACGGCGTAGGGTATGGGTTAGGGTTAGGGTTAGGGTTAGTGTTAGGGTTAGGGCTCGGTTTAGGGTACGGGTTAGGATTAGGGTACGTGTTAGGGTTAGGGTACGGTTTAGGGTTAGGGTACGCGTTAGGGTTAGGGTAGTTATTAAACCTATCCCACTCTCTAGATACCCCTTAGCACGTAAAGGAATATTATTTGGGGGTCCAGCCATGGAGAAGAGTTTAGACACTAGGATAAGATAAGGAACACACCCATTATAAAGAAATCACATTAGGATTCTCTTTTTAAGCTGTTCCTTCAAACACTAGTGCTTAGGAAATCTATTGGAGGCAGAAGCAGTCAAGGGTAGCCTAGGGTTAGGGTTAGGCTTAGGGTTAGGCTTAGGGTACGGCTTAGGGTACGGGTTCGGGGAGGGGTTCGGGTACGGCGTAGGGTATGGGTTAGGGTTAGGGTTAGTGTTAGGGTTAGGGCTCGGTTTAGGGTACGGGTTAGAATTAGGGTACGTGTTAGGGTTAGGGTAGGGGTTAGGGTTAGGGTACGCGTTAGGTTTAGGGTAGATATTAAACCTATCCCACTCTCTAGATACCCCTTAGCACGTAAAGGAATATTATTTGGGGGTCCAGCCATGGAGAAGAGTTTAGACACTAGGATAAGATAAGGAACACACCCATTATAAAGAAATCACATTAGGATTCTCTTTTTAAGCTGTTCCTTCAAACACTAGTGCTTAGGAAATCTATTGGAGGCAGAAGCAGTCAAGGGTAGCCTAGGGTTAGGGTTAGGCTTAGGGTTAGGCTTAGGGTACGGCTTAGGGTACGGGTTCGGGGAGGGGTTCGGGTACGGCGTAGGGTATGGGTTAGGGTTAGGGTTAGGGTTAGTGTTAGGGTTAGGGCTCGGTTTAGGGTACGGGTTAGGATTAGGGTACGTGTTAGGGTTAGGGTAGGGGTTAGGGTTAGGGTACGCATTAGGGTTAGGGTAGTTATTAAACGTATCCCACTCTCTAGATACCCCTTTGCACGTAAAGGAATATTATTTGGGGGTCCAGCCATGGAGAAGAGTTTAGACACTAGGATAAGATAAGGAACACACCCATTATAAAGAAATCACATTAGGATTCTCTTTTTAAGCTGTTCCTTAAAACACTAGTGCTTAGGAAATCTATTGGAGGCAGAAGCAGTCAAGGGTAGCCTAGGGTTAGGGTTAGGCTTAGGGTTAGGCTTAGGGTACGGCTTAGGGTACGGGTTCGGGGAGGGGTTCGGGTACGGCGTAGGGTATGGGTTAGGGTTAGGGTTAGTGTTAGGGTTAGGGCTCGGTTTAGGGTACGGGTTAGGATTAGGGTACGTGTTAGGGTTAGGGTAGGGGTTAGGGTTAGGGTACGCGTTAGGGTTAGGGTAGTTATTAAACCTATCCCACTCTCTAGATACCCCTTAGCACGTAAAGGAATATTATTTGGGGGTCCAGCCATGGAGAAGAGTTTAGACACTAGGATAAGATAAGGAACACACCCATTATAAAGAAATCACATTAGGATTCTCTTTTTAAGCTGTTCCTTCAAACACTAGTGCTTAGGAAATCTATTGGAGGCAGAAGCAGTCAAGGGTAGCCTAGGGTTAGGGTTAGGCTAAGGGTTAGGCTTTGGGTACGGCTTAGGGTACGGTTTCGGGGAGGGGTTCGGGTACGGCGTAGGGTATGGGTTAGGGTTAGGGTTAGGGTTAGTGTTAGGGTTAGGGCTCGGTTTAGGGTACGGGTTAGGATTAGGGTACGTGTTAGGGTTAGGGTACGGTTTAGGGTTAGGGTACGCGTTAGGGTTAGGGTAGTTATTAAACCTATTCCACTCTCTAGATACCCCTTAGCACGTAAAGGAATATTATTTGGGGGTCCAGCCATGGAGAAGAGTTTAGACACTAGGATAAGATAAGGAACACACCCATTATAAAGAAATCACATTAGGATTCTCTTTTTAAGCTGTTCCTTCAAACACTAGTGCTTAGGAAATCTATTGGAGGCAGAAGCAGTCAAGGGTAGCCTAGGGTTAGGGTTAGGCTTAGGGTTAGGCTTAGGGTACGGCTTAGGGTACGGGTTCGGGGAGGGGTTCGGGTACGGCGTAGGGTATGGGTTAGGGTTAGGGTTAGTGTTAGGGTTAGGGCTCGGTTTAGGGTACGGGTTAGAATTAGGGTACGTGTTAGGGTTAGGGTAGGGGTTAGGGTTAGGGTACGCGTTAGGTTTAGGGTAGATATTAAACCTATCCCACTCTCTAGATACCCCTTAGCACGTAAAGGAATATTATTTGGGGGTCCAGCCATGGAGAAGAGTTTAGACACTAGGATAAGATAAGGAACACACCCATTATAAAGAAATCACATTAGGATTCTCTTTTTAAGCTGTTCCTTCAAACACTAGTGCTTAGGAAATCTATTGGAGGCAGAAGCAGTCAAGTGTAGCCTAGGGTTAGGGTTAGGCTTAGGGTTAGGCTTAGGGTACGGCTTAGGGTACGGGTTCGGGGAGGGGTTCGGGTACGGCGTAGGGTATGGGTTAGGGTTAGGGTTAGGGTTAGTGTTAGGGTTAGGGCTCGGTTTAGGGTACGGGTTAGGATTAGGGTACGTGTTAGGGTTAGGGTAGGGGTTAGGGTTAGGGTACGCATTAGGGTTAGGGTAGTTATTAAACGTATCCCACTCTCTAGATACCCCTTAGCACGTAAAGGAATATTATTTGGGGGTCCAGCCATGGAGAAGAGTTTAGACACTAGGATAAGATAAGGAACACACCCATTATAAAGAAATCACATTAGGATTCTCTTTTTAAGCTGTTCCTTAAAACACTAGTGCTTAGGAAATCTATTGGAGGCAGAAGCAGTCAAGGGTAGCCTAGGGTTAGGGTTAGGCTTAGGGTTAGGCTTAGGGTACGGCTTAGGGTACGGGTTCGGGGAGGGGTTCGGGTACGGCGTAGGGTATGGGTTAGGGTTAGGGTTAGTGTTAGGGTTAGGGCTCGGTTTAGGGTACGGGTTAGGATTAGGGTACGTGTTAGGGTTAGGGTAGGGGTTAGGGTTAGGGTACGCGTTAGGGTTAGGGTAGTTATTAAACCTATCCCACTCTCTAGATACCCCTTAGCACGTAAAGGAATATTATTTGGGGGTCCAGCCATGGAGAAGAGTTTAGACACTAGGATAAGATAAGGAACACACCCATTATAAAGAAATCACATTAGGATTCTCTTTTTAAGCTGTTCCTTCAAACACTAGTGCTTAGGAAATCTATTGGAGGCAGAAGCAGTCAAGGGTAGCCTAGGGTTAGGGTTAGGCTTAGGGTTAGGCTTAGGGTACGGCTTAGGGTACGGGTTCGGGGAGGGGTTCGGGTACGGCGTAGGGTATGGGTTAGGGTTAGGGTTAGGGTTAGTGTTAGGGTTAGGGCTCGGTTTAGGGTACGGGTTAGAATTAGGGTACGTGTTAGGGTTTAGGGTAGGGGTTAGGGTTAGGGTACGCGTTAGGGTTAGGGTAGATATTAAACCTATCCCACTCTCTAGATACCCCTTAGCACGTAAAGGAATATTATTTGGGGGTCCAGCCATGGAGAAGAGTTTAGACACTAGGATAAGATAAGGAACACACCCATTATAAAGAAATCACATTAGGATTCTCTTTTTAAGCTGTTCCTTAAAACACTAGTGCTTAGGAAATCTATTGGAGGCAGAAGCAGTCAAGGGTAGCCTAGGGTTAGGCTTAGGCTTAGGGTTAGGCTTAGGGTACGGCTTAGGGTACGGGTTCGGGGAGGGGTTCGGGTACGGCGTAGGGTATGGGTTAGGGTTAGGGTTAGTGTTAGGGTTAGGGCTCGGTTTAGGGTACGGGTTAGGATTAGGGTACGTGTTAGGTTTAGGGTAGGGGTTAGGGTTAGGGTATGCGTTAGGCTTAGGGTAGTTATTAAACCTATCCCACTCTCTAGATACCCCTTAGCACGTAAAGGAATATTATTTGCGGGTCCAGCCATGGAGAAGAGTTTAGACACTAGGATAAGATAAGGAACACATACATTATAAAGAAATCACATTAGGATTCTCTTTTTAAGCTGTTCCTTCAAACACTAGTGCTTAGGAAATCTATTGGAGGCAGAAGCAGTCAAGGGTATCCTAGGGTTAGGGTTAGGCTAAGGGTTAGGCTTTGGGTACGGCTTAGGGTACGGTTTCGGGGAGGGGTTCGGGTACGGCGTAGGGTATGGGTTAGGGTTAGTGTTAGGGTTTGAGTTAGGGTTAGGGCTCGGTTTAGGGTACGGGTTAGGATTAGGGTACGTTTTAGGGTTAGGGTAGGGGTTAGGGTTAGGGTACGCATTAGGGTTAGGGTAGTTATTAAACCTATCCCACTCTCTAGATACCCCTTAGCACGTAAAGGTATATTATTTGGGGGTCCAGCCATGGAGAAGAGTTTAGACACTAGGATAAGATAAGGAACACACCCATTATAAAGAAATCACATTAGGATTCTCTTTTTAAGCTGTTCCTTCAAACACTAGTGCTTAGGAAATCTATTGGAGGCAGAAGCAGTCAAGGGTAGCCTAGGGTTAGGGTTAGGCTTAGGGTTAGGCTTAGGGTACGGCTTAGGGTACGGGTTCGGGGAGGGGTTCGGGTACGGCGTAGGGTATGGGTTAGGGTTAGGGTTTGAGTTACGGTTAGGGCTCGGTTTAGGGTACGGGTTAGGATTAGGGTACGTTTTAGGGTTAGGGTAGGGGTTAGGGTTAGGGTACGAATTAGGGTTAGGGTAGTTATTAAACCTATCCCACTCTCTAGATACACCTTAGCACGTAAAGGAATATTATTTGGGGGTCCAGCCATGGAGAAGAGTTTAGACACTAGGATAAGATAAGGAACACACCCATTATAAAGAAATCACATTAGGATTCTCTTTTTAAGCTGTTCCTTAAAACACTAGTGCTTAGGAAATCTATTGGAGGCAGAAGCAGTCAAGGGTAGCCTAGGGTTAGGGTTAGGCTTAGGGTTATGCTTAGGGTACGGCTTAGGGTACGGGTTCGGGGAGGGGTTCGGGTACGGCGTAGGGTATGGGTTAGGGTTAGGGTTAGTGTTAGGGTTAGGGCTCGGTTTAGGGTACGGGTTAGGATTAGGGTACGTGTTAGGGTTAGGGTACGGTTTAGGGTTAGGGTACGCGTTAGGGTTAGGGTAGTTATTAAACCTATCCCACTCTGTAGATACCCCTTAGCACGTAAAGGTATATTATTTGGGGGTCCAGCCATGGAGAAGAGTTTAGACACTAGGATAAGATAAGGAACACACCCATTATAAAGAAATCACATTAGGATTCTCTTTTTAAGCTGTTCCTTCAAACACTAGTGCTTAGGAAATCTATTGGAGGCAGGAGCAGTCAAGGGTAGCCTAGGGTTAGGGTTAGGCTTAGGGTTAGGCTTAGGGTACGGCTTAGGGTACGGGTTCGGGGAGGGGTTCGGGTACGGCGTAGGGTATGGGTTAGGGTTAGGGTTAGGGTTAGTGTTAGGGTTAGGGCTCGGTTTAGGGTACGGGTTAGGATTAGGGTACGTGTTAGGGTTAGGGTAGGGGTTAGGGTTAGGGTACGCGTTAGGGTTAGGGTAGTTATTAAACCTATCCCACTCTCTAGATACCCCTTAGCACGTAAAGGAATATTATTTGGGGGTCCAGCCATGGAGAAGAGTTTAGACACTAGGATAAAATAAGGAACACACCCATTATAAAGAAATCACATTAGGATTCTGTTTTTAAGCTGTTCCGTCAAACACTAGTGCTTAGGAAATCTATTGGAGGCAGAAGCAGTCAAGGGTAGCCTAGGGTTAGGGTTAGGCTTAGGGTTAGGCTTAGGGTACGGCTTAGGGTACGGGTTTGGGGAGGGGTTCGGGTACGGCGTAGGGTATGGGTTAGGGTTAGGGTTAGGGTTTGAGTTAGGGTTAGGGCTCGGTTTAGGGTACGGGTTAGGATTAGGGTACGTTTTAGGGTTAGGGTAGGGGTTAGGGTTAGGGTACGCGTTAGGGTTAGGGTAGTTATTAAACCTATCCCACTCTCTAGATACCCCTTAGCACGTAAAGGAATATTATTTGGGGGTCCAGCCATGGAGAAGAGTTTAGACACTAGGATAAGATAAGGAACACACCCATTATAAAGAAATCACATTAGGATTCTCTTTTTAAGCTGTTCCTTCAAACACTAGTGCTTAGGAAATCTATTGGAGGCAGAAGCAGTCAAGGGTAGCCTAGGGTTAGGGTTAGGCTTAGGGTTAGGCTTAGGGTACGGCTTAGGGTACGGGTTCGGGGAGGGGTTCGGGTACGGCGTAGGGTATGGGTTAGGGTTAGGGTTTGAGTTACGGTTAGGGCTCGGTTTAGGGTACGGGTTAGGATTAGGGTACGTTTTAGGGTTAGGGTAGGGGTTAGGGTTAGGGTACGCATTAGGGTTAGGGTAGTTATTAAACCTATCCCACTCTCTAGATACCCCTTAGCACGTAAAGGAATATTATTTGGGGGTCCAGCCATGGAGAAGAGTTTAGACACTAGGATAAGATAAGGAACACACCCATTATAAAGAAATCACATTAGGATTCTCTTTTTAAGCTGTTCCTTCAAACACTAGTGCTTAGGAAATCTATTGGAGGCAGAAGCAGTCAAGTGTAGCCTAGGGTTAGGGTTAGGCTTAGGGTTAGGCTTAGGGTACGGCTTAGGGTACGGGTTCGGGGAGGGGTTCGGGTACGGCGTAGGGTATGGGTTAGGGTTAGGGTTAGGGTTAGTGTTAGGGTTAGGGCTCGGTTTAGGGTACGGGTTAGGATTAGGGTACGTGTTAGGGTTAGGGTAGGGGTTAGGGTTAGGGTACGCATTAGGGTTAGGATAGTTATTAAACCTATCCCACTCTCTAGATACCCCTTAGCACGTAAAGGAATATTATTTGGGGGTCCAGCCATGGAGAAGAGTTTAGACACTAGGATAAGATAAGGAACACACCCATTATAAAGAAATCACATTAGGATTCTCTTTTTAAGCTGTTCCTTCAAACACTAGTGCTTAGGAAATCTATTGGAGGCAGAAGCAGTCAAGGGTAGCCTAGGGTTAGGGTTAGGCTTAGGGTTAGGCTTAGGGTACGGCTTAGGGTACGGGTTCGGGGAGGGGTTCGGGTACGGCGTAGGGTATGGGTTAGGGTTAGGGTTAGTGTTAGGGTTAGGGCTCGGTTTAGGGTACGGGTTAGAATTAGGGTACGTGTTAGGGTTAGGGTAGGGGTTAGGGTTAGGGTACGCGTTAGGTTTAGGGTAGATATTAAACCTATCCCACTCTCTAGATACCCCTTAGCACGTAAAGGAATATTATTTGGGGGTCCAGCCATGGAGAAGAGTTTAGACACTAGGATAAGATAAGGAACACACCCATTATAAAGAAATCACATTAGGATTCTCTTTTTAAGCTGTTCCTTCAAACACTAGTGCTTAGGAAATCTATTGGAGGCAGAAGCAGTCAAGGGTAGCCTAGGGTTAGGGTTAGGCTTAGGGTTAGGCTTAGGGTACGGCTTAGGGTACGGGTTCGGGGAGGGGTTCGGGTACGGCGTAGGGTATGGGTTAGGGTTAGGGTTAGGGTTAGTGTTAGGGTTAGGGCTCGGTTTAGGGTACGGGTTAGGATTAGGGTACGTGTTAGGGTTAGGGCAGGGGTTAGGGTTAGGGTACGCATTAGGGTTAGGGTAGTTATTAAACCTATCCCACTCTCTAGATACCCCTTAGCACGTAAAGGAATATTATTTGGGGGTCCAGCCATGGAGAAGAGTTTAGACACTAGGATAAGATAAGGAACACACCCATTATAAAGAAATCACATTAGGATTCTCTTTTTAAGCTGTTCCTTAAAACACTAGTGCTTAGGAAATCTATTGGAGGCAGAAGCAGTCAAGGGTAGCCTAGGGTTAGGGTTAGGCTTAGGGTTAGGCTTAGGGTACGGCTTAGGGTACGGGTTCGGGGAGGGGTTCGGGTACGGCGTAGGGTATGGGTTAGGGTTAGGGTTAGTGTTAGGGTTAGGGCTCGGTTTAGGTTACGGGTTAGGATTAGGGTACGTGTTAGGGTTAGGGTAGGGGTTAGGGTTAGGGTACGCGTTAGGGTTAGGGTAGTTATTAAACCTATCCCACTCTCTAGATACCCCTTAGCACGTAAAGGAATATTATTTGGGGGTCCAGCCATGGAGAAGAGTTTAGACACTAGGATAAGATAAGGAACACACCCATTATAAAGAAATCACATTAGGATTCTCTTTTTAAGCTGTTCCTTCAAACACTAGTGCTTAGGAAATCTATTGGAGGCAGAAGCAGTCAAGGGTAGCCTAGGGTTAGGGTTAGGCTTAGGGTTAGGCTTAGGGTACGGCTTAGGGTACGGGTTCGGGGAGGGGTTCGGGTACGGCGTAGGGTATGGGTTAGGGTTAGGGTTAGGGTTAGTGTTAGGGTTAGGGCTCGGTTTAGGGTACGGGTTAGAATTAGGGTACGTGTTAGGGTTTAGGGTAGGGGTTAGGGTTAGGGTACGCGTTAGGGTTAGGGTAGATATTAAACCTATCCCACTCTCTAGATACCCCTTAGCACGTAAAGGAATATTATTTGGGGGTCCAGCCGTGGAGAAGAGTTTAGACACTAGGATAAGATAAGGAACACATACATTATAAAGAAATCACATTAGGATTCTCTTTTTAAGCTGTTCCTTCAAACACTAGTGCTTAGGAAATCTATTGGAGGCAGGAGCAGTCAAGGGTAGCCTAGGGTTAGGGTTAGGCTTAGGGTTAGGCTTAGGGTACGGCTTAGGGTACGGGTTCGGGGAGGGGTTCGGGTACGGCGTAGGGTATGGGTTAGGGTTAGGGTTAGGGTTAGTGTTAGGGTTAGGGCTCGGTTTAGGGTACGGGTTAGGATTAGGGTACGTGTTAGGGTTAGGGTAGGGGTTAGGGTTAGGGTACGCGTTAGGGTTAGGGTAGTTATTAAACCTATCCCACTCTCTAGATACCCCTTAGCACGTAAAGGAATATTATTTGGGGGTCCAGCCATGGAGAAGAGTTTAGACACTAGGATAAAATAAGGAACACACCCATTATAAAGAAATCACATTAGGATTCTGTTTTTAAGCTGTTCCGTCAAACACTAGTGCTTAGGAAATCTATTGGAGGCAGAAGCAGTCAAGGGTAGCCTAGGGTTAGGGTTAGGCTTAGGGTTAGGCTTAGGGTACGGCTTAGGGTACGGGTTTGGGGAGGGGTTCGGGTACGGCGTAGGGTATGGGTTAGGGTTAGGGTTAGGGTTTGAGTTAGGGTTAGGGCTCGGTTTAGGGTACGGGTTAGGATTAGGGTACGTTTTAGGGTTAGGGTAGGGGTTAGGGTTAGGGTACGCGTTAGGGTTAGGGTAGTTATTAAACCTATCCCACTCTCTAGATACCCCTTAGCACGTAAAGGAATATTATTTGGGGGTCCAGCCATGGAGAAGAGTTTAGACACTAGGATAAGATAAGGAACACACCCATTATAAAGAAATCACATTAGGATTCTCTTTTTAAGCTGTTCCTTCAAACACTAGTGCTTAGGAAATCTATTGGAGGCAGAAGCAGTCAAGGGTAGCCTAGGGTTAGGGTTAGGCTTAGGGTTAGGCTTAGGGTACGGCTTAGGGTACGGGTTCGGGGAGGGGTTCGGGTACGGCGTAGGGTATGGGTTAGGGTTAGGGTTTGAGTTACGGTTAGGGCTCGGTTTAGGGTACGGGTTAGGATTAGGGTACGTTTTAGGGTTAGGGTAGGGGTTAGGGTTAGGGTACGCATTAGGGTTAGGGTAGTTATTAAACCTATCCCACTCTCTAGATACCCCTTAGCACGTAAAGGAATATTATTTGGGGGTCCAGCCATGGAGAAGAGTTTAGACACTAGGATAAGATAAGGAACACACCCATTATAAAGAAATCACATTAGGATTCTCTTTTTAAGCTGTTCCTTAAAACACTAGTGCTTAGGAAATCTATTGGAGGCAGAAGCAGTCAAGGGTAGCCTAGGGTTAGGGTTAGGCTTAGGGTTAGGCTTAGGGTACGGCTTAGGGTACGGGTTAGGGGAGGGGTTCGGGTACGGCGTAGGGTATGGGTTAGGGTTAGGGTTAGTGTTAGGGTTAGGGCTCGGTTTAGGGTACGGGTTAGGATTAGGGTACGTGTTAGGGTTAGGGTAGTGGTTAGGGTTAGGGTACGCATTAGGGTTAGGGTAGTTAGTAAACCTATCCCACTCTCTAGATACCCCTTAGCACGTAAAAGAATATTATTTGGGGGTCCAGCCATGGAGAAGAGTTTAGACACTAGGATAAGATAAGGAACACACCCATTATAAAGAAATCACATTAGGATTCTCTTTTTAAGCTGTTCCTTCAAACACTAGTGCTTAGGAAATCTATTGGAGGCAGAAGCAGTCAAGGGTAGCCTAGGGTTAGGGTTAGGCTTAGGGTTAGGCTTAGGGTACGGCTTAGGGTACGGGTTCGGGGAGGGGTTCGGGTACGGCGTAGGGTATGGGTTATGGTTAGGGTTAGGGTTAGTGTTAGGGTTAGGGCTCGGTTTAGGGTACGGGTTAGGATTAGGGTACGTGTTAGGGTTAGGGTAGGGGTTAGGGTTACGGTACGCGTTAGGGTTAGGGTAGTTATTAAACCTATCCCACTCTCTAGATACCCCTTAGCACGTAAAGGAATATTATTTGGGGGTCCAGCCATGGAGAAGAGTTTAGACACTAGGATAAGATAAGGAACACACCCATTATAAAGAAATCACATTAGGATTCTCTTTTTAAGCTGTTCCTTAAAACACTAGTGCTTAGGAAATCTATTGGAGGCAGAAGTAGTCACGGGTAGCCTAGGGTTAGGGTTAGGCTTAGGGTACGGCTTAGGGTACGGGTTCGGGGAGGGGTTCGGGTACGGCGTAGGGTATGGGTTAGGGTTAGGGTTAGGGTTTGAGTTAGGGTTAGGGCTCGGTTTAGGGTACGGGTTAGGATTAGGGTAGGGGTTAGGGTTAGGGTACGCGTTAGGGTTAGGGTAGTTATTAAACCTATCCCACTCTCTAGATACCCCTTAGCACGTAAAGGAATATTATTTGGGGGTCCAGCCATGGAGAAGAGTTTAGACACTAGGATAAGATAAGGAACACACCCATTATAAAGAAATCACATTAGGATTCTCTTTTTAAGCTGTTCCTTCAAACACTAGTGCTTAGGAAATCTATTGGAGGCAGAAGCAGTCAAGGGTAGCCTAGGGTTAGGCTTAGGCTTAGGGTTAGGCTTAGGGTACGGCTTAGGGTACGGGTTCGGGGTGGGGTTCGGGTACGGCGTAGGGTATGGGTTAGGGTTAGGGTTAGGGTTTGAGTTAGGGTTAGGGCTCGGTTTAGGGTACGGGTTAGGATTAGGGTACGTTTTAGGGTTAGGGTAGGGGTTAGGGTTAGGGTACGCGTTAGGGTTAGGGTAGTTATTAAACCTATCCCACTCCCTAGATACCCCTTAGCACGTAAAGGAATATTATTTGGGGGTCCAGCCATGGAGAAGAGTTTAGACACTAGGATAAGATAAGGAACACACCCATTATAAAGAAATCACATTAGGATTCTCTTTTTAAGCTGTTCCTTCAAACACTAGTGCTTAGGAAATCTATTGGAGGCAGAAGCAGTCAAGGGTAGCCTAGGGTTAGGGTTAGGCTTAGGGTTAGGATTAGGGTACGGCTTAGGGTACGGGTTCGGGGAGGGGTTCGGGTACGGCGTAGGGTATGGCTTAGGGTTAGGGTTAGGGTTAGTGTTAGGGTTAGGGCTCGGTTTAGGGTACGGGTTAGGATTACGGTACGTGTTAGGGTTAGGGTAGGGGTTAGGGTTAGGGTACGCATTAGGGTTAGGGTAGTTATTAAACCTATCCCGCTCTCTAGATACCCCTTAGCACGTAAAGGAATATTATTTGGGGGTCCAGCCATGGAGAAGAGTTTAGACACTAGGATAAGATAAGGAACACACCCATTATAAAGAAATCACATTAGGATTCTCTTTTTAAGCTGTTCCTTAAAACACTAGTGCTTAGGAAATCTATTGGAGGCAGAAGTAGTCAAGGGTAGCCTAGGGTTAGGGTTAGGCTTAGGGTACGGCTTAGGGTACGGGTTCGGGGAGGGGTTCGGGTACGGCGTAGGGTATGGGTTAGGGTTAGGGTTAGGGTTTGAGTTAGGGTTAGGGCTCGGTTTAGGGTACGGGTTAGGATTAGGGTAGGGGTTAGGGTTAGGGTACGCGTTAGGGTTAGGGTAGTTATTAAACCTATCCCACTCTCTAGATACCCCTTAGCACGTAAAGGAATATTATTTGGGGGTCCAGCCATGGAGAAGAGTTTAGACACTAGGATAAGATAAGGAACACACCCATTATAAAGAAATCACATTAGGATTCTCTTTTTAAGCTGTTCCTTCAAACACTAGTGCTTAGGAAATCTATTGGAGGCAGAAGCAGTCAAGAGTAGCCTAGGGTTAGGCTTAGGCTTAGGGTTAGGCTTAGGGTACGGCTTAGGGTACGGGTTCGGGGAGGGGTTCGGGTACGGCGTAGGGTATGGGTTAGGGTTAGGGTTTGAGTTAGGGTTAGGGCTCGGTTTAGGGTACGGGTTAGGATTAGGGTACGTTTTAGGGTTAGGGTAGGGGTTAGGGTTAGGGTACGCGTTAGGGTTAGGGTAGTTATTAAACCTATCTCACTCTCTAGATATCCCTTAGCACGTAAAGGAATATTATTTGGGGGTCCAGCCATGGAGAAGAGTTTAGACACTAGGATAAGATAAGGAACACACCCATTATAAAGAAATCACATTAGGATTCTCTTTTTAAGCTGTTCCTTCAAACACTAGTGCTTAGGAAATCTATTGGAGGCAGAAGCAGTCAAGGGTAGCCTAGGGTTAGGGTTAGGCTTAGGGTTAGGATTAGGGTACGGCTTAGGGTACGGGTTCGGGGAGGGGTTCGGGTACGGCGTAGGGTATGGCTTAGGGTTAGGGTTAGGGTTAGTGTTAGGGTTAGGGCTCGGTTTAGGGTACGGGTTAGGATTAGGGTACGTGTTAGGGTTAGGGTAGGGGTTAGGGTTAGGGTACGCATTAGGGTTAGGTTAGTTATTAAACCTATCCCACTCTCTAGATACCCCTTAGCACGTAAAGGAATATTATTTGGGGGTCCAGCCATGGAGAAGAGTTTAGACACTAGGATAAGATAAGGAACACACCCATTATAAAGAAATCACATTAGGATTCTCTTTTTAAGCTGTTCCTTCAAACACTAGTGCTTAGGAAATCTATTGGAGGCAGAAGCAGTCAAGGGTAGCCTAGGGTTAGGGTTAGGCTTAGGGTTAGGCTTAGGGTACGGCTTAGGGTACGGGTTCGGGGAGGGGTTCGGGTACGGCGTAGGGTATGGGTTAGGGTTAGGGTTAGGGTTAGTGTTAGGGTTAGGGCTCAGTTTAGGGTACGGGTTAGGATTAGGGTACGTGTTAGGGTTAGGGTAGGGGTTAGGGTTAGGGTACGCGTTAGGGTTAGGGTAGTTATTAAACCTATCCCACTCTCTAGATACCCCTTAGCACGTAAAGGAATATAATTTGGGGGTCCAGCCATGGACAAGAGTTTAGACACTAGGATAAGATAAGGAACACACCCATTATAAAGAAATCACATTAGGATTCTGTTTTTAAGCTGTTCCTTAAAACACTAGTGCTTAGGAAATCTATTGGAGGCAGAAGTAGTCAAGGGTAGCCTAGGGTTAGGGTTCGGCTTAGGGTTAGGCTTAGGGTACGACTTAGGGTTCGGGTACGGCATAGGGTATGGGTTAGGGTTAGGGTTAGTGTTAGGGTTAGGGCTCGGTTTAGGGTACGGGTTAGGATTAGGGTACGTGTTAGGGTTAGGGTAGGGGTTAGGGTTAGGGTACGCATTAGGGTTAGGGTAGTTAGTAAACCTATCCCACGCTCTAGATACCCCTTAGCACGTAAAGGAATATTATTTGGGGGTCCAGCCATGGAGAAGAGTTTAGACACTAGGATAAGATAAGGAACACACCCATTATAAAGAAATCACATTAGGATTCTCTTTTTAAGCTGTTCCTTCAAACACTAGTGCTTAGGAAATCTATTGGAGGCAGAAGCAGTCAAGGGTAGCCTAGGGTTAGGGTTAGGCTTAGGGTTAGGCTTAGGGTACGGCTTAGGGTACGGGTTCGGGGAGGGGTTCGGGTACGGCGTAGGGTATGGGTTAGGGTTAGGGTTAGTGTTAGGGTTAGGGCTCGGTTTAGGGTACTGGTTAGGATTAGGGTACGTGTTAGGGTTAGGGGAGGGGTTAGGGTTAGGGTACGCGTTAGGGTTAGGGTAGTTATTAAACCTATCCCACTCTCTAGATACCCCTTAGCACGTAAAGGAATATTATTTGCGGGTCCAGCCATGGAGAAGAGTTTAGACACTAGGATAAAATAAGGAACACATACATTATAAAGAAATCACATTAGGATTCTCTTTTTAAGCTGTTCCTTAAAACACTAGTGCTTAGGAAATCTATTGGAGGCAGAAGCAGTCAAGGGTAGCCTAGGGTTAGGGTTAGGCTTAGGGTTAGGGTTAGGGTACGGCTTAGGGTAGGGGTTTGGGGAGATGTTCGGGTACGGCGTAGGGTATGGGTTAGGGTTAGGGTTAGGGTTAGTGTTAGGGTTAGGGCTCGGTTTAGGGTACGGGTTAGGATTAGGGTACGTGTTAGGGTTAGGGTAGGGGTTAGGGTTAGGGTACGCGTTAGGGTTAGGGTAGTTATTAAACCTATCCCACTCTCTAGATACCCCTTAGCACGTAAAGGAATATTATTTGGGGGTCCAGCCATGGAGAAGAGTTTAGACACTAGGATAAGATAAGGAACACACCCATTATAAAGAAATCACATTAGGATTCTCTTTTTAAGCTGTTCCTTCAAACACTAGTGCTTAGGAAATCTATTGGAGGCAGAAGCAGTCAAGGGTAGCCTAGGGTTAGGGTTAGGCTTAGGGTTAGGCTTAGGGTACGGCTTAGGGTACGGGTTCGGGGAGGGGTTCGGGTACGGCGTAGGGTATGGGTTAGGGTTAGGGTTTGAGTTACGGTTAGGGCTCGGTTTAGGGTACGGGTTAGGATTAGGGTACGTTTTAGGGTTAGGGTAGGGGTTAGGGTTAGGGTACGCATTAGGGTTAGGGTAGTTATTAAACCTATCCCACTCTCTAGATACCCCTTAGCACGTAAAGGAATATTATTTGGGGGTCCAGCCATGGAGAAGAGTTTAGACACTAGGATAAGATAAGGAACACACCCATTATAAAGAAATCACATTAGGATTCTCTTTTTAAGCTGTTCCTTAAAACACTAGTGCTTAGGAAATCTATTGGAGGCAGAAGCAGTCAAGGGTAGCCTAGGGTTAGGGTTAGGCTTAGGGTTAGGCTTAGGGTACGGCTTAGGGTACGGGTTAGGGGAGGGGTTCGGGTACGGCGTAGGGTATGGGTTAGGGTTAGGGTTAGTGTTAGGGTTAGGGCTCGGTTTAGGGTACGGGTTAGGATTAGGGTACGTGTTAGGGTTAGGGTAGTGGTTAGGGTTAGGGTACGCATTAGGGTTAGGGTAGTTAGTAAACCTATCCCACTCTCTAGATACCCCTTAGCACGTAAAAGAATATTATTTGGGGGTCCAGCCATGGAGAAGAGTTTAGACACTAGGATAAGATAAGGAACACACCCATTATAAAGAAATCACATTAGGATTCTCTTTTTAAGCTGTTCCTTCAAACACTAGTGCTTAGGAAATCTATTGGAGGCAGAAGCAGTCAAGGGTAGCCTAGGGTTAGGGTTAGGCTTAGGGTTAGGCTTAGGGTACGGCTTAGGGTACGGGTTCGGGGAGGGGTTCGGGTACGGCGTAGGGTATGGGTTATGGTTAGGGTTAGGGTTAGTGTTAGGGTTAGGGCTCGGTTTAGGGTACGGGTTAGGATTAGGGTACGTGTTAGGGTTAGGGTAGGGGTTAGGGTTACGGTACGCGTTAGGGTTAGGGTAGTTATTAAACCTATCCCACTCTCTAGATACCCCTTAGCACGTAAAGGAATATTATTTGGGGGTCCAGCCATGGAGAAGAGTTTAGACACTAGGATAAGATAAGGAACACACCCATTATAAAGAAATCACATTAGGATTCTCTTTTTAAGCTGTTCCTTAAAACACTAGTGCTTAGGAAATCTATTGGAGGCAGAAGTAGTCACGGGTAGCCTAGGGTTAGGGTTAGGCTTAGGGTACGGCTTAGGGTACGGGTTCGGGGAGGGGTTCGGGTACGGCGTAGGGTATGGGTTAGGGTTAGGGTTAGGGTTTGAGTTAGGGTTAGGGCTCGGTTTAGGGTACGGGTTAGGATTAGGGTAGGGGTTAGGGTTAGGGTACGCGTTAGGGTTAGGGTAGTTATTAAACCTATCCCACTCTCTAGATACGCCTTAGCACGTAAAGGAATATTATTTGGGGGTCCAGCCATGGAGAAGAGTTTAGACACTAGGATAAGATAAGGAACACACCCATTATAAAGAAATCACATTAGGATTCTCTTTTTAAGCTGTTCCTTCAAACACTAGTGCTTAGGAAATCTATTGGAGGCAGAAGCAGTCAAGGGTAGCCTAGGGTTAGGCTTAGGCTTAGGGTTAGGCTTAGGGTACGGCTTAGGGTACGGGTTCGGGGTGGGGTTCGGGTACGGCGTAGGGTATGGGTTAGGGTTAGGGTTAGGGTTTGAGTTAGGGTTAGGGCTCGGTTTAGGGTACGGGTTAGGATTAGGGTACGTTTTAGGGTTAGGGTAGGGGTTAGGGTTAGGGTACGCGTTAGGGTTAGGGTAGTTATTAAACCTATCCCACTCCCTAGATACCCCTTAGCACGTAAAGGAATATTATTTGGGGGTCCAGCCATGGAGAAGAGTTTAGACACTAGGATAAGATAAGGAACACACCCATTATAAAGAAATCACATTAGGATTCTCTTTTTAAGCTGTTCCTTCAAACACTAGTGCTTAGGAAATCTATTGGAGGCAGAAGCAGTCAAGGGTAGCCTAGGGTTAGGGTTAGGCTTAGGGTTAGGATTAGGGTACGGCTTAGGGTACGGGTTCGGGGAGGGGTTCGGGTACGGCGTAGGGTATGGCTTAGGGTTAGGGTTAGGGTTAGTGTTAGGGTTAGGGCTCGGTTTAGGGTACGGGTTAGGATTACGGTACGTGTTAGGGTTAGGGTAGGGGTTAGGGTTAGGGTACGCATTAGGGTTAGGGTAGTTATTAAACCTATCCCGCTCTCTAGATACCCCTTAGCACGTAAAGGAATATTATTTGGGGGTCCAGCCATGGAGAAGAGTTTAGACACTAGGATAAGATAAGGAACACACCCATTATAAAGAAATCACATTAGGATTCTCTTTTTAAGCTGTTCCTTAAAACACTAGTGCTTAGGAAATCTATTGGAGGCAGAAGTAGTCAAGGGTAGCCTAGGGTTAGGGTTAGGCTTAGGGTACGGCTTAGGGTACGGGTTCGGGGAGGGGTTCGGGTACGGCGTAGGGTATGGGTTAGGGTTAGGGTTAGGGTTTGAGTTAGGGTTAGGGCTCGGTTTAGGGTACGGGTTAGGATTAGGGTAGGGGTTAGGGTTAGGGTACGCGTTAGGGTTAGGGTAGTTATTAAACCTATCCCACTCTCTAGATACCCCTTAGCACGTAAAGGAATATTATTTGGGGGTCCAGCCATGGAGAAGAGTTTAGACACTAGGATAAGATAAGGAACACACCCATTATAAAGAAATCACATTAGGATTCTCTTTTTAAGCTGTTCCTTCAAACACTAGTGCTTAGGAAATCTATTGGAGGCAGAAGCAGTCAAGAGTAGCCTAGGGTTAGGCTTAGGCTTAGGGTTAGGCTTAGGGTACGGCTTAGGGTACGGGTTCGGGGAGGGGTTCGGGTACGGCGTAGGGTATGGGTTAGGGTTAGGGTTAGGGTTTGAGTTAGGGTTAGGGCTCGGTTTAGGGTACGGGTTAGGATTAGGGTACGTTTTAGGGTTAGGGTAGGGGTTAGGGTTAGGGTACGCGTTAGGGTTAGGGTAGTTATTAAACCTATCTCACTCTCTAGATATCCCTTAGCACGTAAAGGAATATTATTTGGGGGTCCAGCCATGGAGAAGAGTTTAGACACTAGGATAAGATAAGGAACACACCCATTATAAAGAAATCACATTAGGATTCTCTTTTTAAGCTGTTCCTTCAAACACTAGTGCTTAGGAAATCTATTGGAGGCAGAAGCAGTCAAGGGTAGCCTAGGGTTAGGGTTAGGCTTAGGGTTAGGATTAGGGTACGGCTTAGGGTACGGGTTCGGGGAGGGGTTCGGGTACGGCGTAGGGTATGGCTTAGGGTTAGGGTTAGGGTTAGTGTTAGGGTTAGGGCTCGGTTTAGGGTACGGGTTAGGATTAGGGTACGTGTTAGGGTTAGGGTAGGGGTTAGGGTTAGGGTACGCATTAGGGTTAGGTTAGTTATTAAACCTATCCCACTCTCTAGATACCCCTTAGCACGTAAAGGAATATTATTTGGGGGTCCAGCCATGGAGAAGAGTTTAGACACTAGGATAAGATAAGGAACACACCCATTATAAAGAAATCACATTAGGATTCTCTTTTTAAGCTGTTCCTTCAAACACTAGTGCTTAGGAAATCTATTGGAGGCAGAAGCAGTCAAGGGTAGCCTAGGGTTAGGGTTAGGCTTAGGGTTAGGCTTAGGGTACGGCTTAGGGTACGGGTTCGGGGAGGGGTTCGAGTACGGCGTAGGGTATGGGTTAGGGTTAGGGTTAGGGTTAGTGTTAGGGTTAGGGCTCAGTTTAGGGTACGGGTTAGGATTAGGGTACGTGTTAGGGTTAGGGTAGGGGTTAGGGTTAGGGTACGCGTTAGGGTTAGGGTAGTTATTAAACCTATCCCACTCTCTAGATACCCCTTAGCACGTAAAGGAATATAATTTGGGGGTCCAGCCATGGACAAGAGTTTAGACACTAGGATAAGATAAGGAACACACCCATTATAAAGAAATCACATTAGGATTCTGTTTTTAAGCTGTTCCTTAAAACACTAGTGCTTAGGAAATCTATTGGAGGCAGAAGTAGTCAAGGGTAGCCTAGGGTTAGGGTTCGGCTTAGGGTTAGGCTTAGGGTACGACTTAGGGTTCGGGTACGGCATAGGGTATGGGTTAGGGTTAGGGTTAGTGTTAGGGTTAGGGCTCGGTTTAGGGTACGGGTTAGGATTAGGGTACGTGTTAGGGTTAGGGTAGGGGTTAGGGTTAGGGTACGCATTAGGGTTAGGGTAGTTAGTAAACCTATCCCACTCTCTAGATACCCCTTAGCACGTAAAGGAATATTATTTGGGGGTCCAGCCATGGAGAAGAGTTTAGACACTAGGATAAGATAAGGAACACACCCATTATAAAGAAATCACATTAGGATTCTCTTTTTAAGCTGTTCCTTCAAACACTAGTGCTTAGGAAATCTATTGGAGGCAGAAGCAGTCAAGGGTAGCCTAGGGTTAGGGTTAGGCTTAGGGTTAGGCTTAGGGTACGGCTTAGGGTACGGGTTCGGGGAGGGGTTCGGGTACGGCGTAGGGTATGGGTTAGGGTTAGGGTTAGTGTTAGGGTTAGGGCTCGGTTTAGGGTACTGGTTAGGATTAGGGTACGTGTTAGGGTTAGGGGAGGGGTTAGGGTTAGGGTACGCGTTAGGGTTAGGGTAGTTATTAAACCTATCCCACTCTCTAGATACCCCTTAGCACGTAAAGGAATATTATTTGCGGGTCCAGCCATGGAGAAGAGTTTAGACACTAGGATAAAATAAGGAACACATACATTATAAAGAAATCACATTAGGATTCTCTTTTTAAGCTGTTCCTTAAAACACTAGTGCTTAGGAAATCTATTGGAGGCAGAAGCAGTCAAGGGTAGCCTAGGGTTAGGGTTAGGCTTAGGGTTAGGGTTAGGGTACGGCTTAGGGTAGGGGTTTGGGGAGATGTTCGGGTACGGCGTAGGGTATGGGTTAGGGTTAGGGTTAGGGTTAGTGTTAGGGTTAGGGCTCGGTTTAGGGTACGGGTTAGGATTAGGGTACGTGTTAGGGTTAGGGTAGGGGTTAGGGTTAGGGTACGCGTTAGGGTTAGGGTAGTTATTAAACCTATCCCACTCTCTAGATACCCCTTAGCACGTAAAGGAATATTATTTGGGGGTCCAGCCATGGAGAAGAGTTTAGACACTAGGATAAGATAAGGAACACACCCATTATAAAGAAATCACATTAGGATTCTCTTTTTAAGCTGTTCCTTCAAACACTAGTGCTTAGGAAATCTATTGGAGGCAGAAGCAGTCAAGGGTAGCCTAGGGTTAGGGTTAGGCTTAGGGTTAGGCTTAGGGTACGGCTTAGGGTACGGGTTCGGGGAGGGGTTCGGGTACGGCGTAGGGTATGGGTTAGGGTTAGTGTTAGGGTTAGTGTTAGGGTTAGGGCTCGGTTTAGGGTACGGGTTAGAATTAGGGTACGTGTTAGGGTTAGGGTAGGGGTTAGGGTTAGGGTACGCGTTAGGCTTAGGGTAGTTATTAAACCTATCCCACTCTCTAGATACCCCTTAGCACGTAAAGGAATATTATTTGCGGGTCCAGCCATGGAGAAGAGTTTAGACACTAGGATAAGATAAGGAACACATACATTATAAAGAAATCACATTAGGATTCTCTTTTTAAGCTGTTCCTTCAAACACTAGTGCTTAGGAAATCTATTGGAGGCAGAAGCAGTCAAGGGTAGCCTAGGGTTAGGGTTAGGCTAAGGGTTAGGCTTTGGGTACGGCTTAGGGTACGGTTTCGGGGAGGGGTTCGGGTACGGCGTAGGGTATGGGTTAGGGTTAGGGTTAGTGTTAGGGTTAGGGCTCGGTTTAGGGTACGGGTTAGGATTAGGGTACGTGTTAGGGTTAGGGTACGGTTTAGGCTTAGGGTACGCGTTAGGGTTAGGGTAGTTATTAAACCTATCCCACTCTCTAGATACCCCTTAGCACGTAAAGGTATATTATTTGGGGGTCCAGCCATGGAGAAGAGTTTAGACACTAGGATAAGATAAGGAACACACCCATTATAAAGAAATCACATTAGGATTCTCTTTTTAAGCTGTTCCTTCAAACACTAGTGCTTAGGAAATCTATTGGAGGCAGAAGCAGTCAAGGGTAGCCAAGGGTTAGGGTTAGGCTTAGGGTTAGGCTTAGGGTACGGCTTAGGGTACGGGTTCGGGGAGGGGTTCGGGTACGGCGTAGGGTATGGGTTAGGGTTAGGGTTAGGGTTTGAGTTACGGTTAGGGCTCGGTTTAGGGTACGGGTTAGGATTAGGGTACGTTTTAGGGTTAGGGTAGGGGTTAGGGTTAGGGTACGCATTAGGGTTAGGGTAGTTATTAAACCTATCCCGCTCTCTAGATACCCCTTAGCACGTAAAGGAATATTATTTGGGGTTCCAGCCATGGAGAAGAGTTTAGACACTAGGATAAGATAAGGAACACACCCATTATAAAGAAATCACATTAGGATTCTCTTTTTAAGCTGTTCCTTACAACACTAGTGCTTAGGAAATCTATTGGAGGCAGAAGCAGTCAAGGGTAGCCTAGGGTTAGGGTTAGGCTTAGGGTTAGGCTTAGGGTACGGCTTAGGGTACGGGTTCGGGGAGGGGTTCGGGTACGGCGTAGGGTATGGGTTAGGGTTAGGGTTAGGGTTAGTGTTAGGGTTAGGGCTCGGTTTAGGGTACGGGTTAGGATTAGGGTACGTGTTAGGGTTAGGGTAGGGGTTAGGGTTAGGGTATGCATTAGGGTTAGGGTAGTTAGTAAACCTATCCCACTCTCTAGATACCCCTTAGCACGTAAAGGAATATTATTTGGGGGTCCAGCCATGGAGAAGAGTTTAGACACTAGGATAAGATAAGGAACACACCCATTATAAAGAAATCACATTAGGATTCTCTTTTTAAGCTGTTCCTTCAAACACTAGTGCTTAGGAAATCTATTGGAGGCAGAAGCAGTCAAGAGTAGCCTAGGGTTAGGCTTAGGCTTAGGGTTAGGCTTAGGGTACGGCTTAGGGTACGGGTTCGGGGAGGGGTTCGGGTACGGCGTAGGGTATGGGTTAGGGTTAGGGTTAGGGTTTGAGTTAGGGTTAGGGCTCGGTTTAGGGTACGGGTTAGGATTAGGGTACGTTTTAGGGTTAGGGTAGGGGTTAGGGTTAGGGTACGCGTTAGGGTTAGGGTAGTTATTAAACCTATCTCACTCTCTAGATATCCCTTAGCACGTAAAGGAATATTATTTGGGGGTCCAGCCATGGAGAAGAGTTTAGACACTAGGATAAGATAAGGAACACACCCATTATAAAGAAATCACATTAGGATTCTCTTTTTAAGCTGTTCCTTCAAACACTAGTGCTTAGGAAATCTATTGGAGGCAGAAGCAGTCAAGGGTAGCCTAGGGTTAGGGTTAGGCTTAGGGTTAGGATTAGGGTACGGCTTAGGGTACGGGTTCGGGGAGGGGTTCGGGTACGGCGTAGGGTATGGCTTAGGGTTAGGGTTAGGGTTAGTGTTAGGGTTAGGGCTCGGTTTAGGGTACGGGTTAGGATTAGGGTACGTGTTAGGGTTAGGGTAGGGGTTAGGGTTAGGGTACGCATTAGGGTTAGGGTAGTTATTAAACCTATCCCACTCTCTAGATACCCCTTAGCACGTAAAGGAATATTATTTGGGGGTCCAGCCATGGAGAAGAGTTTAGACACTAGGATAAGATAAGGAACACACCCATTATAAAGAAATCACATTAGGATTCTCTTTTTAAGCTGTTCCTTCAAACACTAGTGCTTAGGAAATCTATTGGAGGCAGAAGCAGTCAAGGGTAGCCTAGGGTTAGGGTTAGGCTTAGGGTTAGGCTTAGGGTACGGCTTAGGGTACGGGTTCGGGGAGGGGTTCGGGTACGGCGTAGGGTATGGGTTAGGGTTAGGGTTAGGGTTAGTGTTAGGGTTAGGGCTCAGTTTAGGGTACGGGTTAGGATTAGGGTACGTGTTAGGGTTAGGGTAGGGGTTAGGGTTAGGGTACGCGTTAGGGTTAGGGTAGTTATTAAACCTATCCCACTCTCTAGATACCCATTAGCACGTAAAGGAATATAATTTGGGGGTCCAGCCATGGACAAGAGTTTAGACACTAGGATAAGATAAGGAACACACCCATTATAAAGAAATCACATTAGGATTCTGTTTTTAAGCTGTTCCTTAAAACACTAGTGCTTAGGAAATCTATTGGAGGCAGAAGCACTCAACGGTAGCCTAGGGTTAGGGTTCGGCTTAGGGTTAGGCTTAGGGTACGACTTAGGGTTCGGGTACGGCATAGGGTATGGGTTAGGGTTAGGGTTAGTGTTAGGGTTAGGGCTCGGTTTAGGGTACGGGTTAGGATTAGGGTACGTGTTAGGGTTAGGGTAGGGGTTAGGGTTAGGGTACGCGTTAGGGTTAGGGTAGTTATTAAACCTATCCCACTCTCTAGATACCCCTTAGCACGTAAAGGAATATTATTTGGGGGTCCAGCCATGGAGAAGAGTTTAGACACTAGGATAAGATAAGGAACACACCCATTATAAAGAAATCACATTAGGATTCTCTTTTTAAGCTGTTCCTTAAAACACTAGTGCTTAGGAAATCTATTGGAGGCAGAAGTAGTCAAGGGTAGCCTAGGGTTAGGTTTAGGCTTAGGGTACGGCTTAGGGTACGGGTTCGGGGAGGGGTTCGGGTACGGCGTAGGGTATGGGTTAGGGTTAGGGTTAGGGTTTGAGTTAGGGTTAGGGCTCGGTTTAGGGTACGGGTTAGGATTAGGGTAGGGGTTAGGGTTAGGGTACGCGTTAGGGTTAGGGTAGTTATTAAACCTATCCCACTCTCTAGATACCCCTTAGCACGTAAAGGAATATTATTTGGGGGTCCAGCCATGGAGAAGAGTTTAGACACTAGGATAAGATAAGGAACACACCCATTATGAAGAAATCACATTAGGATTCTCTTTTTAAGCTGTTCCTTCAAACACTAGTGCTTAGGAAATCTATTGGAGGCAGAAGCAGTCAAGAGTAGCCTAGGGTTAGGCTTAGGCTTAGGGTTAGGCTTAGGGTACGGCTTAGGGTACGGGTTCGGGGAGGGGTTCGGGTACGGCGTAGGGTATGGGTTAGGGTTAGGGTTAGGGTTTGAGTTAGGGTTAGGGCTCGGTTTAGGGTACGGGTTAGGATTAGGGTACGTTTTAGGGTTAGGGTAGGGGTTAGGGTTAGGGTACGCGTTAGGGTTAGGGTAGTTATTAAACCTATCTCACTCTCTAGATATCCCTTAGCACGTAAAGGAATATTATTTGGGGGTCCAGCCATGGAGAAGAGTTTAGACACTAGGATAAGATAAGGAACACACCCATTATAAAGAAATCACATTAGGATTCTCTTTTTAAGCTGTTCCTTCAAACACTAGTGCTTAGGAAATCTATTGGAGGCAGAAGCAGTCAAGGGTAGCCTAGGGTTAGGGTTAGGCTTAGGGTTAGGCTTAGGGTACGGCTTAGGGTACGGGTTCGGGGAGGGGTTCGGGTACGGCGTAGGGTATGGCTTAGGGTTAGGGTTAGGGTTAGTGTTAGGGTTAGGGCTCGGTTTAGGGTACGGGTTAGGATTAGGGTACGTGTTAGGGTTAGGGTAGGGGTTAGGGTTAGGGTACGCATTAGGGTTAGGGTAGTTATTAAACCTATCCCACTCTCTAGATACCCCTTAGCACGTAAAGGAATATTATTTGGGGGTCCAGCCATGGAGAAGAGTTTAGACACTAGGATAAGATAAGGAACACACCCATTATAAAGAAATCACATTAGGATTCTCTTTTTAAGCTGTTCCTTCAAACACTAGTGCTTAGGAAATCTATTGGAGGCAGAAGCAGTCAAGGGTAGCCTAGGGTTAGGGTTAGGCTTAGGGTTAGGCTTAGGGTACGGCTTAGGGTACGGGTTCGGGGAGGGGTTCGGGTACGGCGTAGGGTATGGGTTAGGGTTAGGGTTAGGGTTAGTGTTAGGGTTAGGGCTCAGTTTAGGGTACGGGTTAGGATTAGGGTACGTGTTAGGGTTAGGGTAGGGGTTAGGGTTAGGGTACGCGTTAGGGTTAGGGTAGTTATTAAACCTATCCCACTCTCTAGATACCCCTTAGCACGTAAAGGAATATAATTTGGGGGTCCAGCCATGGACAAGAGTTTAGACACTAGGATAAGATAAGGAACACACCCATTATAAAGAAATCACATTAGGATTCTGTTTTTAAGCTGTTCCTTAAAACACTAGTGCTTAGGAAATCTATTGGAGGCAGAAGTAGTCAAGGGTAGCCTAGGGTTAGGGTTCGGCTTAGGGTTAGGCTTAGGGTACGACTTAGGGTTCGGGTACGGCATAGGGTATGGGTTAGGGTTAGGGTTAGTGTTAGGGTTAGGGCTCGGTTTAGGGTACGGGTTAGGATTAGGGTACGTGTTAGGGTTAGGGTAGGGGTTAGGGTTAGGGTACGCATTAGGGTTAGGGTAGTTATTAAACCTATCCCACTATCTAGATACCCCTTAGCACGTAAAGGAATATTATTTGGGGGTCCAGCCATGGAGAAGAGTTTAGACACTAGGATAAGATAAGGAACACACCCATTATAAAGAAATCACATTAGGATTCTCTTTTTAAGCTGTTCCTTCAAACACTAGTGCTTAGGAAATCTATTGGAGGCAGAAGCAGTCAAGGGTAGCCTAGGGTTAGGGTTAGGCTTAGGGTTAGGCTTAGGGTACGGCTTAGGGTACGGGTTCGGGGAGGGGTTCGGGTACGGCGTAGGGTATGGGTTAGGGTTAGGGTTAGTGTTAGGGTTAGGGCTCGGTTTAGGGTACTGGTTAGGATTAGGGTACGTGTTAGGGTTAGGGGAGGGGTTAGGGTTAGGGTACGCGTTAGGGTTAGGGTAGTTATTAAACCTATCCCACTCTCTAGATACCCCTTAGCACGTAAAGGAATATTATTTGCGGGTCCAGCCATGGAGAAGAGTTTAGACACTAGGATAAAATAAGGAACACATACATTATAAAGAAATCACATTAGGATTCTCTTTTTAAGCTGTTCCTTAAAACACTAGTGCTTAGGAAATCTATTGGAGGCAGAAGCAGTCAAGGGTAGCCTAGGGTTAGGGTTAGGGTTAGGCTTAGGGTTAGGGTTAGGGTACGGCTTAGGGTAGGGGTTTGGGGAGAGGTTCGGGTACGGCGTAGGGTATGGGTTAGGGTTAGGGTTAGGGTTAGTGTTAGGGTTAGGGCTCGGTTTAGGGTACGGGTTAGGATTAGGGTACGTGTTAGGGTTAGGGTAGGGGTTAGGGTTAGGGTACGCGTTAGGGTTAGGGTAGTTATTAAACCTATCCCACTCTCTAGATACCCCTTAGCACGTAAAGGAATATTATTTGGGGGTCCAGCCATGGAGAAGAGTTTAGACACTAGGATAAGATAAGGAACACACCCATTATAAAGAAATCACATTAGGATTCTCTTTTTAAGCTGTTCCTTCAAACACTAGTGCTTAGGAAATCTATTGGAGGCAGAAGCAGTCAAGGGTAGCCTAGGGTTAGGGTTAGGCTTAGGGTTAGGCTTAGGGTACGGCTTAGGGTACGGGTTCGGGGAGGGGTTCGGGTACGGCGTAGGGTATGGGTTAGGGTTAGGGTTAGGGTTAGTGTTAGGGTTAGGGCTCGGTTTAGGGTACGGGTTAGAATTAGGGTACGTGTTAGGGTTAGGGTAGGGGTTAGGGTTAGGGTACGCGTTAGGCTTAGGGTAGTTATTAAACCTATCCCACTCTCTAGATACCCCTTAGCACGTAAAGGAATATTATTTGCGGGTCCAGCCATGGAGAAGAGTTTAGACACTAGGATAAGATAAGGAACACATACATTATAAAGAAATCACATTAGGATTCTCTTTTTAAGCTGTTCCTTCAAACACTAGTGCTTAGGAAATCTATTGGAGGCAGAAGCAGTCAAGGGTAGCCTAGGGTTAGGGTTAGGCTAAGGGTTAGGCTTTGGGTACGGCTTAGGGTACGGTTTCGGGGAGGGGTTCGGGTACGGCGTAGGGTATGGGTTAGGGTTAGGGTTAGTGTTAGGGTTAGGGCTCGGTTTAGGGTACGGGTTAGGATTAGGGTACGTGTTAGGGTTAGGGTACGGTTTAGGCTTAGGGTACGCGTTAGGGTTAGGGTAGTTATTAAACCTATCCCACTCTCTAGATACCCCTTAGCACGTAAAGGTATATTATTTGGGGGTCCAGCCATGGAGAAGAGTTTAGACACTAGGATAAGATAAGGAACACACCCATTATAAAGAAATCACATTAGGATTCTCTTTTTAAGCTGTTCCTTCAAACACTAGTGCTTAGGAAATCTATTGGAGGCAGAAGCAGTCAAGGGTAGCCAAGGGTTAGGGTTAGGCTTAGGGTTAGGCTTAGGGTACGGCTTAGGGTACGGGTTCGGGGAGGGGTTCGGGTACGGCGTAGGGTATGGGTTAGGGTTAGGGTTAGGGTTTGAGTTACGGTTAGGGCTCGGTTTAGGGTACGGGTTAGGATTAGGGTACGTTTTAGGGTTAGGGTAGGGGTTAGGGTTAGGGTACGCATTAGGGTTAGGGTAGTTATTAAACCTATCCCGCTCTCTAGATACCCCTTAGCACGTAAAGGAATATTATTTGGGGGTCCAGCCATGGAGAAGAGTTTAGACACTAGGATAAGATAAGGAACACACCCATTATAAAGAAATCACATTAGGATTCTCTTTTTAAGCTGTTCCTTACAACACTAGTGCTTAGGAAATCTATTGGAGGCAGAAGCAGTCAAGGGTAGCCTAGGGTTAGGGTTAGGCTTAGGGTTAGGCTTAGGGTACGGCTTAGGGTACGGGTTCGGGGAGGGGTTCGGGTACGGCGTAGGGTATGGGTTAGGGTTAGGGTTAGGGTTAGTGTTAGGGTTAGGGCTCGGTTTAGGGTACGGGTTAGGATTAGGGTACGTGTTAGGGTTAGGGTAGGGGTTAGGGTTAGGGTATGCATTAGGGTTAGGGTAGTTAGTAAACCTATCCCACTCTCTAGATACCCCTTAGCACGTAAAGGAATATTATTTGGGGGTCCAGCCATGGAGAAGAGTTTAGACACTAGGATAAGATAAGGAACACACCCATTATAAAGAAATCACATTAGGATTCTCTTTTTAAGCTGTTCCTTCAAACACTAGTGCTTAGGAAATCTATTGGAGGCAGAAGCAGTCAAGGGTAGCCTAGGGTTAGGGTTAGGCTTAGGGTTAGGCTTAGGGTACGGCTTAGGGTACGGGTTCGGGGAGGGGTTCGGGTACGGCGTAGGGTATGGGTTAGGGTTAGGGTTAGGGTTAGTGTTAGGGTTAGGGCTCGGTTTAGGGTACGGGTTAGGATTAGGGTACGTGTTAGGGTTAGGGTAGGGGTTAGGGTTAGGGTACGCGTTAGGGTTAGGGTAGTTATTAAACCTATCCCACTCTCTAGATACCCCTTAGCACGTAAAGGAATATTATTTGGGGGTCCAGCCATGGAGAAGAGTTTAGACACTAGGATAAGATAAGGAACACACCCATTATAAAGAAATCACATTAGGATTCTCTTTTTAAGCTGTTCCTTAAAACACTAGTGCTTAGGAAATCTATTGGAGGCAGAAGTAGTCAAGGGTAGCCTAGGGTTAGGGTTAGGCTTAGGGTACGGCTTAGGGTACGGGTTCGGGGAGGGGTTCGGTTACGGCGTAGGGTATGGGTTAGGGTTAGGGTTAGGGTTTGAGTTAGGGTTAGGGCTCGGTTTAGGGTACGGGTTAGGATTAGGGTAGGGGTTAGGGTTAGGGTACGCGTTAGGGTTAGGGTAGTTATTAAACCTATCCCACTCTCTAGATACCCCTTAGCACGTAAAGGAATATTATTTGGGGGTCCAGCCATGGAGAAGAGTTTAGACACTAGGATAAGATAAGGAACACACCCATTATGAAGAAATCACATTAGGATTCTCTTTTTAAGCTGTTCCTTCAAACACTAGTGCTTAGGAAATCTATTGGAGGCAGAAGCAGTCAAGAGTAGCCTAGGGTTAGGCTTAGGCTTAGGGTTAGGCTTAGGGTACGGCTTAGGGTACGGGTTCGGGGAGGGGTTCGGGTACGGCGTAGGGTATGGGTTAGGGTTAGGGTTAGGGTTTGAGTTAGGGTTAGGGCTCGGTTTAGGGTACGGGTTAGGATTAGGGTACGTTTTAGGGTTAGGGTAGGGGTTAGGGTTAGGGTACGCGTTAGGGTTAGGGTAGTTATTAAACCTATCTCACTCTCTAGATATCCCTTAGCACGTAAAGGAATATTATTTGGGGGTCCAGCCATGGAGAAGAGTTTAGACACTAGGATAAGATAAGGAACACACCCATTATAAAGAAATCACATTAGGATTCTCTTTTTAAGCTGTTCCTTCAAACACTAGTGCTTAGGAAATCTATTGGAGGCAGAAGCAGTCAAGGGTAGCCTAGGGTTAGGGTTAGGCTTAGGGTTAGGATTAGGGTACGGCTTAGGGTACGGGTTCGGGGAGGGGTTCGGGTACGGCGTAGGGTATGGCTTAGGGTTAGGGTTAGGGTTAGTGTTAGGGTTAGGGCTCGGTTTAGGGTACGGGTTAGGATTAGGGTACGTGTTAGGGTTAGGGTAGGGGTTAGGGTTAGGGTACGCATTAGGGTTAGGGTAGTTATTAAACCTATCCCACTATCTAGATACCCCTTAGCACGTAAAGGAATATTATTTGGGGGTCCAGCCATGGAGAAGAGTTTAGACACTAGGATAAGATAAGGAACACACCCATTATAAAGAAATCACATTAGGATTCTCTTTTTAAGCTGTTCCTTCAAACACTAGTGCTTAGGAAATCTATTGGAGGCAGAAGCAGTCAAGGGTAGCCTAGGGTTAGGGTTAGGCTTAGGGTTAGGCTTAGGGTACGGCTTAGGGTACGGGTTCGGGGAGGGGTTCGGGTACGGCGTAGGGTATGGGTTAGGGTTAGGGTTAGGGTTAGTGTTAGGGTTAGGGCTCAGTTTAGGGTACGGGTTAGGATTAGGGTACGTGTTAGGGTTAGGGTAGGGGTTAGGGTTAGGGTACGCGTTAGGGTTAGGGTAGTTATTAAACCTATCCCACTCTCTAGATACCCCTTAGCACGTAAAGGAATATAATTTGGGGGTCCAGCCATGGACAAGAGTTTAGACACTAGGATAAGATAAGGAACACACCCATTATAAAGAAATCACATTAGGATTCTGTTTTTAAGCTGTTCCTTAAAACACTAGTGCTTAGGAAATCTATTGGAGGCAGAAGCACTCAACGGTAGCCTAGGGTTAGGGTTCGGCTTAGGGTTAGGCTTAGGGTACGACTTAGGGTTCGGGTACGGCATAGGGTATGGGTTAGGGTTAGGGTTAGTGTTAGGGTTAGGGCTCGGTTTAGGGTACGGGTTAGGATTAGGGTACGTGTTAGGGTTAGGGTAGGGGTTAGGGTTAGGGTACGCATTAGGGTAAGGGTAGTTATTAAACCTATCCCACTATCTAGATACCCCTTAGCACGTAAAGGAATATTATTTGGGGGTCCAGCCATGGAGAAGAGTTTAGACACTAGGATAAGATAAGGAACACACCCATTATAAAGAAATCACATTAGGATTCTCTTTTTAAGCTGTTCCTTCAAACACTAGTGCTTAGGAAATCTATTGGAGGCAGAAGCAGTCAAGGGTAGCCTAGGGTTAGGGTTAGGCTTAGGGTTAGGCTTAGGGTACGGCTTAGGGTACGGGTTCGGGGAGGGGTTCGGGTACGGCGTAGGGTATGGGTTAGGGTTAGGGTTAGTGTTAGGGTTAGGGCTCGGTTTAGGGTACTGGTTAGGATTAGGGTACGTGTTAGGGTTAGGGGAGGGGTTAGGGTTAGGGTACGCGTTAGGGTTAGGGTAGTTATTAAACCTATCCCACTCTCTAGATACCCCTTAGCACGTAAAGGAATATTATTTGCGGGTCCAGCCATGGAGAAGAGTTTAGACACTAGGATAAAATAAGGAACACATACATTATAAAGAAATCACATTAGGATTCTCTTTTTAAGCTGTTCCGTCAAACACTAGTGCTTAGGAAATCTATTGGAGGCAGAAACAGTCAAGGGTAGCCTAGGGTTAGGGTTAGGCTTAGGGTTAGGGTTAGGGTACGGCTTAGAGTAGGGGTTTGGGGAGAGGTTCGGGTACGGCGTAGGGTATGGGTTAGGGTTAGGGTTAGGGTTAGTGTTAGGGTTAGGGCTCGGTTTAGGGTACGGGTTAGGATTAGGGTATGTGTTAGGGTTAGGGTAGGGGTTAGGGTTAGGGTACGCGTTAGGGTTAGGGTAGTTATTAAACCTATCCCACTCTCTAGATACCCCTTAGCACGTAAAGGAATATTATTTGGGGGTCCAGCCATGGAGAAGAGTTTAGACACTAGGATAAGATAAGGAACACACCCATTATAAAGAAATCACATTAGGATTCTCTTTTTAAGCTGTTCCTTCAAACACTAGTGCTTAGGAAATCTATTGGAGGCAGAAGCAGTCAAGGGTAGCCTAGGGTTAGGGTTAGGCTTAGGGTTAGGCTTAGGGTACGGCTTAGGGTACGGGTTCGGGGAGGGGTTCGGGTACGGCGTAGGGTATGGGTTAGGGTTAGGGTTAGGGTTTGAGTTACGGTTAGGGCTCGGTTTAGGGTAAGGGTTAGGATTAGGGTACGTGTTAGGGTTAGGGTAGGGGTTAGGGTTAGGGTACGCGTTAGGGTTAGGGTAGTTATTAAACCTATCCTGCTCTCTAGATACCCCTTAGCACGTAAAGGAATATTATTTGGGGGTCCAGCCATGGAGAAGAGTTTAGACACTAGGATAAGATAAGGAACACACCCATTATAAAGAAATCACATTAGGATTCTCTTTTTAAGCTGTTCCTTCAAACACTAGTGCTTAGGAAATCTATTGGAGGCAGAAGCAGTCAAGGGTAGCCTAGGGTTAGGGTTAGGCTTAGGGTTAGGCTTAGGGTACGGCTTAGGGTACGGGTTCGGGGAGGGGTTCGGGTACGGCGTAGGGTATGGGTTAGGGTTAGGGTTAGTGTTAGGGTTAGGGCTCGGTTTAGGGTACGGTTTAGGATTAGGGTACGTGTTAGGGTTAGGGTAGGGGTTAGGGTTAGGGTACGCATTAGGGTTAGGGTAGTTAGTAAACCTATCCCACTCTCTAGATACCCCTTAGCACGTAAAGGAATATTATTTGGGGGTCCAGCCATGGAGGAGGGTTTAGACACTAGGATAAGATAAGGAACACACCCATTATAAAGAAATCACATTAGGATTCTCTTTTTAAGCTGTTCCTTCAAACACTAGTGCTTAGGAAATCTATTGGAGGCAGAAGCAGTCAAGGGTAGCCTAGGGTTAGGGTTAGGCTTAGGGTACAGCTTAGGGTACGGGTTCGGGGAGGGTTTCGGGTACGGCGTAGGGTAAGTTTTAGGGTTAGGGTTAGTGTTAGGGTTAGGGCTCGGTTTAGGGTACAGGTTAGGATTTGGGTACGTGTTAGGGTTAGGGTAGGGGTTAGGGTTAGGGTATGCTTTAAGTTTAGGGTAGTTATTAAACCTATCCCACTCTCTAGATACCCCTTAGCACGTAAAGAATATTATTTGGGGGTCCCACCATGGAGAAGAGTTTAGACACTAGGATAAGATAAGGAACACACCCATTATAAAGAAAACACATTAGGATTCGCTTTTTAAGCTGTTCCTTAAAACACTAGTGCTTAGGAAATCTATTGGAGGCAGAAGCAGTCAAGGGTAGCCTAGGGTTAGGGTTAGGCTTAGGGTTAGGCTTAGGGTAAGGCTTAGGGTAGGGGTTCGGGGAGGGGTTCGGGTACGGCGTAGGGTATGGGTTAGGGTTAGGGTTAGGGTTCGTGTTATGGTTAGGGCTCGGTTTAGGGTACGGGTTAGGATTAGGGTACGTGTTAGGGTTAGGGTAGGGGTTAGGGTTAGGGTACGCGTTAGGGTTAGGGTAGTTATTAAACCTATCCCACTCTCTAGATACCCCTTAGCACGTAAAGGAATATTATTTGGGGGTCCAGCCATGGAGAAGAGTTTAGACACTAGGATAAGATAAGGAACACACCCATTATAAAGAAATCACATTAGGATTCTGTTTTTAAGCTGTTCCTTCAAACACTAGTGCTTAGGAAATCTATTGGAGGCAGAAGCAGTCAAGGGTAGCCTAGGGTTAGGGTTAGGCTAAGGGTTAGGCTTTGGGTACGGCTTAGGGTACGGTTTCGGGGAGGGGTTCGGGTACGGCGTAGGGTATGGGTTAGGGTTAGGGTTAGTGTTAGGGTTAGGGCTCGGTTTAGGGTACGGGTTAGGATTAGGGTACGTGTTAGGGTTAGGGTACGGTTTAGGCTTAGGGTACGCGTTAGGGTTAGGGTAGTTATTAAACCTATCCCACTCTCTAGATACCCCTTAGCACGTAAAGGTATATTATTTGGGGGTCCAGCCATGGAGAAGAGTTTAGACACTAGGATAAGATAAGGAACACACCCATTATAAAGAAATCACATTAGGATTCTCTTTTTAAGCTGTTCCTTCAAACACTAGTGCTTAGGAAATCTATTGGAGGCAGAAGCAGTCAAGGGTAGCCAAGGGTTAGGGTTAGGCTTAGGGTTAGGCTTAGGGTACGGCTTAGGGTACGGGTTCGGGGAGGGGTTCGGGTACGGCGTAGGGTATGGGTTAGGGTTAGGGTTAGGGTTTGAGTTACGGTTAGGGCTCGGTTTAGGGTACGGGTTAGGATTAGGGTACGTTTTAGGGTTAGGGTAGGGGTTAGGGTTAGGGTACGCATTAGGGTTAGGGTAGTTATTAAACCTATCCCGCTCTCTAGATACCCCTTAGCACGTAAAGGAATATTATTTGGGGGTCCAGCCATGGAGAAGAGTTTAGACACTAGGATAAGATAAGGAACACACCCATTATAAAGAAATCACATTAGGATTCTCTTTTTAAGCTGTTCCTTCAAACACTAGTGCTTAGGAAATCTATTGGAGGCAGAAGCAGTCAAGGGTAGCCTAGGGTTAGGGTTAGGCTTAGGGTTAGGCTTAGGGTACGGCTTAGGGTACGGGTTCGGGGAGGGGTTCGGGTACGGCGTAGGGTATGGGTTAGGGTTAGGGTTAGGGTTTGAGTTAGGGTTAGGGCTCGGTTTAGGGTACGGGTTAGGATTAGGGTAGGGGTTAAGGTTAGGGTACGCGTTAGGGTTAGGGTAGTTATTAAACCTATCCCACTCTCTAGATACCCCTTAGCACGTAAAGGAATATTATTTGGGGGTCCAGCCATGGAGAAGAGTTTAGACACTAGGATAAGATAAGGAACACACCCATTATGAAGAAATCACATTAGGATTCTCTTTTTAAGCTGTTCCTTCAAACACTAGTGCTTAGGAAATCTATTGGAGGCAGAAGCAGTCAAGAGTAGCCTAGGGTTAGGCTTAGGCTTAGGGTTAGGCTTAGGGTACGGCTTAGGGTACGGGTTCGGGGAGGGGTTCGGGTACGGCGTAGGGTATGGGTTAGGGTTAGGGTTAGGGTTTGAGTTAGGGTTAGGGCTCGGTTTAGGGTACGGGTTAGGATTAGGGTACGTTTTAGGGTTAGGGTAGGGGTTAGGGTTAGGGTACGCGTTAGGGTTAGGGTAGTTATTAAACCTATCTCACTCTCTAGATATCCCTTAGCACGTAAAGGAATATTATTTGGGGGTCCAGCCATGGAGAAGAGTTTAGACACTAGGATAAGATAAGGAACACACCCATTATAAAGAAATCACATTAGGATTCTCTTTTTAAGCTGTTCCTTCAAACACTAGTGCTTAGGAAATCTATTGGAGGCAGAAGCAGTCAAGGGTAGCCTAGGGTTAGGGTTAGGCTTAGGGTTAGGATTAGGGTACGGCTTAGGGTACGGGTTCGGGGAGGGGTTCGGGTACGGCGTAGGGTATGGCTTAGGGTTAGGGTTATGGTTAGTGTTAGGGTTAGGGCTCGGTTTAGGGTACGGGTTAGGATTAGGGTACGTGTTAGGGTTAGGGTAGGGGTTAGGGTTAGGGTACGCATTAGGGTTAGGGTAGTTATTAAACCTATCCCACTCTCTAGATACCCCTTAGCACGTAAAGGAATATTATTTGGGGGTCCAGCCATGGAGAAGAGTTTAGACACTAGGATAAGATAAGGAACACACCCATTATAAAGAAATCACATTAGGATTCTGTTTTTAAGCTGTTCCTTAAAACACTAGTGCTTAGGAAATCTATTGGAGGCAGAAGCACTCAACGGTAGCCTAGGGTTAGGGTTCGGCTTAGGGTTAGGCTTAGGGTACGACTTAGGGTTCGGGTACGGCATAGGGTATGGGTTAGGGTTAGGGTTAGTGTTAGGGTTAGGGCTCGGTTTAGGGTACGGGTTAGGATTAGGGTACGTGTTAGGTTTAGGGTAGGGGTTAGGGTTAGGGTACGCATTAGGGTTAGGGTAGTTATTAAACCTATCCCACTATCTAGATACCCCTTAGCACGTAAAGGAATATTATTTGGGGGTCCAGCCATGGAGAAGAGTTTAGACACTAGGATAAGATAAGGAACACACCCATTATAAAGAAATCACATTAGGATTCTCTTTTTAAGCTGTTCCTTCAAACACTAGTGCTTAGGAAATCTATTGGAGGCAGAAGCAGTCAAGGGTAGCCTAGGGTTAGGGTTAGGCTTAGGGTTAGGCTTAGGGTACGGCTTAGGGTACGGGTTCGGGGAGGGGTTCGGGTACGGTGTAGGGTATGGGTTAGGGTTAGGGTTAGTGTTAGGGTTAGGGCTCGGTTTAGGGTACTGGTTAGGATTAGGGTACGTGTTAGGGTTAGGGGAGGGGTTAGGGTTAGGGTACGCGTTAGGGTTAGGGTAGTTATTAAACCTATCCCACTCTCTAGATACCCCTTAGCACGTAAAGGAATATTATTTGCGGGTCCAGCCATGGAGAAGAGTTTAGACACTAGGATAAAATAAGGAACACATACATTATAAAGAAATCACATTAGGATTCTCTTTTTAAGCTGTTCCTTCAAACACTAGTGCTTAGGAAATCTATTGGAGGCAGAAGCAGTCAAGGGTAGCCTAGGGTTAGGGTTAGGCTTAGGGTTAGGGTTAGGGTACGGCTTAGAGTAGGGGTTTGGGGAGAGGTTCGGGTACGGCGTAGGGTATGGGTTAGGGTTAGGGTTAGGGGTAGTGTTAGGGTTAGGGCTCGGTTTAGGGTACGGGTTAGGATTAGGGTACGTGTTAGGGTTAGGGTAGGGGTTAGGGTTAGGGTACGCGTTAGGGTTAGGGTAGTTATTAAACCTATCCCACTCTCTAGATACCCCTTAGCACGTAAAGGAATATTATTTGGGGGTCCAGCCATGGAGAAGAGTTTAGACACTAGGATAAGATAAGGAACACACCCATTATAAAGAAATCACATTAGGATTCTCTTTTTAAGCTGTTCCTTCAAACACTAGTGCTTAGGAAATCTATTGGAGGCAGAAGCAGTCAAGGGTAGCCTAGGGTTAGGGTTAGGCTTAGGGTTAGGCTTAGGGTACGGCTTAGGGTACGGGTTCGGGGAGGGGTTCGGGTACGGCGTAGGGTATGGGTTAGGGTTAGGGTTAGTGTTAGGGTTAGGGCTCGGTTTAGGGTACTGGTTAGGATTAGGGTACGTGTTAGGGTTAGGGGAGGGGTTAGGGTTAGGGTACGCGTTAGGGTTAGGGTAGTTATTAAACCTATCCCACTCTCTAGATACCCCTTAGCACGTAAAGGAATATTATTTGCGGGTCCAGCCATGGAGAAGAGTTTAGACACTAGGATAAAATAAGGAACACATACATTATAAAGAAATCACATTAGGATTCTCTTTTTAAGCTGTTCCTTAAAACACTAGTGCTTAGGAAATCTATTGGAGGCAGAAGCAGTCAAGGGTAGCCTAGGGTTAGGGTTAGGCTTAGGGTTAGGGTTAGGGTACGGCTTAGGGTAGGGGTTTGGGGAGAGGTTCGGGTATGGCGTAGGGTATGGGTTAGGGTTAGGGTTAGGGTTAGTGTTAGGGTTAGGGCTCGGTTTAGGGTACGGGTTAGGATTAGGGTACGTGTTAGGGTTAGGGTAGGGGTTAGGGTTAGGGTACGCGTTAGGGTTAGGGTAGTTATTAAACCTATCCCACTCTCTAGGTACCCCTTAGCACGTAAAGGAATATTATTTGGGGGTCCAGCCATGGAGAAGAGTTTAGACACTAGGATAAGATAAGGAACACACCCATTATAAAGAAATCACATTAGGATTCTCTTTTTAAGCTGTTCCTTCAAACACTAGTGCTTAGGAAATCTATTGGAGGCAGAAGCAGTCAAGGGTAGCCTAGGGTTAGGGTTAGGCTTAGGGTTAGGCTTAGGGTACGGCTTAGGGTACGGGTTCGGGGAGGGGTTCGGGTACGGCGTAGGGTATGGGTTAGGGTTAGGGTTAGTGTTAGGGTTAGGGCTCGGTTTAGGGTACGGGTTAGAATTAGGGTACGTGTTAGGGTTAGGGTAGGGGTTAGGGTTAGGGTACGCGTTAGGCTTAGGGTAGTTATTAAACCTATCCCACTCTCTAGATACCCCTTAGCACGTAAAGGAATATTATTTGCGGGTCCAGCCATGGAGAAGAGTTTAGACACTAGGATAAGATAAGGAACACATACATTATAAAGAAATCACATTAGGATTCTCTTTTTAAGCTGTTCCTTCAAACACTAGTGCTTAGGAAATCTATTGGAGGCAGAAGCAGTCAAGGGTAGCCTAGGGTTAGGGTTAGGCTAAGGGTTAGGCTTTGGGTACGGCTTAGGGTACGGTTTCGGGGAGGGGTTCGGGTACGGCGTAGGGTATGGTTTAGGGTTAGGGTTAGTGTTAGGGTTAGGGCTCGGTTTAGGGTACAGGTTAGGATTTGGGTACGTGTTAGGGTTAGGGTAGGGGTTAGGGTTAGGGTATGCTTTAAGTTTAGGGTAGTTATTAAACCTATCCCACTCTCTAGATACCCCTTAGCACGTAAAGAATATTATTTGGGGGTCCCACCATGGAGAAGAGTTTAGACACTAGGATAAGATAAGGAACACACCCATTATAAAGAAAACACATTAGGATTCGCTTTTTAAGCTGTTCCTTAAAACACTAGTGCTTAGGAAATCTATTGGAGGCAGAAGCAGTCAAGGGTAGCCTAGGGTTAGGGTTAGGCTTAGGGTTAGGCTTAGGGTAAGGCTTAGGGTAGGGGTTCGGGGAGGGGTTCGGGTACGGCGTAGGGTATGGGTTAGGGTTAGGGTTAGGGTTCGTGTTATGGTTAGGGCTCGGTTTAGGGTACGGGTTAGGATTAGGGTACGTGTTAGGGTTAGGGTAGGGGTTAGGGTTAGGGTACGCGTTAGGGTTAGGGTAGTTATTAAACCTATCCCACTCTCTAGATACCCCTTAGCACGTAAAGGAATATTATTTGGGGGTCCAGCCATGGAGAAGAGTTTAGACACTAGGATAAGATAAGGAACACACCCATTATAAAGAAATCACATTAGGATTCTGTTTTTAAGCTGTTCCTTCAAACACTAGTGCTTAGGAAATCTATTGGAGGCAGAAGCAGTCAAGGGTAGCCTAGGGTTAGGGTTAGGCTAAGGGTTAGGCTTTGGGTACGGCTTAGGGTACGGTTTCGGGGAGGGGTTCGGGTACGGCGTAGGGTATGGGTTAGGGTTAGGGTTAGTGTTAGGGTTAGGGCTCGGTTTAGGGTACGGGTTAGGATTAGGGTACGTGTTAGGGTTAGGGTACGGTTTAGGCTTAGGGTACGCGTTAGGGTTAGGGTAGTTATTAAACCTATCCCACTCTCTAGATACCCCTTAGCACGTAAAGGTATATTATTTGGGGGTCCAGCCATGGAGAAGAGTTTAGACACTAGGATAAGATAAGGAACACACCCATTATAAAGAAATCACATTAGGATTCTCTTTTTAAGCTGTTCCTTCAAACACTAGTGCTTAGGAAATCTATTGGAGGCAGAAGCAGTCAAGGGTAGCCAAGGGTTAGGGTTAGGCTTAGGGTTAGGCTTAGGGTACGGCTTAGGGTACGGGTTCGGGGAGGGGTTCGGGTACGGCGTAGGGTATGGGTTAGGGTTAGGGTTAGGGTTTGAGTTACGGTTAGGGCTCGGTTTAGGGTACGGGTTAGGATTAGGGTACGTTTTAGGGTTAGGGTAGGGGTTAGGGTTAGGGTACGCATTAGGGTTAGGGTAGTTATTAAACCTATCCCGCTCTCTAGATACCCCTTAGCACGTAAAGGAATATTATTTGGGGGTCCAGCCATGGAGAAGAGTTTAGACACTAGGATAAGATAAGGAACACACCCATTATAAAGAAATCACATTAGGATTCTCTTTTTAAGCTGTTCCTTCAAACACTAGTGCTTAGGAAATCTATTGGAGGCAGAAGCAGTCAAGGGTAGCCTAGGGTTAGGCTTAGGGTTAGGCTTAGGGTACGGCTTAGGGTACGGGTTCGGGGAGGGGTTCGGGTACGGCGTAGGGTATGGGTTAGGGTTAGGGTTAGGGTTTGAGTTAGGGTTAGGGCTCGGTTTAGGGTACGGGTTAGGATTAGGGTAGGGGTTAAGGTTAGGGTACGCGTTAGGGTTAGGGTAGTTATTAAACCTATCCCACTCTCTAGATACCCCTTAGCACGTAAAGGAATATTATTTGGGGGTCCAGCCATGGAGAAGAGTTTAGACACTAGGATAAGATAAGGAACACACCCATTATGAAGAAATCACATTAGGATTCTCTTTTTAAGCTGTTCCTTCAAACACTAGTGCTTAGGAAATCTATTGGAGGCAGAAGCAGTCAAGAGTAGCCTAGGGTTAGGCTTAGGCTTAGGGTTAGGCTTAGGGTACGGCTTAGGGTACGGGTTCGGGGAGGGGTTCGGGTACGGCGTAGGGTATGGGTTAGGGTTAGGGTTAGGGTTTGAGTTAGGGTTAGGGCTCGGTTTAGGGTACGGGTTAGGATTAGGGTACGTTTTAGGGTTAGGGTAGGGGTTAGGGTTAGGGTACGCGTTAGGGTTAGGGTAGTTATTAAACCTATCTCACTCTCTAGATATCCCTTAGCACGTAAAGGAATATTATTTGGGGGTCCAGCCATGGAGAAGAGTTTAGACACTAGGATAAGATAAGGAACACACCCATTATAAAGAAATCACATTAGGATTCTCTTTTTAAGCTGTTCCTTCAAACACTAGTGCTTAGGAAATCTATTGGAGGCAGAAGCAGTCAAGGGTAGCCTAGGGTTAGGGTTAGGCTTAGGGTTAGGATTAGGGTACGGCTTAGGGTACGGGTTCGGGGAGGGGTTCGGGTACGGCGTAGGGTATGGCTTAGGGTTAGGGTTATGGTTAGTGTTAGGGTTAGGGCTCGGTTTAGGGTACGGGTTAGGATTAGGGTACGTGTTAGGGTTAGGGTAGGGGTTAGGGTTAGGGTACGCATTAGGGTTAGGGTAGTTATTAAACCTATCCCACTCTCTAGATACCCCTTAGCACGTAAAGGAATATTATTTGGGGGTCCAGCCATGGAGAAGAGTTTAGACACTAGGATAAGATAAGGAACACACCCATTATAAAGAAATCACATTAGGATTCTGTTTTTAAGCTGTTCCTTAAAACACTAGTGCTTAGGAAATCTATTGGAGGCAGAAGCACTCAACGGTAGCCTAGGGTTAGGGTTCGGCTTAGGGTTAGGCTTAGGGTACGACTTAGGGTTCGGGTACGGCATAGGGTATGGGTTAGGGTTAGGGTTAGTGTTAGGGTTAGGGCTCGGTTTAGGGTACGGGTTAGGATTAGGGTACGTGTTAGGTTTAGGGTAGGGGTTAGGGTTAGGGTACGCATTAGGGTTAGGGTAGTTATTAAACCTATCCCACTATCTAGATACCCCTTAGCACGTAAAGGAATATTATTTGGGGGTCCAGCCATGGAGAAGAGTTTAGACACTAGGATAAGATAAGGAACACACCCATTATAAAGAAATCACATTAGGATTCTCTTTTTAAGCTGTTCCTTCAAACACTAGTGCTTAGGAAATCTATTGGAGGCAGAAGCAGTCAAGGGTAGCCTAGGGTTAGGGTTAGGCTTAGGGTTAGGCTTAGGGTACGGCTTAGGGTACGGGTTCGGGGAGGGGTTCGGGTACGGTGTAGGGTATGGGTTAGGGTTAGGGTTAGTGTTAGGGTTAGGGCTCGGTTTAGGGTACTGGTTAGGATTAGGGTACGTGTTAGGGTTAGGGGAGGGGTTAGGGTTAGGGTACGCGTTAGGGTTAGGGTAGTTATTAAACCTATCCCACTCTCTAGATACCCCTTAGCACGTAAAGGAATATTATTTGCGGGTCCAGCCATGGAGAAGAGTTTAGACACTAGGATAAAATAAGGAACACATACATTATAAAGAAATCACATTAGGATTCTCTTTTTAAGCTGTTCCTTCAAACACTAGTGCTTAGGAAATCTATTGGAGGCAGAAGCAGTCAAGGGTAGCCTAGGGTTAGGGTTAGGCTTAGGGTTAGGGTTAGGGTACGGCTTAGAGTAGGGGTTTGGGGAGAGGTTCGGGTACGGCGTAGGGTATGGGTTAGGGTTAGGGTTAGGGGTAGTGTTAGGGTTAGGGCTCGGTTTAGGGTACGGGTTAGGATTAGGGTACGTGTTAGGGTTAGGGTAGGGGTTAGGGTTAGGGTACGCGTTAGGGTTAGGGTAGTTATTAAACCTATCCCACTCTCTAGATACCCCTTAGCACGTAAAGGAATATTATTTGGGGGTCCAGCCATGGAGAAGAGTTTAGACACTAGGATAAGATAAGGAACACACCCATTATAAAGAAATCACATTAGGATTCTCTTTTTAAGCTGTTCCTTCAAACACTAGTGCTTAGGAAATCTATTGGAGGCAGAAGCAGTCAAGGGTAGCCTAGGGTTAGGGTTAGGCTTAGGGTTAGGCTTAGGGTACGGCTTAGGGTACGGGTTCGGGGAGGGGTTCGGGTACGGCGTAGGGTATGGGTTAGGGTTAGGGTTAGTGTTAGGGTTAGGGCTCGGTTTAGGGTACTGGTTAGGATTAGGGTACGTGTTAGGGTTAGGGGAGGGGTTAGGGTTAGGGTACGCGTTAGGGTTAGGGTAGTTATTAAACCTATCCCACTCTCTAGATACCCCTTAGCACGTAAAGGAATATTATTTGCGGGTCCAGCCATGGAGAAGAGTTTAGACACTAGGATAAAATAAGGAACACATACATTATAAAGAAATCACATTAGGATTCTCTTTTTAAGCTGTTCCTTAAAACACTAGTGCTTAGGAAATCTATTGGAGGCAGAAGCAGTCAAGGGTAGCCTAGGGTTAGGGTTAGGCTTAGGGTTAGGGTTAGGGTACGGCTTAGGGTAGGGGTTTGGGGAGAGGTTCGGGTATGGCGTAGGGTATGGGTTAGGGTTAGGGTTAGGGTTAGTGTTAGGGTTAGGGCTCGGTTTAGGGTACGGGTTAGGATTAGGGTACGTGTTAGGGTTAGGGTAGGGGTTAGGGTTAGGGTACGCGTTAGGGTTAGGGTAGTTATTAAACCTATCCCACTCTCTAGGTACCCCTTAGCACGTAAAGGAATATTATTTGGGGGTCCAGCCATGGAGAAGAGTTTAGACACTAGGATAAGATAAGGAACACACCCATTATAAAGAAATCACATTAGGATTCTCTTTTTAAGCTGTTCCTTCAAACACTAGTGCTTAGGAAATCTATTGGAGGCAGAAGCAGTCAAGGGTAGCCTAGGGTTAGGGTTAGGCTTAGGGTTAGGCTTAGGGTACGGCTTAGGGTACGGGTTCGGGGAGGGGTTCGGGTACGGCGTAGGGTATGGGTTAGGGTTAGGGTTAGTGTTAGGGTTAGGGCTCGGTTTAGGGTACGGGTTAGAATTAGGGTACGTGTTAGGGTTAGGGTAGGGGTTAGGGTTAGGGTACGCGTTAGGCTTAGGGTAGTTATTAAACCTATCCCACTCTCTAGATACCCCTTAGCACGTAAAGGAATATTATTTGCGGGTCCAGCCATGGAGAAGAGTTTAGAAACTAGGATAAGATAAGGAACACATACATTATAAAGAAATCACATTAGGATTCTCTTTTTAAGCTGTTCCTTCAAACACTAGTGCTTAGGAAATCTATTGGAGGCAGAAGCAGTCAAGGGTAGCCTAGGGTTAGGGTTAGGCTAAGGGTTAGGCTTTGGGTACGGCTTAGGGTACGGTTTCGGGGAGGGGTTCGGGTACGGCGTAGGGTATGGTTTAGGGTTAGGGTTAGTGTTAGGGTTAGGGCTCGGTTTAGGGTACGGGTTAGGATTAGGGTACGTGTTAGGGTTAGGGTACGGTTTAGGCTTAGGGTACGCATTAGGGTTAGGGTAGTTATTAAACCTATCCCACTCTCTAGATACCCCTTAGCACGTAAAGGTATATTATTTGGGGGTCTAGCCATGGAGAAGAGTTTAGACACTAGGATAAGATAAGGAACACACCCATTATAAAGAAATCACATTAGGATTCTCTTTTTAAGCTGTTCCTTCAAACACTAGTGCTTAGGAAATCTATTGGAGGCAGAAGCAGTCAAGGGTAGCCTAGGGTTAGGGTTAGGCTTAGGGTTAGGCTTAGGGTACGGCTTAGGGTACGGGTTCGGGGAGGGGTTCGGGTACGGCGTAGGGTATGGGTTAGGGTTAGGGTTAGGGTTAGTGTTAGGGTTAGGGCTCGGTTTAGGGTACGGGTTAGGATTAGGGTACGTGTTAGGGTTAGGGTAGGGGTTAGGGTTAGGGTATGCATTAGGGTTAGGGTAGTTAGTAAACCTATCCCACTCTCTAGATACCCCTTAGCACGTAAAGGAATATTATTTGGGGGTCCAGCCATGGAGAAGAGTTTAGACACTAGGATAAGATAAGGAACACACCCATTATAAAGAAATCACATTAGGATTCTCTTTTTAAGCTGTTCCTTCAAACACTAGTGCTTAGGAAATCTATTGGAGGCAGAAGCAGTCAAGGGTAGCCTAGGGTTAGGGTTAGGCTTAGGGTTAGGCTTAGGGTACGGCTTAGGGTACGGGTTCGGGGAGGGGTTCGGGTACGGCGTAGGGTATGGGTTAGGGTTAGGGTTAGGGTTAGTGTTAGGGTTAGGGCTCGGTTTAGGGTACGGGTTAGGATTAGGGTACGTGTTAGGGTTAGAGTAGGGGTTAGGGTTAGGGTACGCGTTAGGGTTAGGGTAGTTATTAAACCTATCCCACTCTCTAGATACCCCTTAGCACGTAAAGGAATATTATTTGGGGGTCCAGCCATGGAGAAGAGTTTAGACACTAGGATAAGATAAGGAACACACCCATTATAAAGAAATCACATTAGGATTCTCTTTTTAAGCTGTTCCTTAAAACACTAGTGCTTAGGAAATCTATTGGAGGCAGAAGTAGTAAAGGGTAGCCTAGGGTTAGGGTTAGGCTTAGGGTACGGCTTAGGGTACGGGTTCGGGGAGGGGTTCGGGTACGGCGTAGGGTATGGGTTAGGGTTAGGGTTAGGGTTTGAGTTAGGGTTAGGGCTCGGTTTAGGGTACGGGTTAGGATTAGGGTAGGGGTTAGGGTTAGGGTACGCGTTAGGGTTAGGGTAGTTATTAAACCTATCCCACTCTCTAGATACCCCTTAGCACGTAAAGGAATATTATTTGGGGGTCCAGCCATGGAGAAGAGTTTAGACACTAGGATAAGATAAGGAACACACCCATTATGAAGAAATCACATTAGGATTCTCTTTTTAAGCTGTTCCTTCAAACACTAGTGCTTAGGAAATCTATTGGAGGCAGAAGCAGTCAAGAGTAGCCTAGGGTTAGGCTTAGGCTTAGGGTTAGGCTTAGGGTACGGCTTAGGGTACGGGTTCGGGGAGGGGTTCGGGTACGGCGTAGGGTATGGGTTAGGGTTAGGGTTAGGGTTTGAGTTAGGGTTAGGGCTCGGTTTAGGGTACGGGTTAGGATTAGGGTACGTTTTAGGGTTAGGGTAGGGGTTAGGGTTAGGGTACGCGTTAGGGTTAGGGTAGTTATTAAACCTATCTCACTCTCTAGATATCCCTTAGCACGTAAAGGAATATTATTTGGGGGTCCAGCCATGGAGAAGAGTTTAGACACTAGGATAAGATAAGGAACACACCCATTATAAAGAAATCACATTAGGATTCTCTTTTTAAGCTGTTCCTTCAAACACTAGTGCTTAGGAAATCTATTGGAGGCAGAAGCAGTCAAGGGTAGCCTAGGGTTAGGGTTAGGCTTAGGGTTAGGATTAGGGTACGGCTTAGGGTACGGGTTCGGGGAGGGGTTCGGGTACGGCGTAGGGTATGGCTTAGGGTTAGGGTTAGGGTTAGTGTTAGGGTTAGGGCTCGGTTTAGGGTACGGGTTAGGATTAGGGTACGTGTTAGGGTTAGGGTAGGGGTTAGGGTTAGGGTACGCATTAGGGTTAGGGTAGTTATTAAACCTATCCCACTCTCTAGATACCCCTTAGCACGTAAAGGAATATTATTTGGGGGTCCAGCCATGGAGAAGAGTTTAGACACTAGGATAAGATAAGGAACACACCCATTATAAAGAAATCACATTAGGATTCTCTTTTTAAGCTGTTCCTTCAAACACTAGTGCTTAGGAAATCTATTGGAGGCAGAAGCAGTCAAGGGTAGCCTAGGGTTAGGGTTAGGCTTAGGGTTAGGCTTAGGGTACGGCTTAGGGTACGGGTTCGGGGAGGGGTTCGGGTACGGCGTAGGGTATGGGTTAGGGTTAGGGTTAGGGTTAGTGTTAGGGTTAGGGCTCAGTTTAGGGTACGGGTTAGGATTAGGGTACGTGTTAGGGTTAGGGTAGGGGTTAGGGTTAGGGTACGCGTTAGGGTTAGGGTAGTTATTAAACCTATCCCACTCTCTAGATACCCCTTAGCACGTAAAGGAATATAATTTGGGGGTCCAGCCATGGACAAGAGTTTAGACACTAGGATAAGATAAGGAACACACCCATTATAAACAAATCACATTAGGATTCTGTTTTTAAGCTGTTCCTTAAAACACTAGTGCTTAGGAAATCTATTGGAGGCAGAAGCACTCAACGGTAGCCTAGGGTTAGGGTTCGGCTTAGGGTTAGGCTTAGGGTACGACTTAGGGTTCGGGTACGGCATAGGGTATGGGTTAGGGTTAGGGTTAGTGTTAGGGTTAGGGCTCGGTTTAGGGTACGGGTTAGGATTAGGGTACGTGTTAGGGTTAGGGTAGGGGTTAGGGTTAGGGTACGCATTAGGGTTAGGGTAGTTATTAAACCTATCCCACTATCTAGATACCCCTTAGCACGTAAAGGAATATTATTTGGGGGTCCAGCCATGGAGAAGAGTTTAGACACTAGGATAAGATAAGGAACACACCCATTATAAAGAAATCACATTAGGATTCTCTTTTTAAGCTGTTCCTTCAAACACTAGTGCTTAGGAAATCTATTGGAGGCAGAAGCAGTCAAGGGTAGCCTAGGGTTAGGGTTAGGCTTAGGGTTAGGCTTAGGGTACGGCTTAGGGTACGGGTTCGGGGCGGGGTTCGGGTACGGCGTAGGGTATGGGTTAGGGTTAGGGTTAGTGTTAGGGTTAGGGCTCGGTTTAGGGTACTGGTTAGGATTAGGGTACGTGTTAGGGTTAGGGGAGGGGTTAGGGTTAGGGTACGCGTTAGGGTTAGGGTAGTTATTAAACCTATCCCACTCTCTAGATACCCCTTAGCACGTAAAGGAATATTATTTGCGGGTCCAGCCATGGAGAAGAGTTTAGACACTAGGATAAAATAAGGAACACATACATTATAAAGAAATCACATTAGGATTCTCTTTTTAAGCTGTTCCTTAAAACACTAGTGCTTAGGAAATCTATTGGAGGCAGAAGCAGTCAAGGGTAGCCTAGGGTTAGGGTTAGGCTTAGGGTTAGGGTTAGGGTACGGCTTAGAGTAGGGGTTTGGGGAGAGGTTCGGGTACGGCGTAGGGTATGGGTTAGGGTTAGGGTTAGGGTTAGTGTTAGGGTTAGGGCTCGGTTTAGGGTACGGGTTAGGATTAGGGTACGTGTTAGGGTTAGGGTAGGGGTTAGGGTTAGGGTACGCGTTAGGGTTAGGGTAGTTATTAAACCTATCCCACTCTCTAGATACCCCTTAGCACGTAAAGGAATATTATTTGGGGGTCCAGCCATGGAGAAGAGTTTAGACACTAGGATAAGATAAGGAACACACCCATTATAAAGAAATCACATTAGGATTCTCTTTTTAAGCTGTTCCTTCAAACACTAGTGCTTAGGAAATCTATTGGAGGCAGAAGCAGTCAAGGGTAGCCTAGGGTTAGGGTTAGGCTTAGGGTTAGGCTTAGGGTACGGCTTAGGGTACGGGTTCGGGGAGGGGTTCGGGTACGGCGTAGGGTATGGGTTAGGGTTAGGGTTAGGGTTAGTGTTAGGGTTAGGGCTCGGTTTAGGGTACGGGTTAGAATTAGGGTACGTGTTAGGGTTAGGGTAGGGGTTAGGGTTAGGGTACGCGTTAGGCTTAGGGTAGTTATTAAACCTATCCCACTCTCTAGATACCCCTTAGCACGTAAAGGAATATTATTTGCCGGTCCAGCCATGGAGAAGAGTTTAGACACTAGGATAAGATAAGGAACACATACATTATAAAGAAATCACATTAGGATTCTCTTTTTAAGCTGTTCCTTCAAACACTAGTGCTTAGGAAATCTATTGGAGGCAGAAGCAGTCAAGGGTAGCCTAGGGTTAGGGTTAGGCTAAGGGTTAGGCTTTGGGTACGGCTTAGGGTACGGTTTCGGGGAGGGGTTCGGGTACGGCGTAGGGTATGGGTTAGGGTTAGGGTTAGTGTTAGGGTTAGGGCTCGGTTTAGGGTACGGGTTAGGATTAGGGTACGTGTTAGGGTTAGGGTACGGTTTAGGCTTAGGGTACGCGTTAGGGTTAGGGTAGTTATTAAACCTATCCCACTCTCTAGATACCCCTTAGCACGTAAAGGTATATTATTTGGGGGTCCAGCCATGGAGAAGAGTTTAGACACTAGGATAAGATAAGGAACACACCCATTATAAAGAAATCACATTAGGATTCTCTTTTTAAGCTGTTCCTTCAAACAGTAGTGCTTAGGAAATCTATTGGAGGCAGAAGCAGTCAAGGGTAGCCAAGGGTTAGGGTTAGGCTTAGGGTTAGGCTTAGGGTACGGCTTAGGGTACGGGTTCGGGGAGGGGTTCGGGTACGGCGTAGGGTATGGGTTAGGGTTAGGGTTAGGGTTTGAGTTACGGTTAGGGCTCGGTTTAGGGTACGGGTTAGGATTAGGGTACGTTTTAGGGTTAGGGTAGGGGTTAGGGTTAGGGTACGCATTAGGGTTAGGGTAGTTATTAAACCTATCCCGCTCTCTAGATACCCCTTAGCACGTAAAGGAATATTATTTGGGGGTCCAGCCATGGAGAAGAGTTTAGACACTAGGATAAGATAAGGAACACACCCATTATAAAGAAATCACATTAGGATTCTCTTTTTAAGCTGTTCCTTACAACACTAGTGCTTAGGAAATCTATTGGAGGCAGAAGCAGTCAAGGGTAGCCTAGGGTTAGGGTTAGGCTTAGGGTTAGGCTTAGGGTACGGCTTAGGGTACGGGTTCGGGGAGGGGTTCGGGTACGGCGTAGGGTATGGTTTAGGGTTAGGGTTAGGGTTAGTGTTAGGGTTAGGGCTCGGTTTAGGGTACGGGTTAGGATTAGGGTACGTGTTAGGGTTAGGGTAGGGGTTAGGGTTAGGGTATGCATTAGGGTTAGGGTAGTTAGTAAACCTATCCCACTCTCTAGATACCCCTTAGCACGTAAAGGAATATTATTTGGGGGTCCAGCCATGGAGAAGAGTTTAGACACTAGGATAAGATAAGGAACACACCCATTATAAAGAAATCACATTAGGATTCTCTTTTTAAGCTGTTCCTTCAAACACTAGTGCTTAGGAAATCTATTGGAGGCAGAAGCAGTCAAGGGTAGCCTAGGGTTAGGGTTAGGCTTACGGTTAGGCTTAGGGTACGGCTTAGGGTACGGGTTCGGGGAGGGGTTCGGGTACGGCGTAGGGTATGGGTTAGGGTTAGGGTTAGGGTTAGTGTTAGGGTTAGGGCTCGGTTTAGGGTACGGGTTAGGATTAGGGTACGTGTTAGGGTTAGGGTAGGGGTTAGGGTTAGGGTACGCGTTAGGGTTAGGGTAGTTATTAAACCTATCCCACTCTCTAGATACCCCTTAGCACGTAAAGGAATATTATTTGGGGGTCCAGCCATGGAGAAGAGTTTAGACACTAGGATAAGATAAGGAACACACCCATTATAAAGAAATCACATTAGGATTCTCTTTTTAAGCTGTTCCTTAAAACACTAGTGCTTAGGAAATCTATTGGAGGCAGAAGTAGTCAAGGGTAGCCTAGGGTTAGGGTTAGGCTTAGGGTACGGCTTAGGGTACGGGTTCGGGGAGGGGTTCGGGTACGGCGTAGGGTATGGGTTAGGGTTAGGGTTAGGGTTTGAGTTAGGGTTAGGGCTCGGTTTAGGGTACGGGTTAGGATTAGGGTAGGGGTTAGGGTTAGGGTACGCGTTAGGGTTAGGGTAGTTATTAAACCTATCCCACTCTCTAGATACCCCTTAGCACGTAAAGGAATATTATTTGGGGGTCCAGCCATGGAGAAGAGTTTAGACACTAGGATAAGATAAGGAACACACCCATTATGAAGAAATCACATTAGGATTCTCTTTTTAAGCTGTTCCTTCAAACACTAGTGCTTAGGAAATCTATTGGAGGCAGAAGCAGTCAAGAGTAGCCTAGGGTTAGGCTTAGGCTTAGGGTTAGGCTTAGGGTACGGCTTAGGGTACGGGTTCGGGGAGGGGTTCGGGTACGGCGTAGGGTATGGGTTAGGGTTAGGGTTAGGGTTTGAGTTAGGGTTAGGGCTCGGTTTAGGGTACGGGTTAGGATTAGGGTACGTTTTAGGGTTAGGGTAGGGGTTAGGGTTAGGGTACGCGTTAGGGTTAGGGTAGTTATTAAACCTATCTCACTCTCTAGATATCCCTTAGCTCGTAAAGGAATATTATTTGGGGGTCCAGCCATGGAGAAGAGTTTAGACACTAGGATAAGATAAGGAACACACCCATTATAAAGAAATCACATTAGGATTCTCTTTTTAAGCTGTTCCTTCAAACACTAGTGCTTAGGAAATCTATTGGAGGCAGAAGCAGTCAAGGGTAGCCTAGGGTTAGGGTTAGGCTTAGGGTTAGGATTAGGGTACGGCTTAGGGTACGGGTTCGGGGAGGGGTTCGGGTACGGCGTAGGGTATGGCTTAGGGTTAGGGTTAGGGTTAGTGTTAGGGTTAGGGCTCGGTTTAGGGTACGGGTTAGGATTAGGGTACGTGTTAGGGTTAGGGTAGGGGTTAGGGTTAGGGTACGCATTAGGGTTAGGGTAGTTATTAAACCTATCCCACTCTCTAGATACCCCTTAGCACGTAAAGGAATATTATTTGGGGGTCCAGCCATGGAGAAGAGTTTAGACACTAGGATAAGATAAGGAACACACCCATTATAAAGAAATCACATTAGGATTCTCTTTTTAAGCTGTTCCTTCAAACACTAGTGCTTAGGAAATCTATTGGAGGCAGAAGCAGTCAAGGGTAGCCTAGGGTTAGGGTTAGGCTTAGGGTTAGGCTTAGGGTACGGCTTAGGGTACGGGTTCGGGGAGGGGTTCGGGTACGGCGTAGGGTATGGGTTAGGGTTAGGGTTAGGGTTAGTGTTAGGGTTAGGGCTCAGTTTAGGGTACGGGTTAGGATTAGGGTACGTGTTAGGGTTAGGGTAGGGGTTAGGGTTAGGGTACGCGTTAGGGTTAGGGTAGTTATTAAACCTATCCCACTCTCTAGATACCCCTTAGCACGTAAAGGAATATAATTTGGGGGTCCAGCCATGGACAAGAGTTTAGACACTAGGATAAGATAAGGAACACACCCATTATAAAGAAATCACATTAGGATTCTGTTTTTAAGCTGTTCCTTAAAACACTAGTGCTTAGGAAATCTATTGGAGGCAGAAGCACTCAACGGTAGCCTAGGGTTAGGGTTCGGCTTAGGGTTAGGCTTAGGGTACGACTTAGGGTTCGGGTACGGCATAGGGTATGGGTTAGGGTTAGGGTTAGTGTTAGGGTTAGGGCTCGGTTTAGGGTACGGGTTAGGATTAGGGTACGTGTTAGGGTTAGGGTAGGGGTTAGGGTTAGGGTACGCATTAGGGTTAGGGTAGTTATTAAACCTATCCCACTATCTAGATACCCCTTAGCACGTAAAGGAATATTATTTGGGGGTCCAGCCATGGAGAAGAGTTTAGACACTAGGATAAGATAAGGAACACACCCATTATAAAGAAATCACATTAGGATTCTCTTTTTAAGCTGTTCCTTCAAACACTAGTGCTTAGGAAATCTATTGGAGGCAGAAGCAGTCAAGGGTAGCCTAGGGTTAGGGTTAGGCTTAGGGTAAGGCTTAGGGTACGGCTTAGGGTACGGGTTCGGGGAGGGGTTCGGGTACGGCGTAGGGTATGGGTTAGGGTTAGGGTTAGTGTTAGGGTTAGGGCTCGGTTTAGGGTACTGGTTAGGATTAGGGTACGTGTTAGGGTTAGGGGAGGGGTTAGGGTTAGGGTACGCGTTAGGGTTAGGGTAGTTATTAAACCTATCCCACTCTCTAGATACCCCTTAGCACGTAAAGGAATATTATTTGCGGGTCCAGCTATGGAGAAGAGTTTAGACACTAGGATAAAATAAGGAACACATACATTATAAAGAAATCACATTAGGATTCTCTTTTTAAGCTGTTCCTTAAAACACTAGTGCTTAGGAAATCTATTGGAGGCAGAAGCAGTCAAGGGTAGCCTAGGGTTAGGGTTAGGCTTAGGGTTAGGGTTAGGGTACGGCTTAGAGTAGGGGTTTGGGGAGAGGTTCGGGTACGGCGTAGGGTATGGGTTAGGGTTAGGGTTAGGGTTAGTGTTAGGGTTAGGGCTCGGTTTAGGGTACGGGTTAGGATTAGGGTACGTGTTAGGGTTAGGGTACGGTTTAGGCTTAGGGTACGCGTTAGGGTTAGGGTAGTTATTAAACCTATCCCACTCTCTAGATACCCCTTAGCACGTAAAGGTATATTATTTGGGGGTCCAGCCATGGAGAAGAGTTTAGACACTAGGATAAGATAAGGAACACACCCATTATAAAGAAATCACATTAGGATTCTCTTTTTAAGCTGTTCCTTCAAACAGTAGTGCTTAGGAAATCTATTGGAGGCAGAAGCAGTCAAGGGTAGCCAAGGGTTAGGGTTAGGCTTAGGGTTAGGCTTAGGGTACGGCTTAGGGTACGGGTTCGGGGAGGGGTTCGGGTACGGCGTAGGGTATGGGTTAGGGTTAGGGTTAGGGTTTGAGTTACGGTTAGGGCTCGGTTTAGGGTACGGGTTAGGATTAGGGTACGTTTTAGGGTTAGGGTAGGGGTTAGGGTTAGGGTACGCATTAGGGTTAGGGTAGTTATTAAACCTATCCCGCTCTCTAGATACCCCTTAGCACGTAAAGGAATATTATTTGGGGGTCCAGCCATGGAGAAGAGTTTAGACACTAGGATAAGATAAGGAACACACCCATTATAAAGAAATCACATTAGGATTCTCTTTTTAAGCTGTTCCTTACAACACTAGTGCTTAGGAAATCTATTGGAGGCAGAAGCAGTCAAGGGTAGCCTAGGGTTAGGGTTAGGCTTAGGGTTAGGCTTAGGGTACGGCTTAGGGTACGGGTTCGGGGAGGGGTTCGGGTACGGCGTAGGGTATGGTTTAGGGTTAGGGTTAGGGTTAGTGTTAGGGTTAGGGCTCGGTTTAGGGTACGGGTTAGGATTAGGGTACGTGTTAGGGTTAGGGTAGGGGTTAGGGTTAGGGTATGCATTAGGGTTAGGGTAGTTAGTAAACCTATCCCACTCTCTAGATACCCCTTAGCACGTAAAGGAATATTATTTGGGGGTCCAGCCATGGAGAAGAGTTTAGACACTAGGATAAGATAAGGAACACACCCATTATAAAGAAATCACATTAGGATTCTCTTTTTAAGCTATTCCTTCAAACACTAGTGCTTAGGAAATCTATTGGAGGCAGAAGCAGTCAAGGGTAGCCTAGGGTTAGGGTTAGGCTTACGGTTAGGCTTAGGGTACGGCTTAGGGTACGGGTTCGGGGAGGGGTTCGGGTACGGCGTAGGGTATGGGTTAGGGTTAGGGTTAGGGTTAGTGTTAGGGTTAGGGCTCGGTTTAGGGTACGGGTTAGGATTAGGGTACGTGTTAGGGTTAGGGTAGGGGTTAGGGTTAGGGTACGCGTTAGGGTTAGGGTAGTTATTAAACCTATCCCACTCTCTAGATACCCCTTAGCACGTAAAGGAATATTATTTGGGGGTCCAGCCATGGAGAAGAGTTTAGACACTAGGATAAGATAAGGAACACACCCATTATGAAGAAATCACATTAGGATTCTCTTTTTAAGCTGTTCCTTCAAACACTAGTGCTTAGGAAATCTATTGGAGGCAGAAGCAGTCAAGAGTAGCCTAGGGTTAGGCTTAGGCTTAGGGTTAGGCTTAGGGTACGGCTTAGGGTACGGGTTCGGGGAGGGGTTCGGGTACGGCGTAGGGTATGGGTTAGGGTTAGGGTTAGGGTTTGAGTTAGGGTTAGGGCTCGGTTTAGGGTACGGGTTAGGATTAGGGTACGTTTTAGGGTTAGGGTAGGGGTTAGGGTTAGGGTACGCGTTAGGGTTAGGGTAGTTATTAAACCTATCTCACTCTCTAGATATCCCTTAGCACGTAAAGGAATATTATTTGGGGGTCCAGCCATGGAGAAGAGTTTAGACACTAGGATAAGATAAGGAACACACCCATTATAAAGAAATCACATTAGGATTCTCTTTTTAAGCTGTTCCTTCAAACACTAGTGCTTAGGAAATCTATTGGAGGCAGAAGCAGTCAAGGGTAGCCTAGGGTTAGGGTTAGGCTTAGGGTTAGGATTAGGGTACGGCTTAGGGTACGGGTTCGGGGAGGGGTTCGGGTACGGCGTAGGGTATGGCTTAGGGTTAGGGTTAGGGTTAGTGTTAGGGTTAGGGCTCGGTTTAGGGTACGGGTTAGGATTAGGGTACGTGTTAGGGTTAGGGTAGGGGTTAGGGTTAGGGTACGCATTAGGGTTAGGGTAGTTATTAAACCTATCCCACTCTCTAGATACCCCTTAGCACGTAAAGGAATATTATTTGGGGGTCCAGCCATGGAGAAGAGTTTAGACACTAGGATAAGATAAGGAACACACCCATTATAAAGAAATCACATTAGGATTCTCTTTTTAAGCTGTTCCTTCAAACACTAGTGCTTAGGAAATCTATTGGAGGCAGAAGCAGTCAAGGGTAGCCTAGGGTTAGGGTTAGGCTTAGGGTTAGGCTTAGGGTACGGCTTAGGGTACGGGTTCGGGGAGGGGTTCGGGTACGGCGTAGGGTATGGGTTAGGGTTAGGGTTAGGGTTAGTGTTAGGGTTAGGGCTCAGTTTAGGGTACGGGTTAGGATTAGGGTACGTGTTAGGGTTAGGGTAGGGGTTAGGGTTAGGGTACGCGTTAGGGTTAGGGTAGTTATTAAACCTATCCCACTCTCTAGATACCCCTTAGCACGTAAAGGAATATAATTTGGGGGTCCAGCCATGGACAAGAGTTTAGACACTAGGATAAGATAAGGAACACACCCATTATAAAGAAATCACATTAGGATTCTGTTTTTAAGCTGTTCCTTAAAACACTAGTGCTTAGGAAATCTCTTGGAGGCAGAAGCACTCAACGGTAGCCTAGGGTTAGGGTTCGGCTTAGGGTTAGGCTTAGGGTACGACTTAGGGTTCGGGTACGGCATAGGGTATGGGTTAGGGTTAGGGTTAGTGTTAGGGTTAGGGCTCGGTTTAGGGTACGGGTTAGGATTAGGGTACGTGTTAGGGTTAGGGTAGGGGTTAGGGTTAGGGTACGCATTAGGGTTAGGGTAGTTATTAAACCTATCCCACTATCTAGATACCCCTTAGCACGTAAAGGAATATTATTTGGGGGTCCAGCCATGGAGAAGAGTTTAGACACTAGGATAAGATAAGGAACACACCCATTATAAAGAAATCACATTAGGATTCTCTTTTTAAGCTGTTCCTTCAAACACTAGTGCTTAGGAAATCTATTGGAGGCAGAAGCAGTCAAGGGTAGCCTAGGGTTAGGGTTAGGCTTAGGGTAAGGCTTAGGGTACGGCTTAGGGTACGGGTTCGGGGAGGGGTTCGGGTACGGCGTAGGGTATGGGTTAGGGTTAGGGTTAGTGTTAGGGTTAGGGCTCGGTTTAGGGTACTGGTTAGGATTAGGGTACGTGTTAGGGTTAGGGGAGGGGTTAGGGTTAGGGTACGCGTTAGGGTTAGGGTAGTTATTAAACCTATCCCACTCTCTAGATACCCCTTAGCACGTAAAGGAATATAATTTGGGGGTCCAGCCATGGAGAAGAGTTTAGACACTAGGATAAGATAAGGAACACACCCATTATAAAGAAATCACATTAGGATTCTCTTTTTAAGCTGTTCCTTCAAACACTAGTGCTTAGGAAATCTATTGGAGGCAGAAGCAGTCAAGGGTAGCCTAGGGTTAGGGTTAGGCTTAGGGTTAGGATTAGGGTACGGCTTAGGGTACGGGTTCGGGGAGGGGTTCGGGTACGGCGTAGGGTATGGCTTAGGGTTAGGGTTAGGGTTAGTGTTAGGGTTAGGGCTCGGTTTAGGGTACGGGTTAGGATTAGGGTACGTGTTAGGGTTAGGGTAGGGGTTAGGGTTAGGGTACGCATTAGGGTTAGGGTAGTTATTAAACCTATCCCACTCTCTAGATACCCCTTAGCACGTAAAGGAATATTATTTGGGGGTCCAGCCATGGAGAAGAGTTTAGACACTAGGATAAGATAAGGAACACACCCATTATAAAGAAATCACATTAGGATTCTCTTTTTAAGCTGTTCCTTCAAACACTAGTGCTTAGGAAATCTATTGGAGGCAGAAGCAGTCAAGGGTAGCCTAGGGTTAGGGTTAGGCTTAGGGTTAGGCTTAGGGTACGGCTTAGGGTACGGGTTCGGGGAGGGGTTCGGGTACGGCGTAGGGTATGGGTTAGGGTTAGGGTTAGGGTTAGTGTTAGGGTTAGGGCTCAGTTTAGGGTACGGGTTAGGATTAGGGTACGTGTTAGGGTTAGGGTAGGGGTTAGGGTTAGGGTACGCGTTAGGGTTAGGGTAGTTATTAAACCTATCCCACTCTCTAGATACCCCTTAGCACGTAAAGGAATATAATTTGGGGGTCCAGCCATGGACAAGAGTTTAGACACTAGGATAAGATAAGGAACACACCCATTATAAAGAAATCACATTAGGATTCTGTTTTTAAGCTGTTCCTTAAAACACTAGTGCTTAGGAAATCTATTGGAGGCAGAAGCACTCAACGGTAGCCTAGGGTTAGGGTTCGGCTTAGGGTTAGGCTTAGGGTACGACTTAGGGTTCGGGTACGGCATAGGGTATGGGTTAGGGTTAGGGTTAGTGTTAGGGTTAGGGCTCGGTTTAGGGTACGGGTTAGGATTAGGGTACGTGTTAGGGTTAGGGTAGGGGTTAGGGTTAGGGTACGCATTAGGGTTAGGGTAGTTATTAAACCTATCCCACTATCTAGATACCCCTTAGCACGTAAAGGAATATTATTTGGGGGTCCAGCCATGGAGAAGAGTTTAGACACTAGGATAAGATAAGGAACACACCCATTATAAAGAAATCACATTAGGATTCTCTTTTTAAGCTGTTCCTTCAAACACTAGTGCTTAGGAAATCTATTGGAGGCAGAAGCAGTCAAGGGTAGCCTAGGGTTAGGGTTAGGCTTAGGGTAAGGCTTAGGGTACGGCTTAGGGTACGGGTTCGGGGAGGGGTTCGGGTACGGCGTAGGGTATGGGTTAGGGTTAGGGTTAGTGTTAGGGTTAGGGCTCGGTTTAGGGTACTGGTTAGGATTAGGGTACGTGTTAGGGTTAGGGGAGGGGTTAGGGTTAGGGTACGCGTTAGGGTTAGGGTAGTTATTAAACCTATCCCACTCTCTAGATACCCCTTAGCACGTAAAGGAATATTATTTGCGGGTCCAGCTATGGAGAAGAGTTTAGACACTAGGATAAAATAAGGAACACATACATTATAAAGAAATCACATTAGGATTCTCTTTTTAAGCTGTTCCTTAAAACACTAGTGCTTAGGAAATCTATTGGAGGCAGAAGCAGTCAAGGGTAGCCTAGGGTTAGGGTTAGGCTTAGGGTTAGGGTTAGGGTACGGCTTAGAGTAGGGGTTTGGGGAGAGGTTCGGGTACGGCGTAGGGTATGGGTTAGGGTTAGGGTTAGGGTTAGTGTTAGGGTTAGGGCTCGGTTTAGGGTACGGGTTAGGATTAGGGTATGTGTTAGGGTTAGGGTAGGGGTTAGGGTTAGGGTACGCGTTAGGGTTAGGGTAGTTATTAAACCTATCCCACTCTCTAGATACCCCTTAGCACGTAAAGGAATATTATTTGGGGGTCCAGCCATGGAGAAGAGTTTAGACACTAGGATAAGATAAGGAACACACCCATTATAAAGAAATCACATTAGGATTCTCTTTTTAAGCTGTTCCTTCAAACACTAGTGCTTAGGAAATCTATTGGAGGCAGAAGCAGTCAAGGGTAGCCTAGGGTTAGGGTTAGGCTTAGGGTTAGGCTTAGGGTACGGCTTAGGGTACGGGTTCGGGGAGGGGTTCGGGTACGGCGTAGGGTATGGGTTAGGGTTAGGGTTAGGGTTTGAGTTACGGTTAGGGCTCGGTTTAGGGTAAGGGTTAGGATTAGGGTACGTGTTAGGGTTAGGGTAGGGGTTAGGGTTAGGGTACGCGTTAGGGTTAGGGTAGTTATTAAACCTATCCCGCTCTCTAGATACCCCTTAGCACGTAAAGGAATATTATTTGGGGGTCCAGCCATGGAGAAGAGTTTAGACACTAGGATAAGATAAGGAACACACCCATTATAAAGAAATCACATTAGGATTCTCTTTTTAAGCTGTTCCTTCAAACACTAGTGCTTAGGAAATCTATTGGAGGCAGAAGCAGTCAAGGGTAGCCTAGGGTTAGGGTTAGGCTTAGGGTTAGGCTTAGGGTACGGCTTAGGGTACGGGTTCGGGGAGGGGTTCGGGTACGGCGTAGGGTATGGGTTAGGGTTAGGGTTAGGGTTAGGGTTAGGGCTCGGTTTAGGGTACGGGTTAGGATTAGGGTACGTGTTAGGGTTAGGGTAGGGGTTAGGGTTAGGGTACGCATTAGGGTTAGGGTAGTTAGTAAACCTATCCCACTCTCTAGATACCCCTTAGCACGTAAAGGAATATTATTTGGGGGTCCAGCCATGGAGGAGGGTTTAGACACTAGGATAAGATAAGGAACACACCCATTATAAAGAAATCACATTAGGATTCTCTTTTTAAGCTGTTCCTTCAAACACTAGTGCTTAGGAAATCTATTGGAGGCAGAAGCAGTCAAGGGTAGCCTAGGGTTAGGGTTAGGCTTAGGGTACAGCTTAGGGTACGGGTTCGGGGAGGGTTTCGGGTACGGCGTAGGGTAAGTTTTAGGGTTAGGGTTAGTGTTAGGGTTAGGGCTCGGTTTAGGGTACAGGTTAGGATTTGGGTACGTGTTAGGGTTAGGGTAGGGGTTAGGGTTAGGGTATGCTTTAAGTTTAGGGTAGTTATTAAACCTATCCCACTCTCTAGATACCCCTTAGCACGTAAAGAATATTATTTGGGGGTCCCACCATGGAGAAGAGTTTAGACACTAGGATAAGATAAGGAACACACCCATTATAAAGAAAACACATTAGGATTCGCTTTTTAAGCTGTTCCTTGAAACACTAGTGCTTAGGAAATCTATTGGAGGCAGAAGCAGTCAAGGGTAGCCTAGGGTTAGGGTTAGGCTTAGGGTTAGGCTTAGGGTAAGGCTTAGGGTAGGGGTTCGGGGAGGGGTTCGGGTACGGCGTAGGGTATGGGTTAGGGTTAGGGTTAGGGTTAGTGTTAGGGTTAGGGCTCGGTTTAGGGTACGGGTTAGGATTAGGGTACGTGTTAGGGTTAGGGTACGGTTTAGGCTTAGGGTACGCGTTAGGGTTAGGGTAGTTATTAAACCTATCCCACTCTCTAGATACCCCTTAGCACGTAAAGGTATATTATTTGGGGGTCCAGCCATGGAGAAGAGTTTAGACACTAGGATAAGATAAGGAACACACCCATTATAAAGAAATCACATTAGGATTCTCTTTTTAAGCTGTTCCTTCAAACACTAGTGCTTAGGAAATCTATTGGAGGCAGAAGCAGTCAAGGGTAGCCAAGGGTTAGGGTTAGGCTTAGGGTTAGGCTTAGGGTACGGCTTAGGGTACGGGTTCGGGGAGGGGTTCGGGTACGGCGTAGGGTATGGGTTAGGGTTAGGGTTAGGGTTTGAGTTACGGTTAGGGCTCGGTTTAGGGTACGGGTTAGGATTAGGGTACGTTTTAGGGTTAGGGTAGGGGTTAGGGTTAGGGTACGCATTAGGGTTAGGGTAGTTATTAAACCTATCCCGCTCTCTAGATACCCCTTAGCACGTAAAGGAATATTATTTGGGGGTCCAGCCATGGAGAAGAGTTTAGGCACTAGGATAAGATAAGGAACACACCCATTATAAAGAAATCACATTAGGATTCTCTTTTTAAGCTGTTCCTTACAACACTAGTGCTTAGGAAATCTATTGGAGGCAGAAGCAGTCAAGGGTAGCCTAGGGTTAGGGTTAGGCTTAGGGTTAGGCTTAGGGTACGGCTTAGGGTACGGGTTCGGGGAGGGGTTCGGGTACGGCGTAGGGTATGGGTTAGGGTTAGGGTTAGGGTTAGTGTTAGGGTTAGGGCTCGGTTTAAGGTACGGGTTAGGATTAGGGTACGTGTTAGGGTTAGGGTAGGGGTTAGGGTTAGGGTATGCATTAGGGTTAGGGTAGTTAGTAAACCTATCCCACTCTCTAGATACCCCTTAGCACGTAAAGGAATATTATTTGGGGGTCCAGCCATGGAGAAGAGTTTAGACACTAGGATAAGATAAGGAACACACCCATTATAAAGAAATCACATTAGGATTCTCTTTTTAAGCTGTTCCTTCAAACACTAGTGCTTAGGAAATCTATTGGAGGCAGAAGCAGTCAAGGGTAGCCTAGGGTTAGGGTTAGGCTTAGGGTTAGGCTTAGGGTACGGCTTAGGGTACGGGTTCGGGGAGGGGTTCGGGTACGGCGTAGGGTATGGGTTAGGGTTAGGGTTAGTGTTAGGGTTAGGGCTCGGTTTAGGGTACTGGTTAGGATTAGGGTACGTGTTAGGGTTAGGGGAGGGGTTAGGGTTAGGGTACGCATTAGGGTTAGGGTAGTTATTAAACCTATCCCACTCTCTAGATACCCCTTAGCACGTAAAGGAATATTATTTGGGGGTCCAGCCATGGAGAAGAGTTTAGACACTAGGATAAGATAAGGAACACACACATTATAAAGAAATCACATTAGGATTCTCTTTTTAAGCTGTTCCTTAAAACACTAGTGCTTAGGAAATCTATTGGAGGCAGAAGTAGTCAAGGGTAGCCTAGGGTTAGGGTTAGGCTTAGGGTACGGCTTAGGGTACGGGTTCGGGGAGGGGTTCGGGTACGGCGTAGGGTATGGGTTAGGGTTAGGGTTAGGGTTAGTGTTAGGGTTAGGGCTCAGTTTAGGGTACGGGTTAGGATTAGGGTACGTGTTAGGGTTAGGGTAGGGGTTAGGGTTAGGGTACGCGTTAGGGTTAGGGTAGTTATTAAACCTATCCCACTCTCTAGATACCCCTTAGCACGTAAAGGAATATAATTTGGGGGTCCAGCCATGGACAAGAGTTTAGACACTAGGATAAGATAAGGAACACACCCATTATAAAGAAATCACATTAGGATTCTGTTTTTAAGCTGTTCCTTAAAACACTAGTGCTTAGGAAATCTATTGGAGGCAGAAGCACTCAACGGTAGCCTAGGGTTAGGGTTCGGCTTAGGGTTAGGCTTAGGGTACGACTTAGGGTTCGGGTACGGCATAGGGTATGGGTTAGGGTTAGGGTTAGTGTTAGGGTTAGGGCTCGGTTTAGGGTACGGGTTAGGATTAGGGTACGTGTTAGGGTTAGGGTAGGGGTTAGGGTTAGGGTACGCATTAGGGTTAGGGTAGTTATTAAACCTATCCCACTATCTAGATACCCCTTAGCACGTAAAGGAATATTATTTGGGGGTCCAGCCATGGAGAAGAGTTTAGACACTAGGATAAGATAAGGAACACACCCATTATAAAGAAATCACATTAGGATTCTCTTTTTAAGCTGTTCCTTCAAACACTAGTGCTTAGGAAATCTATTGGAGGCAGAAGCAGTCAAGGGTAGCCTAGGGTTAGGGTTAGGCTTAGGGTTAGGCTTAGGGTACGGCTTAGGGTACGGGTTCGGGGAGGGGTTCGGGTACGGCGTAGGGTATGGGTTAGGGTTAGGGTTAGTGTTAGGGTTAGGGCTCGGTTTAGGGTACTGGTTAGGATTAGGGTACGTGTTAGGGTTAGGGGAGGGGTTAGGGTTAGGGTACGCGTTAGGGTTAGGGTAGTTATTAAACCTATCCCACTCTCTAGATACCCCTTAGCACGTAAAGGAATATTATTTGCGGGTCCAGCCATGGAGAAGAGTTTAGACACTAGGATAAAATAAGGAACACATACATTATAAAGAAATCACATTAGGATTCTCTTTTTAAGCTGTTCCTTAAAACACTAGTGCTTAGGAAATCTATTGGAGGCAGAAGCAGTCAAGGGTAGCCTAGGGTTAGGGTTAGGCTTAGGGTTAGGGTTAGGGTACGGCTTAGAGTAGGGGTTTGGGGAGAGGTTCGGGTACGGCGTAGGGTATGGGTTAGGGTTAGGGTTAGGGTTAGTGTTAGGGTTAGGGCTCGGTTTAGGGTACGGGTTAGGATTAGGGTATGTGTTAGGGTTAGGGTAGGGGTTAGGGTTAGGGTACGCGTTAGGGTTAGGGTAGTTATTAAACCTATCCCACTCTCTAGATACCCCTTAGAACGTAAAGGAATATTATTTGGGGGTCCAGCCATGGAGAAGAGTTTAGACACTAGGATAAGATAAGGAACACACCCATTATAAAGAAATCACATTAGGATTCTCTTTTTAAGCTGTTCCTTCAAACACTAGTGCTTAGGAAATCTATTGGAGGCAGAAGCAGTCAAGGGTAGCCTAGGGTTAGGGTTAGGCTTAGGGTTAGGCTTAGGGTACGGCTTAGGGTACGGGTTCGGGGAGGGGTTCGGGTACGGCGTAGGGTATGGGTTAGGGTTAGGGTTAGGGTTTGAGTTACGGTTAGGGCTCGGTTTAGGGTAAGGGTTAGGATTAGGGTACGTGTTAGGGTTAGGGTAGGGGTTAGGGTTAGGGTACGCGTTAGGGTTAGGGTAGTTATTAAACCTATCCCGCTCTCTAGATACCCCTTAGCACGTAAAGGAATATTATTTGGGGGTCCAGCCATGGAGAAGAGTTTAGACACTAGGATAAGATAAGGAACACACCCATTATAAAGAAATCACATTAGGATTCTCTTTTTAAGCTGTTCCTTCAAACACTAGTGCTTAGGAAATCTATTGGAGGCAGAAGCAGTCAAGGGTAGCCTAGCGTTAGGGTTAGGCTTAGGGTTAGGCTTAGGGTACGGCTTAGGGTACGGGTTCGGGGAGGGGTTCGGGTACGGCGTAGGGTATGGGTTAGGGTTAGGGTTAGTGTTAGGGTTAGGGCTCGGTTTAGGGTACGGGTTAGGATTAGGGTACGTGTTAGGGTTAGGGTAGGGGTTAGGGTTAGGGTACGCATTAGGGTTAGGGTAGTTAGTAAACCTATCCCACTCTCTAGATACCTCTTAGCACGTAAAGGAATATTATTTGGGGGTCCAGCCATGGAGGAGGGTTTAGACACTAGGATAAGATAAGGAACACACCCATTATAAAGAAATCACATTAGGATTCTCTTTTTAAGCTGTTCCTTCAAACACTAGTGCTTAGGAAATCTATTGGAGGCAGAAGCAGTCAAGGGTAGCCTAGGGTTAGGGTTAGGCTTAGGGTACAGCTTAGGGTACGGGTTCGGGGAGGGTTTCGGGTACGGCGTAGGGTAAGTTTTAGGGTTAGGGTTAGTGTTAGGGTTAGGGCTCGGTTTAGGGTACAGGTTAGGATTTGGGTACGTGTTAGGGTTAGGGTAGGGGTTAGGGTTAGGGTATGCTTTAAGTTTAGGGTAGTTATTAAACCTATCCCACTCTCTAGATACCCCTTAGCACGTAAAGAATATTATTTGGGGGTCCCACCATGGAGAAGAGTTTAGACACTAGGATAAGATAAGGAACACACCCATTATAAAGAAAACACATTAGGATTCGCTTTTTAAGCTGTTCCTTGAAACACTAGTGCTTAGGAAATCTATTGGAGGCAGAAGCAGTCAAGGGTAGCCTAGGGTTAGGGTTAGGCTTAGGGTTAGGCTTAGGGTAAGGCTTAGGGTAGGGGTTCGGGGAGGGGTTCGGGTACGGCGTAGGGTATGGGTTAGGGTTAGGGTTAGGGTTCGTGTTATGGTTAGGGCTCGGTTTAGGGTACGGGTTAGGATTAGGGTACGTGTTAGGGTTAGGGTAGGGGTTAGGGTTAGGGTACGCGTTAGGGTTAGGGTAGTTATTAAACCTATCCCACTCTCTAGATACCCCTTAGCACGTAAAGGAATATTATTTGGGGGTCCAGCCATGGAGAAGAGTTTAGACACTAGGATAAGATAAGGAACACACCCATTATAAAGAAATCACATTAGGATTCTGTTTTTAAGCTGTTCCTTCAAACACTAGTGCTTAGGAAATCTATTGGAGGCAGAAGCAGTCAAGGGTAGCCTAGGGTTAGTGTTAGGCTAAGGGTTAGGCTTTGGGTACGGCTTAGGGTACGGTTTCGGGGAGGGGTTCGGGTACGGCGTAGGGTATGGGTTAGGGTTAGGGTTAGTGTTAGGGTTAGGGCTCGGTTTAGGGTACGGGTTAGGATTAGGGTACGTGTTAGGGTTAGGGTACGGTTTAGGCTTAGGGTACGCGTTAGGGTTAGGGTAGTTATTAAACCTATCCCACTCTCTAGATACCCCTTAGCACGTAAAGGTATATTATTTGGGGGTCCAGCCATGGAGAAGAGTTTAGACACTAGGATAAGATAAGGAACACACCCATTATAAAGAAATCACATTAGGATTCTCTTTTTAAGCTGTTCCTTCAAACACTAGTGCTTAGGAAATCTATTGGAGGCAGAAGCAGTCAAGGGTAGCCAAGGGTTAGGGTTAGGCTTAGGGTTAGGCTTAGGGTACGGCTTAGGGTACGGGTTCGGGGAGGGGTTCGGGTACGGCGTAGGGTATGGGTTAGGGTTTGGGTTAGGGTTTGAGTTACGGTTAGGGCTCGGTTTAGGGTACGGGTTAGGATTAGGGTACGTTTTAGGGTTAGGGTGGGGGTTAGGGTTAGCGTACGCATTAGGGTTAGGGTAGTTATTAAACCTATCCCGCTCTCTAGATACCCCTTAGCACGTAAAGGAATATTATTTGGGGGTCCAGCCATGGAGAAGAGTTTAGACACTAGGATAAGATAAGGAACACACCCATTATAAAGAAATCACATTAGGATTCTCTTTTTAAGCTGTTCCTTACAACACTAGTGCTTAGGAAATCTATTGGAGGCAGAAGCAGTCAAGGGTAGCCTAGGGTTAGGGTTAGGCTTAGGGTTAGGCTTAGGGTACGGCTTAGGGTACGGGTTCGGGGAGGGGTTCGGGTACGGCGTAGGGTATGGGTTAGGGTTAGGGTTAGGGTTAGTGTTAGGGTTAGGGCTCGGTTTAAGGTACGGGTTAGGATTAGGGTACGTGTTAGGGTTAGGGTAGGGGTTAGGGTTAGGGTATGCATTAGGGTTAGGGTAGTTAGTAAACCTATCCCACTCTCTAGATACCCCTTAGCACGTAAAGGAATATTATTTGGGGGTCCAGCCATGGAGAAGAGTTTAGACACTAGGATAAGATAAGGAACACACCCATTATAAAGAAATCACATTAGGATTCTCTTTTTAAGCTGTTCCTTCAAACACTAGTGCTTAGGAAATCTATTGGAGGCAGAAGCAGTCAAGGGTAGCCTAGGGTTAGGGTTAGGCTTAGGGTTAGGCTTAGGGTACGGCTTAGGGTACGGGTTCGGGGAGGGGTTCGGGTACGGCGTAGGGTATGGCTTAGGGTTAGGGTTAGGGTTAGTGTTAGGGTTAGGGCTCGGTTTAGGGTACGGGTTAGGATTAGGGTACGTGTTAGGGTTAGGGTAGGGGTTAGGGTTAGGGTACGCATTAGGGTTAGGGTAGTTATTAAACCTATCCCACTCTCTAGATACCCCTTAGCACGTAAAGGAATATTATTTGGGGGTCCAGCCATGGAGAAGAGTTTAGACACTAGGATAAGATAAGGAACACACCCATTATAAAGAAATCACATTAGGATTCTCTTTTTAAGCTGTTCCTTCAAACACTAGTGCTTAGGAAATCTATTGGAGGCAGAAGCAGTCAAGGGTAGCCTAGGGTTAGGGTTAGGCTTAGGGTTAGGCTTAGGGTACGGCTTAGGGTACGGGTTCGGGGAGGGGTTCGGGTACGGCGTAGGGTATGGGTTAGGGTTAGGGTTAGGGTTAGTGTTAGGGTTAGGGCTCAGTTTAGGGTACGGGTTAGGATTAGGGTACGTGTTAGGGTTAGGGTAGGGGTTAGGGTTAGGGTACGCGTTAGGGTTAGGGTAGTTATTAAACCTATCCCACTCTCTAGATACCCCTTAGCACGTAAAGGAATATAATTTGGGGGTCCAGCCATGGACAAGAGTTTAGACACTAGGATAAGATAAGGAACACACCCATTATAAAGAAATCACATTAGGATTCTGTTTTTAAGCTGTTCCTTAAAACACTAGTGCTTAGGAAATCTATTGAAGGCAGAAGCACTCAACGGTAGCCTAGGGTTAGGGTTCGGCTTAGGGTTAGGCTTAGGGTACGACTTAGGGTTCGGGTACGGCATAGGGTATGGGTTAGGGTTAGGGTTAGTGTTAGGGTTAGGGCTCGGTTTAGGGTACGGGTTAGGATTAGGGTACGTGTTAGGGTTAGGGTAGGGGTTAGGGTTAGGGTACGCATTAGGGTTAGGGTAGTTATTAAACCTATCCCACTATCTAGATACCCCTTAGCACGTAAAGGAATATTATTTGGGGGTCCAGCCATGGAGAAGAGTTTAGACACTAGGATAAGATAAGGAACACACCCATTATAAAGAAATCACATTAGGATTCTCTTTTTAAGCTGTTCCTTCAAACACTGGTGCTTAGGAAATCTATTGGAGGCAGAAGCAGTCAAGGGTAGCCTAGGGTTAGGGTTAGGCTTAGGGTTAGGCTTAGGGTACGGCTTAGGGTACGGGTTCGGGGAGGGGTTCGGGTACGGCGTAGGGTATGGGTTAGGGTTAGGGTTAGTGTTAGGGTTAGGGCTCGGTTTAGGGTACTGGTTAGGATTAGGGTACGTGTTAGGGTTAGGGTAGGGGTTAGGGTTAGGGTACGCGTTAGGGTTAGGGTAGTTATTAAACCTATCCCACTCTCTAGATACCCCTTAGCACGTAAAGGAATATTATTTGCGGGTCCAGCCATGGAGAAGAGTTTAGACACTAGGATAAAATAAGGAACACATACATTATAAAGAAATCACATTAGGATTCTCTTTTTAAGCTGTTCCTTAAAACACTAGTGCTTAGGAAATCTATTGGAGGCAGAAGCAGTCAAGGGTAGCCTAGGGTTAGGGTTAGGCTTAGGGTTAGGGTTAGGGTACGGCTTAGAGTAGGGGTTTGGGGAGAGGTTCGGGTACGGCGTAGGGTATGGGTTAGGGTTAGGGTTAGGGGTAGTGTTAGGGTTAGGGCTCGGTTTAGGGTACGGGTTAGGATTAGGGTACCTGTTAGGGTTAGGGTAGGGGTTAGGGTTAGGGTACGCGTTAGGCTTAGGGTAGTTATTAAACCTATCCCACTCTCTAGATACCCCTTAGCACGTAAAGGAATATTATTTGGGGGTCCAGCCATGGAGAAGAGTTTAGACACTAGGATAAGATAAGGAACACACCCATTATAAAGAAATCACATTAGGATTCTCTTTTTAAGCTGTTCCTTCAAACACTAGTGCTTAGGAAATCTATTGGAGGCAGAAGCAGTCAAGGGTAGCCTAGGGTTAGGGTTAGGCTTAGGGTTAGGCTTAGGGTACGGGTTCGGGGAGGGGTTCGGGTACGGCGTAGGGTATGGGTTAGGGTTAGGGTTAGGGTTTGAGTTACGGTTAGGGCTCGGTTTAGGGTAAGGGTTAGGATTAGGGTACGTGTTAGGGTTAGGGTAGGGGTTAGGGTTAGGGTACGCGTTAGGGTTAGGGTAGTTATTAAACCTATCCCGCTCTCTAGATACCCCTTAGCACGTAAAGGAATATTATTTGGGGGTCCAGCCATGGAGAAGAGTTTAGACACTAGGATAAGATAAGGAACACACCCATTATAAAGAAATCACATTAGGATTCTCTTTTTAAGCTGTTCCTTCAAACACTAGTGCTTAGGAAATCTATTGGAGGCAGAAGCAGTCAAGGGTAGCCTAGGGTTAGGGTTAGGCTTAGGGTTAGGCTTAGGGTACGGCTTAGGGTACGGGTTCGGGGAGGGGTTCGGGTACGGCGTAGGGTATGGGTTAGGGTTAGGGTTAGTGTTAGGGTTAGGGCTCGGTTTAGGGTACGGGTTAGGATTAGGGTACGTGTTAGGGTTAGGGTAGGGGTTAGGGTTAGGGTACGCATTAGGGTTAGGGTAGTTAGTAAACCTATCCCACTCTCTAGATACCCCTTAGCACGTAAAGGAATATTATTTGGGGGTCCAGCCATGGAGGAGAGTTTAGACACTAGGATAAGATAAGGAACACACCCATTATAAAGAAATCACATTAGGATTCTCTTTTTAAGCTGTTCCTTCAAACACTAGTGCTTAGGAAATCTATTGGAGGCAGAAGCAGTCAAGGGTAGCCTAGGGTTAGGGTTAGGCTTAGGGTACAGCTTAGGGTACGGGTTCGGGGAGGGTTTCGGGTACGGCGTAGGGTAAGTTTTAGGGTTAGGGTTAGTGTTAGGGTTAGGGCTCGGTTTAGGGTACAGGTTAGGATTTGGGTACGTGTTAGGGTTAGGGTAGGGGTTAGGGTTAGGGTATGCGTTAAGTTTAGGGTAGTTATTAAACCTATCCCACTCTCTAGATACCCCTTAGCACGTAAAGAATATTATTTGGGGGTCCCACCATGGAGAAGAGTTTAGACACTAGGATAAGATAAGGAACACACCCATTATAAAGAAAACACATTAGGATTCGCTTTTTAAGCTGTTCCTTAAAACACTAGTGCTTAGGAAATCTATTGGAGGCAGAAGCAGTCAAGGGTAGCCTAGGGTTAGGGTTAGGCTTCGGGTTAGGCTTAGGGTAAGGCTTAGGGTAGGGGTTCGGGGAGGGGTTCGGGTACGGCGTAAGGTATGGGTTAGGGTTAGGGTTAGTGTTAGGGTTAGGGCTCGGTTTAGGGTACGGGTTAGGATTAGGGTACGTGTTAGGGTTAGGGTAGGGGTTAGGGTTAGGGTACGCATTAGGGTTAGGGTAGTTATTAAACCTATCCCACTATCTAGATACCCCTTAGCACGTAAAGGAATATTATTTGGGGGTCCAGCCATGGAGAAGAGTTTAGACACTAGGATAAGATAAGGAACACACCCATTATAAAGAAATCACATTAGGATTCTCTTTTTAAGCTGTTCCTTCAAACACTGGTGCTTAGGAAATCTATTGGAGGCAGAAGCAGTCAAGGGTAGCCTAGGGTTAGGGTTAGGCTTAGGGTTAGGCTTAGGGTACGGCTTAGGGTACGGGTTCGGGGAGGGGTTCGGGTACGGCGTAGGGTATGGGTTAGGGTTAGGGTTAGGGTTCGTGTTAGGGTTAGGGCTCGGTTCAGGTTACGGGTTAGGATTAGGGTACGTGTTAGGGTTAGGGTAGGGGTTAGGGTTAGGGTACGCATTAGGGTTAGGGTAGTTATTAAACCTATCCCACTCTCTAGATACCCCTTAGCACGTAAAGGAATATTATTTGGGGGTCCAGCCATGGAGAAGAGTTTAGACACTAGGATAAGATAAGGAACACACCCATTATAAAGAAATCACATTAGGATTCTCTTTTTAAGCTGTTCCTTCAAACACTAGTGCTTAGGAAATCTATTGGAGGCAGAAGCAGTCAAGGGTAGCCTAGGGTTAGGGTTAGGCTTAGGGTTAGGCTTAGGGTACGGCTTAGGGTACGGGTTCGGGGAGGGGTTCGGGTACGGCTTAGGGTATGGGTTAGGGTTAGGGTTAGGGTTTGAGTTACGGTTAGGGCTCGGTTTAGGGTAAGGGTTAGGATTAGGGTACGTGTTAGGGTTAGGGTAGGGGTTAGGGTTAGGGTACGCGTTAGGGTTAGGGTAGTTATTAAACCTATCCCGCTCTCTAGATACCCCTTAGCACGTAAAGGAATATTATTTGGGGGTCCAGCCATGGAGAAGAGTTTAGACACAAGGATAAGATAAGGAACACACCGATTATAAAGAAATCACATTAGGATTCTCTTTTTAAGCTGTTCCTTCAAACACTAGTGCTTAGGAAATCTATTGGAGGCAGAAGCAGTCAAGGGTAGCCTAGGGTTAGGGTTAGGCTTAGGGTTAGGCTTAGGGTACGGCTTAGGGTACGGGTTCGGGGAGGGGTTCGGGTACGGCGTAGGGTATGGGTTAGGGTTAGGGTTAGGGTTAGTGTTAGGGTTAGGGCTCGGTTTAGGGTACGGGTTAGGATTAGGGTACGTGTTAGGGTTAGGGTACGGTTTAGGGTTAGGGTACGCGTTAGGGTTAGGGTAGTTATTAAACCTATCCCACTCTCTAGATACCCCTTAGCACGTAAAGGTATATTATTTGGGGGTCCAGCCATGGAGAAGAGTTTAGACACTAGGATAAGATAAGGAACACACCCATTATAAAGAAATCACATTAGGATTCTCTTTTTAAGCTGTTCCTTCAAACACTAGTGCTTAGGAAATCTATTGGAGGCAGAAGCAGTCAAGGGTAGCCAAGGGTTAGGGTTAGGCTTAGGGTTAGGCTTAGGGTACAGCTTAGGGTACGGGTTCGGGGAGGGGTTCGGGTACGGCGTAGGGTATGGGTTAGGGTTAGGGTTAGGGTTTGAGTTACGGTTAGGGCTCGGTTTAGGGTACGGGTTAGGATTAGGGTACGTTTTAGGGTTAGGGTAGGGGTTAGGGTTAGGGTACGCATTAGGGTTAGGGTAGTTATTAAACCTATCCCACTCTCTAGATACCCCTTAGCACGTAAAGGAATATTATTTGGGGGTCCAGCCATGGAGAAGAGTTTAGACACTAGGATAAGATAAGGAACACACCCATTATAAAGAAATCACATTAGGATTCTCTTTTTAAGCTGTTCCTTAAAACACTAGTGCTTAGGAAATCTATTGGAGGCAGAAGCAGTCAAGGGTAGCCTAGGGTTAGGGTTAGGCTTAGGGTTAGGCTTAGGGTACGGCTTAGGGTACGGGTTCGGGGAGGGGTTCGGGTACGGCGTAGGGTATGGCTTAGGGTTAGGGTTAGGGTTAGTGTTAGGGTTAGGGCTCGGTTTAGGGTACGGGTTAGGATTAGGGTACGTGTTAGGGTTAGGGTAGGGGTTAGGGTTAGGGTACGCATTAGGGTTAGGGTAGTTAGTAAACCTATCCCACTCTCTAGATACCCCTTAGCACGTAAAGGAATATTATTTGGGGGTCCAGCCATGGAGAAGAGTTTAGACACTAGGATAAGATAAGGAACACACCCATTATAAAGAAATCACATTAGGATTCTCTTTTTAAGCTGTTCCTTCAAACACTAGTGCTTAGGAAATCTATTGGAGGCAGAAGCAGTCAAGAGTAGCCTAGGGTTAGGCTTAGGCTTAGGGTTAGGCTTAGGGTACGGCTTAGGGTACGGGTTCGGGGAGGGGTTCGGGTACGGCGTAGGGTATGGGTTAGGGTTAGGGTTAGGGTTTGAGTTAGGGTTAGGGCTCGGTTTAGGGTACGGGTTAGGATTAGGGTACGTTTTAGGGTTAGGGTAGGGGTTAGGGTTAGGGTACGCGTTAGGCTTAGGGTAGTTATTAAACCTATCCCACTCTCTAGATACCCCTTAGCACGTAAAGGAATATTATTTGGGGGTCCAGCCATGGAGAAGAGTTTAGACACTAGGATAAGATAAGGAACACACCCATTATAAAGAAATCACATTAGGATTCCCTTTTTAAGCTGTTCCTTCAAACACTAGTGCTTAGGAAATCTATTGGAGGCAGAAGCAGTCAAGGGTAGCCTAGGGTTAGGGTTAGGCTTAGGGTTAGGATTAGGGTACGGCTTAGGGTACGGGTTCGGGGAGGGGTTCGGGTACGGCGTACGGTATGGCTTAGGGTTAGGGTTAGGGTTAGTGTTAGGGTTAGGTCTCGGTTTAGGGTACGGGTTAGGATTAGGGTACGTGTTAGGGTTAGGGTAGGGGTTAGGGTTAGGGTACGCATTAGGGTTAGGGTAGTTATTAAACCTATCCCACTCTCTAGATACCCCTTAGCACGTAAAGGAATATTATTTGGGGGTCCAGCCATGGAGAAGAGTTTAGACACTAGGATAAGATAAGGAACACACCCATTATAAAGAAATCACATTAGGATTCTCTTTTTAAGCTGTTCCTTCAAACACTAGTGCTTAGGAAATCTATTGGAGGCAGAAGCAGTCAAGGGTAGCCTAGGGTTAGGGTTAGGCTTAGGGTTAGGATTAGGGTACGGCTTAGGGTACGGGTTCGGGGAGGGGTTCGGGTACGGCGTACGGTATGGCTTAGGGTTAGGGTTAGGGTTAGTGTTAGGGTTAGGGCTCGGTTTAGGGTACGGGTTAGGATTAGGGTACGTGTTAGGGTTAGGGTAGGGGTTAGGGTTAGGGTACGCATTAGGGTTAGGGTAGTTATTAAACCTATCCCACTCTCTAGATACCCCTTAGCACGTAAAGGAATATTATTTGGGGGTCCAGCCATGGAGAAGAGTTTAGACACTAGGATAAGATAAGGAACACACCCATTATAAAGAAATCACATTAGGATTCTCTTTTTAAGCTGTTCCTTCAAACACTAGTGCTTAGGAAATCTATTGGAGGCAGAAGCAGTCAAGGGTAGCCAAGGGTTAGGGTTAGGCTTAGGGTTAGGCTTAGGGTACGGCTTAGGGTACGGGTTCGGGGAGGGGTTCGGGTACGGCGTAGGGTATGGGTTAGGGTTAGGGTTAGGGTTTGAGTTACGGTTAGGGCTCGGTTTAGGGTACGGGTTAGGATTAGGGTACGTTTTAGGGTTAGGGTAGGGGTTAGGGTTAGGGTACGCATTAGGGTTAGGGTAGTTATTAAACCTATCCCACTCTCTAGATACCCCTTAGCACGTAAAGGAATATTATTTGGGGGTCCAGCCATGGAGAAGAGTTTAGACATTAGGATAAGATAAGGAACACACCCATTATAAAGAAATCACATTAGGATTCTCTTTTTAAGCTGTTCCTTAAAACACTAGTGCTTAGGAAATCTATTGGAGGCAGAAGCAGTCAAGGGTAGCCTAGGGTTAGGGTTAGGCTTAGGGTTAGGCTTAGGGTACGGCTTAGGGTACGGGTTCGGGGAGGGGTTCGGGTACGGCGTAAGGTATGGGTTAGGGTTAGGGTTAGGGTTAGTGTTAGGGTTAGGGCTCGGTTTAGGGTACGGGTTAGGATTAGGGTACGTGTTAGGCTTAGGGTAGGGGTTAGGGTTAGGGTACGCATTAGGGTTAGGGTAGTTAGTAAACCTATCCCACTCTCTAGATACCCCTTAGCATGTAAAGGAATATTATTTGGGGGTCCAGCCATGGAGAAGAGTTTAGACACTAGGATAAGATAAGGAACACACCCATTATAAAGAAATCACATTAGGATTCTCTTTTTAAGCTGTTCCTTCAAACACTAGTGCTTAGGAAATCTATTGGAGGCAGAAGCAGTCAAGGGTAGCCTAGGGTTAGGGTTAGGCTTAGGGTTAGGCTTAGGGTACGGCTTAGGGTACGGGTTCGGGGAGGGGTTCGGATACGGCGTAGGGTATGGGTTAGGGTTAGGGTTAGGGTTAGTGTTAGGGTTAGGGCTCGGTTTAGGGTACGGGTTAGGATTAGGGTACGTGTTAGGGATAGGGTAGGGGTTAGGGTTAGGGTACGCGTTAGGGTTAGGGTAGTTATTAAACCTATCCCACTCTCTAGATACCCCTTAGCACGTAAAGGAATATTATTTGGGGGTCCAGCCATGGAGAAGAGTTTAGACACTAGGATAAGATAAGGAACACACCCATTATAAAGAAATCACATTAGGATTCTCTTTTTAAGCTGTTCCTTAAAACACTAGTGCTTAGGAAATCTATTGGAGGCAGAAGCAGTCAAGGGTAGCCTAGGGTTAGGGTTAGGCTTAGGGTTAGGCTTAGGGTACGGCTTAGGGTACGGGTTCGGGGAGGGGTTCGGGTACGGCGTAGGGTATGGGTTAGGGTTAGGGTTAGGGTTAGTGTTAGGGTTAGGGCTCGGTTTAGGGTACGGGTTAGGATTAGGGTACGTGTTAGGGTTAGGGTAGGGGTTAGGGTTAGGGTACGCATTAGGGTTAGGGTAGTTAGTAAACCTATCCCACTCTCTAGATACCCCTTAGCACGTAAAGGAATATTATTTGGGGGTCCAGCCATGGAGAAGAGTTTAGACACTAGGATAAGATAAGGAACACACCCATTATAAAGAAATCACATTAGGATTCTCTTTTTAAGCTGTTCCTTCAAACACTAGTGCTTAGGAAATCTATTGGAGGCAGAAGCAGTCAAGGGTAGCCTAGGGTTAGGGTTAGGCTTAGGGTTAGGCTTAGGGTACGGCTTAGGGTACGGGTTCGGGGAGGGGTTCGGATACGGCGTAGGGTATGGGTTAGGGTTAGGGTTAGTGTTAGGGTTAGGGCTCGGTTTAGGGTACGGGTTAGGATTAGGGTACGTGTTAGGGTTAGGGTAGGGGTTAGGGTTAGGGTACGCGTTAGGGTTAGGGTAGTTATTAAACCTATCCCACTCTCTAGATACCCCTTAGCACGTAAAGGAATATTATTTGGGGGTCCAGCCATGGAGAAGAGTTTAGACACTAGGATAAGATAAGGAACACACCCATTATAAAGAAATCACATTAGGATTCTCTTTTTAAGCTGTTCCTTAAAACACTAGTGCTTAGGAAATCTATTGGAGGCAGAAGTAGTCAAGGGTAGCCTAGGGTTAGGGTTAGGCTTAGGGTACGGCTTAGGGTACGGGTTCGGGGAGGGGTTCGGGTACGGCGTAGGGTATGGGTTAGGGTTAGGGTTAGGGTTAGTGTTAGGGTTAGGGCTCGGTTTAGGGTACGGGTTAGGATTAGGGTACGTGTTAGGGTTAGGGTAGGGGTTAGGGTTAGGGTATGCATTAGGGTTAGGGTAGTTAGTAAACCTATCCCACTCTCTAGATACCCCTTAGCACGTAAAGGAATATTATTTGGGGGTCCAGCCATGGAGAAGAGTTTAGACACTAGGATAAGATAAGGAACACACCCATTATAAAGAAATCACATTAGGATTCTCTTTTTAAGCTGTTCCTTCAAACACTAGTGCTTAGGAAATCTATTGGAGGCAGAAGCAGTCAAGGGTAGCCTAGGGTTAGGGTTAGGCTTAGGGTTAGGCTTAGGGTACGGCTTAGGGTACGGGTTCGGGGAGGGGTTCGGGTACGGCGTAGGGTATGGGTTAGGGTTAGGGTTAGTGTTAGGGTTAGGGCTCGGTTTAGGGTACTGGTTAGGATTAGGGTACGTGTTAGGGTTAGGGGAGGGGTTAGGGTTAGGGTACGCGTTAGGGTTAGGGTAGTTATTAAACCTATCCCACTCTCTAGATACCCCTTAGCACGTAAAGGAATATTATTTGGGGGTCCAGCCATGGAGAAGAGTTTAGACACTAGGATAAGATAAGGAACACACCCATTATAAAGAAATCACATTAGGATTCTCTTTTTAAGCTGTTCCTTAAAACACTAGTGCTTAGGAAATCTATTGGAGGCAGAAGTAGTCAAGGGTAGCCTAGGGTTAGGGTTAGGCTTAGGGTACGGCTTAGGGTACGGGTTCGGGGAGGGGTTCGGGTACGGCGTAGGGTATGGGTTAGGGTTAGGGTTAGGGTTTGAGTTAGGGTTAGGGCTCGGTTTAGGGTACGGGTTAGGATTAGGGTAGGGGTTAGGGTTAGGGTACGCGTTAGGGTTAGGGTAGTTATTAAACCTATCCCACTCTCTAGATACCCCTTAGCACGTAAAGGAATATTATTTGGGGGTCCAGCCATGGAGAAGAGTTTAGACACTAGGATAAGATAAGGAACACACCCATTATGAAGAAATCACATTAGGATTCTCTTTTTAAGCTGTTCCTTCAAACACTAGTGCTTAGGAAATCTATTGGAGGCAGAAGCAGTCAAGAGTAGCCTAGGGTTAGGCTTAGGCTTAGGGTTAGGCTTAGGGTACGGCTTAGGGTACGGGTTCGGGGAGGGGTTCGGGTACGGCGTAGGGTATGGGTTAGGGTTAGGGTTAGGGTTTGAGTTAGGGTTAGGGCTCGGTTTAGGGTACGGGTTAGGATTAGGGTACGTTTTAGGGTTAGGGTAGGGGTTAGGGTTAGGGTACGCGTTAGGGTTAGGGTTGTTATTAAACCTATCTCACTCTGTAGATATCCCTTAGCACGTAAAGGAATATTATTTGGGGGTCCAGCCATGGAGAAGAGTTTAGACACTAGGATAAGATAAGGAACACACCCATTATAAAGAAATCACATTAGGATTCTCTTTTTAAGCTGTTCCTTCAAACACTAGTGCTTAGGAAATCTATTGGAGGCAGAAGCAGTCAAGGGTAGCCTAGGGTTAGGGTTAGGCTTAGGGTTAGGATTAGGGTACGGCTTAGGGTACGGGTTCGGGGAGGGGTTCGGGTACGGCGTAGGGTATGGGTTAGGGTTAGGGTTAGGGTTAGTGTTAGGGTTAGGGCTCGGTTTAGGGTACGGGTTAGGATTAGGGTACGTGTTAGGGTTAGGGTAGGGGTTAGGGTTAGGGTACGCATTAGGGTTAGGGTAGTTATTAAACCTATCCCACTCTCTAGATACCCCTTAGCACGTAAAGGAATATTATTTGGGGGTCCAGCCATGGAGAAGAGTTTAGACACTAGGATAAGATAAGGAACACACCCATTATAAAGAAATCACATTAGGATTCTCTTTTTAAGCTGTTCCTTCAAACACTAGTGCTTAGGAAATCTATTGGAGGCAGAAGCAGTCAAGGGTAGCCTAGGGTTAGGGTTAGGCTTAGGGTTAGGCTTAGGGTACGGCTTAGGGTACGGGTTCGGGGAGGGGTTCGGGTACGGCGTAGGGTATGGGTTAGGGTTAGGGTTAGGGTTAGTGTTAGGGTTAGGGATCAGTTTAGGGTACGGGTTAGGATTAGGGTACGTGTTAGGGTTAGGGTAGGGGTTAGGGTTAGGGTACGCGTTAGGGTTAGGGTAGTTATTAAACCTATCCCACTCTCTAGATACCCCTTAGCACGTAAAGGAATATAATTTGGGGGTCCAGCCATGGACAAGAGTTTAGACACTAGGATAAGATAAGGAACACACCCATTATAAAGAAATCACATTAGGATTCTGTTTTTAAGCTGTTCCTTAAAACACTAGTGCTTAGGAAATCTATTGGAGGCAGAAGCACTCAACGGTAGCCTAGGGTTAGGGTTCGGCTTAGGGTTAGGCTTAGGGTACGACTTAGGGTTCGGGTACGGCATAGGGTATGGGTTAGGGTTAGGGTTAGTGTTAGGGTTAGGGCTCGGTTTAGGGTACGGGTTAGGATTAGGGTACGTGTTAGGGTTAGGGTAGGGGTTAGGGTTAGGGTACGCATTAGGGTTAGGGTAGTTATTAAACCTATCCCACTATCTAGATACCCCTTAGCACGTAAAGGAATATTATTTGGGGGTCCAGCCATGGAGAAGAGTTTAGACACTAGGATAAGATAAGGAACACACCCATTATAAAGAAATCACATTAGGATTCTCTTTTTAAGCTGTTCCTTCAAACACTAGTGCTTAGGAAATCTATTGGAGGCAGAAGCAGTCAAGGGTAGCCTAGGGTTAGGGTTAGGCTTAGGGTTAGGCTTAGGGTACGGCTTAGGGTACGGGTTCGGGGAGGGGTTCGGGTACGGCGTAGGGTATGGGTTAGGGTTAGGGTTAGTGTTAGGGTTAGGGCTCGGTTTAGGGTACTGGTTAGGATTAGGGTACGTGTTAGGGTTAGGGGAGGGGTTAGGGTTAGGGTACGCGTTAGGGTTAGGGTAGTTATTAAACCTATCCCACTCTCTAGATACCCCTTAGCACGTAAAGGAATATTATTTGCGGGTCCAGCCATGGAGAAGAGTTTAGACACTAGGATAAAATAAGGAACACATACATTATAAAGAAATCACATTAGGATTCTCTTTTTAAGCTGTTCCTTAAAACACTAGTGCTTAGGAAATCTATTGGAGGCAGAAGCAGTCAAGGGTAGCCTAGGGTTAGGGTTAGGCTTAGGGTTAGGGTTAGGGTACGGCTTAGAGTAGGGGTTTGGGGAGAGGTTCGGGTACGGCGTAGGGTATGGGTTAGGGTTAGGGTTAGGGGTAGTGTTAGGGTTAGGGCTCGGTTTAGGGTACGGGTTAGGATTAGGGTACGTGTTAGGGTTAGGGTAGGGGTTAGGGTTAGGGTACGCATTAGGGTTAGGGTAGTTATTAAACCTATCCCACTCTCTAGATACCCCTTAGCACGTAAAGGAATATTATTTGGGGGTCCAGCCATGGAGAAGAGTTTAGACACTAGGATAAGATAAGGAACACACCCATTATAAAGAAATCACATTAGGATTCTCTTTTTAAGCTGTTCCTTCAAACACTAGTGCTTAGGAAATCTATTGGAGGCAGAAGCAGTCAAGGGTAGCCTAGGGTTAGGGTTAGGCTTAGGGTTAGGCTTAGGGTACGGGTTCGGGGAGGGGTTCGGGTACGGCGTAGGGTATGGGTTAGGGTTAGGGTTAGGGTTTGAGTTACGGTTAGGGCTCGGTTTAGGGTAAGGGTTAGGATTAGGGTACGTGTTAGGGTTAGGGTAGGGGTTAGGGTTAGGGTACGCGTTAGGGTTAGGGTAGTTATTAAACCTATCCCGCTCTCTAGATACCCCTTAGCACGTAAAGGAATATTATTTGGGGGTCCAGCCATGGAGAAGAGTTTAGACAGTAGGATAAGATAAGGAACACACCCATTATAAAGAAATCACATTAGGATTCTCTTTTTAAGCTGTTCCTTCAAACACTAGTGCTTAGGAAATCTATTGGAGGCAGAAGCAGTCAAGGGTAGCCTAGGGTTAGGGTTAGGCTTAGGGTTAGGCTTAGGGTACGGCTTAGGGTACGGGTTCGGGGAGGGGTTCGGGTACGGCGTAGGGTATGGGTTAGGGTTAGGGTTAGTGTTAGGGTTAGGGCTCGGTTTAGGGTACGGGTTAGGATTAGGGTACGTGTTAGGGTTAGGGTAGGGGTTAGGGTTAGGGTACGCATTAGGGTTAGGGTAGTTAGTAAACCTATCCCACTCTCTAGATACCCCTTAGCACGTAAAGGAATATTATTTGGGGGTCCAGCCATGGAGGAGAGTTTAGACACTAGGATAAGATAAGGAACACACCCATTATAAAGAAATCACATTAGGATTCTCTTTTTAAGCTGTTCCTTCAAACACTAGTGCTTAGGAAATCTATTGGAGGCAGAAGCAGTCAAGGGTAGCCTAGGGTTAGGGTTAGGCTTAGGGTACAGCTTAGGGTACGGGTTCGGGGAGGGTTTCGGGTACGGCGTAGGGTAAGTTTTAGGGTTAGGGTTAGTGTTAGGGTTAGGGCTCGGTTTAGGGTACAGGTTAGGATTTGGGTACGTGTTAGGGTTAGGGTAGGGGTTAGGGTTAGGGTATGCGTTAAGTTTAGGGTAGTTATTAAACCTATCCCACTCTCTAGATACCCCTTAGCACGTAAAGAATATTATTTGGGGGTCCCACCATGGAGAAGAGTTTAGACACTAGGATAAGATAAGGAACACACCCATTATAAAGAAAACACATTAGGATTCGCTTTTTAAGCTGTTCCTTAAAACACTAGTGCTTAGGAAATCTATTGGAGGCAGAAGCAGTCAAGGGTAGCCTAGGGTTAGGGTTAGGCTTAGGGTTAGGCTTAGGGTAAGGCTTAGGGTAGGGGTTCGGGGAGGGGTTCGGGTACGGCGTAGGGTATGGGTTAGGGTTAGGGTTAGGGTTCGTGTTATGGTTAGTGCTCAGTTTAGGGTACGGGTTAGGATTAGGGTACGTGTTAGGGTTAGGGTAGGGGTTAGGGTTAGGGTACGCGTTAGGGTTAGGGTAGTTATTAAACCTATCCCACTCTCTAGATACCCCTTAGCACGTAAAGGAATATTATTTGGGGGTCCAGCCATGGAGAAGAGTTTAGACACTAGGATAAGATAAGGAACACACCCATTATAAAGAAATCACATTAGGATTCTGTTTTTAAGCTGTTCCTTCAAACACTAGTGCTTAGGAAATCTATTGGAGGCAGAAGCAGTCAAGGGTAGCCTAGGGTTAGGGTTAGGCTTAGGGTTAGGCTTAGGGTACGGCTTAGGGTACGGGTTCGGGGAGGGGTTCGGGTACGGCGTAGGGTATGGGTTAGGGTTAGGGTTAGGGTTAGTGTTAGGGTTAGGGCTCGGTTTAGGGTACGGGTTAGGATTAGGGTACGTGTTAGGGTTAGGGTAGGGGTTAGGGTTAGGGTACGCGTTAGGGTTAGGGTAGTTATTAAACCTATCCCACTCTCTAGATACCCCTTAGCACGTAAAGGAATATTATTTGGGGGTCCAGCCATGGAGAAGAGTTTAGACACTAGGATAAAATAAGGAACACATACATTATAAAGAAATCATATTAGGATTCTCTTTTTAAGCTGTTCCTTAAAACACTAGTGCTTAGGAAATCTATTGGAGGCAGAAGCAGTCAAGGGTAGCCTAGGGTTAGGGTTAGGCTTAGGGTTAGGCTTAGGGTACGGCTTAGGGTACGGTTTCGGGGAGGGGTTCGGGTACGGCGTAGGGTATGGGTTAGGGTTAGGGTTAGGGTTAGTGTTAGGGTTAGGGCTCGGTTTAGGGTACGGGTTAGAATTAGGGTACGTTTTAGGGTTAGGGTAGGGGTTAGGGTTAGGGTACACGTTAGGCTTAGGGTAGTTATTAAACCTATCCCACTCTCTAGATAACCCTTAGCACGGAAAGGAATATTATTTGCTGGTCCAGCCATGGAGAAGAGTTTAGACACTAGGATAAGATAAGGAACACATACATTATAAAGAAATCACATTAGGATTCTCTTTTTAAGCTGTTCCTTAAAACACTAGTGCTTAGGAAATCTATTGGAGGCAGAAGCAGTCAAGGGTAGCCTAGGGTTAGGGTTAGGCTTAGGGTTAGGGTTAGGGTACGGCTTAGGGTAGGGGTTCGGGGAGGGGTTCGGGTACGGCGTAGGGTATGGGTTTTGGTTAGGGTTAGGGTTCGTGTTAGGGTTAGGGCTCGGTTTAGGGTACGGGTTAGGATTAGGGTACGTGTTAGGGTTAGGGTAGGGGTTAGGGTTAGGGTACGCATTAGGGTTAGGGTAGTTAGTAAACCTATCCCACTCTCTAGATACCCCTTAGCACGTAAAGGAATATTATTTGGGGGTCCAGCCATGGAGAAGAGTTTAGACACTAGGATAAGATAAGGAACACACCCATTATAAAGAAATCACATTAGGATTCTCTTTTTAAGCTGTTCCTTCAAACACTAGTGCTTAGGAAATCTATTGGAGGCAGAAGCAGTCAAGGGTAGCCGAGGGTTAGGGTTAGGCTTAGGGTTAGGGTTAGGGTACGGCTTAGGGTACGGGTTCGGGGAGGGGTTCGGGTACGGCGTAGGGTATGGGTTAGGGTTAGGGTTAGGGTTAGTGTTAGGGTTAGGGCTCGGTTTAGGGTACGGGTTTGGATTAGGGTACGTGTTAGGGTTAGGGTAGGGGTTAGGGTTAGGGTACGCGTTAGGGTTAGGGTAGTTATTAAACCTATCCCACTCTCTAGATACCCCTTAGCACGTAAAGGAATATTATTTGGGGGTCCAGCCATGGAGAAGAGTGTAGACACTAGGATAAGATAAGGAACACACCCATTATAAAGAAATCACATTAGGATTCTCTTTTTAAGCTGTTCCTTCAAACACTAGTGCTTAGAAAATCTATTGGAGGCAGAAGCAGTCAAGGGTAGCCTAGGGTTAGGGTTAGGCTTAGGGTTAGGCTTAGGGTACGGCTTAGGGTACGGGTTCGGGGAGGGGTTCGGGTACGGCGTAAGGTATGGGTTAGGGTTAGGGTTAGGGTTAGTGTTAGGGTTAGGGCTCGGTTTAGGGTACGGGTTAGGATTAGGGTACGTGTTAGGCTTAGGGTAGGGGTTAGGGTTAGGGTACGCATTAGGGTTAGGGTAGTTAGTAAACCTATCCCACTCTCTAGATACCCCTTAGCATGTAAAGGAATATTATTTGGGGGTCCAGCCATGGAGAAGAGTTTAGACACTAGGATAAGATAAGGAACACACCCATTATAAAGAAATCACATTAGGATTCTCTTTTTAAGCTGTTCCTTCAAACACTAGTGCTTAGGAAATCTATTGGAGGCAGAAGCAGTCAAGGGTAGCCTAGGGTTAGGGTTAGGCTTAGGGTTAGGCTTAGGGTACGGCTTAGGGTACGGGTTCGGGGGGGGGTTCGGATACGGCGTAGGGTATGGGTTAGGGTTAGGGTTAGGGTTAGTGTTAGGGTTAGGGCTCGGTTTAGGGTACGGGTTAGGATTAGGGTACGTGTTAGGGATAGGGTAGGGGTTAGGGTTAGGGTACGCGTTAGGGTTAGGGTAGTTATTAAACCTATCCCACTCTCTAGATACCCCTTAGCACGTAAAGGAATATTATTTGGGGGTCCAGCCATGGAGAAGAGTTTAGACACTAGGATAAGATAAGGAACACACCCATTATAAAGAAATCACATTAGGATTCTCTTTTTAAGCTGTTCCTTAAAACACTAGTGCTTAGGAAATCTATTGGAGGCAGAAGCAGTCAAGGGTAGCCTAGGGTTAGGGTTAGGCTTAGGGTTAGGCTTAGGGTACGGCTTAGGGTACGGGTTCGGGGAGGGGTTCGGGTACGGCGTAGGGTATGGGTTAGGGTTAGGGTTAGGGTTAGTGTTAGGGTTAGGGCTCGGTTTAGGGTACGGGTTAGGATTAGGGTACGTGTTAGGGTTAGGGTAGGGGTTAGGGTTAGGGTACGCATTAGGGTTAGGGTAGTTAGTAAACCTATCCCACTCTCTAGATACCCCTTAGCACGTAAAGGAATATTATTTGGGGGTCCAGCCATGGAGAAGAGTTTAGACACTAGGATAAGATAAGGAACACACCCATTATAAAGAAATCACATTAGGATTCTCTTTTTAAGCTGTTCCTTCAAACACTAGTGCTTAGGAAATCTATTGGAGGCAGAAGCAGTCAAGGGTAGCCTAGGGTTAGGGTTAGGCTTAGGGTTAGGCTTAGGGTACGGCTTAGGGTACGGGTTCGGGGAGGGGTTCGGATACGGCGTAGGGTATGGGTTAGGGTTAGGGTTAGTGTTAGGGTTAGGGCTCGGTTTAGGGTACGGGTTAGGATTAGGGTACGTGTTAGGGTTAGGGTAGGGGTTAGGGTTAGGGTACGCGTTAGGGTTAGGGTAGTTATTAAACCTATCCCACTCTCTAGATACCCCTTAGCACGTAAAGGAATATTATTTGGGGGTCCAGCCATGGAGAAGAGTTTAGACACTAGGATAAGATAAGGAACACACCCATTATAAAGAAATCACATTAGGATTCTCTTTTTAAGCTGTTCCTTAAAACACTAGTGCTTAGGAAATCTATTGGAGGCAGAAGTAGTCAAGGGTAGCCTAGGGTTAGGTTTAGGCTTAGGGTACGGCTTAGGGTACGGGTTCGGGGAGGGGTTCGGGTACGGCGTAGGGTATGGGTTAGGGTTAGGGTTAGGGTTAGTGTTAGGGTTAGGGCTCGGTTTAGGGTACGGGTTAGGATTAGGGTACGTGTTAGGGTTAGGGTAGGGGTTAGGGTTAGGGTATGCATTAGGGTTAGGGTAGTTAGTAAACCTATCCCACTCTCTAGATACCCCTTAGCACGTAAAGGAATATTATTTGGGGGTCCAGCCATGGAGAAGAGTTTAGACACTAGGATAAGATAAGGAACACACCCATTATAAAGAAATCACATTAGGATTCTCTTTTTAAGCTGTTCCTTCAAACACTAGTGCTTAGGAAATCTATTGGAGGCAGAAGCAGTCAAGGGTAGCCTAGGGTTAGGGTTAGGCTTAGGGTTAGGCTTAGGGTACGGCTTAGGGTACGGGTTCGGGGAGGGGTTCGGGTACGGCGTAGGGTATGGGTTAGGGTTAGGGTTAGTGTTAGGGTTAGGGCTCGGTTTAGGGTACTGGTTAGGATTAGGGTACGTGTTAGGGTTAGGGGAGGGGTTAGGGTTAGGGTACGCGTTAGGGTTAGGGTAGTTATTAAACCTATCCCACTCTCTAGATACCCCTTAGCACGTAAAGGAATATTATTTGGGGGTCCAGCCATGGAGAAGAGTTTAGACACTAGGATAAGATAAGGAACACACCCATTATAAAGAAATCACATTAGGATTCTCTTTTTAAGCTGTTCCTTAAAACACTAGTGCTTAGGAAATCTATTGGAGGCAGAAGTAGTCAAGGGTAGCCTAGGGTTAGGGTTAGGCTTAGGGTACGGCTTAGGGTACGGGTTCGGGGAGGGGTTCGGGTACGGCGTAGGGTATGGGTTAGGGTTAGGGTTAGGGTTTGAGTTAGGGTTAGGGCTCGGTTTAGGGTACGGGTTAGGATTAGGGTAGGGGTTAGGGTTAGGGTACGCGTTAGGGTTAGGGTAGTTATTAAACCTATCCCACTCTCTAGATACCCCTTAGCACGTAAAGGAATATTATTTGGGGGTCCAGCCATGGAGAAGAGTTTAGACACTAGGATAAGATAAGGAACACACCCATTATGAAGAAATCACATTAGGATTCTCTTTTTAAGCTGTTCCTTCAAACACTAGTGCTTAGGAAATCTATTGGAGGCAGAAGCAGTCAAGAGTAGCCTAGGGTTAGGCTTAGGCTTAGGGTTAGGCTTAGGGTACGGCTTAGGGTACGGGTTCGGGGAGGGGTTCGGGTACGGCGTAGGGTATGGGTTAGGGTTAGGGTTAGGGTTTGAGTTAGGGTTAGGGCTCGGTTTAGGGTACGGGTTAGGATTAGGGTACGTTTTAGGGTTAGGGTAGGGGTTAGGGTTAGGGTACGCGTTAGGGTTAGGGTTGTTATTAAACCTATCTCACTCTGTAGATATCCCTTAGCACGTAAAGGAATATTATTTGGGGGTCCAGCCATGGAGAAGAGTTTAGACACTAGGATAAGATAAGGAACACACCCATTATAAAGAAATCACATTAGGATTCTCTTTTTAAGCTGTTCCTTCAAACACTAGTGCTTAGGAAATCTATTGGAGGCAGAAGCAGTCAAGGGTAGCCTAGGGTTAGGGTTAGGCTTAGGGTTAGGATTAGGGTACGGCTTAGGGTACGGGTTCGGGGAGGGGTTCGGGTACGGCGTAGGGTATGGGTTAGGGTTAGGGTTAGGGTTAGTGTTAGGGTTAGGGCTCGGTTTAGGGTACGGGTTAGGATTAGGGTACGTGTTAGGGTTAGGGTAGGGGTTAGGGTTAGGGTACGCATTAGGGTTAGGGTAGTTATTAAACCTATCCCACTCTCTAGATACCCCTTAGCACGTAAAGGAATATTATTTGGGGGTCCAGCCATGGAGAAGAGTTTAGACACTAGGATAAGATAAGGAACACACCCATTATAAAGAAATCACATTAGGATTCTCTTTTTAAGCTGTTCCTTCAAACACTAGTGCTTAGGAAATCTATTGGAGGCAGAAGCAGTCAAGGGTAGCCTAGGGTTAGGGTTAGGCTTAGGGTTAGGCTTAGGGTACGGCTTAGGGTACGGGTTCGGGGAGGGGTTCGGGTACGGCGTAGGGTATGGGTTAGGGTTAGGGTTAGGGTTAGTGTTAGGGTTAGGGATCAGTTTAGGGTACGGGTTAGGATTAGGGTACGTGTTAGGGTTAGGGTAGGGGTTAGGGTTAGGGTACGCGTTAGGGTTAGGGTAGTTATTAAACCTATCCCACTCTCTAGATACCCCTTAGCACGTAAAGGAATATAATTTGGGGGTCCAGCCATGGACAAGAGTTTAGACACTAGGATAAGATAAGGAACACACCCATTATAAAGAAATCACATTAGGATTCTGTTTTTAAGCTGTTCCTTAAAACACTAGTGCTTAGGAAATCTATTGGAGGCAGAAGCACTCAACGGTAGCCTAGGGTTAGGGTTCGGCTTAGGGTTAGGCTTAGGGTACGACTTAGGGTTCGGGTACGGCATAGGGTATGGGTTAGGGTTAGGGTTAGTGTTAGGGTTAGGGCTCGGTTTAGGGTACGGGTTAGGATTAGGGTACGTGTTAGGGTTAGGGTAGGGGTTAGGGTTAGGGTACGCATTAGGGTTAGGGTAGTTATTAAACCTATCCCACTATCTAGATACCCCTTAGCACGTAAAGGAATATTATTTGGGGGTCCAGCCATGGAGAAGAGTTTAGACACTAGGATAAGATAAGGAACACACCCATTATAAAGAAATCACATTAGGATTCTCTTTTTAAGCTGTTCCTTCAAACACTAGTGCTTAGGAAATCTATTGGAGGCAGAAGCAGTCAAGGGTAGCCTAGGGTTAGGGTTAGGCTTAGGGTTAGGCTTAGGGTACGGCTTAGGGTACGGGTTCGGGGAGGGGTTCGGGTACGGCGTAGGGTATGGGTTAGGGTTAGGGTTAGTGTTAGGGTTAGGGCTCGGTTTAGGGTACTGGTTAGGATTAGGGTACGTGTTAGGGTTAGGGGAGGGGTTAGGGTTAGGGTACGCGTTAGGGTTAGGGTAGTTATTAAACCTATCCCACTCTCTAGATACCCCTTAGCACGTAAAGGAATATTATTTGCGGGTCCAGCCATGGAGAAGAGTTTAGACACTAGGATAAAATAAGGAACACATACATTATAAAGAAATCACATTAGGATTCTCTTTTTAAGCTGTTCCTTAAAACACTAGTGCTTAGGAAATCTATTGGAGGCAGAAGCAGTCAAGGGTAGCCTAGGGTTAGGGTTAGGCTTAGGGTTAGGGTTAGGGTACGGCTTAGAGTAGGGGTTTGGGGAGAGGTTCGGGTACGGCGTAGGGTATGGGTTAGGGTTAGGGTTAGGGGTAGTGTTAGGGTTAGGGCTCGGTTTAGGGTACGGGTTAGGATTAGGGTACGTGTTAGGGTTAGGGTAGGGGTTAGGGTTAGGGTACGCATTAGGGTTAGGGTAGTTATTAAACCTATCCCACTCTCTAGATACCCCTTAGCACGTAAAGGAATATTATTTGGGGGTCCAGCCATGGAGAAGAGTTTAGACACTAGGATAAGATAAGGAACACACCCATTATAAAGAAATCACATTAGGATTCTCTTTTTAAGCTGTTCCTTCAAACACTAGTGCTTAGGAAATCTATTGGAGGCAGAAGCAGTCAAGGGTAGCCTAGGGTTAGGGTTAGGCTTAGGGTTAGGCTTAGGGTACGGGTTCGGGGAGGGGTTCGGGTACGGCGTAGGGTATGGGTTAGGGTTAGGGTTAGGGTTTGAGTTACGGTTAGGGCTCGGTTTAGGGTAAGGGTTAGGATTAGGGTACGTGTTAGGGTTAGGGTAGGGGTTAGGGTTAGGGTACGCGTTAGGGTTAGGGTAGTTATTAAACCTATCCCGCTCTCTAGATACCCCTTAGCACGTAAAGGAATATTATTTGGGGGTCCAGCCATGGAGAAGAGTTTAGACAGTAGGATAAGATAAGGAACACACCCATTATAAAGAAATCACATTAGGATTCTCTTTTTAAGCTGTTCCTTCAAACACTAGTGCTTAGGAAATCTATTGGAGGCAGAAGCAGTCAAGGGTAGCCTAGGGTTAGGGTTAGGCTTAGGGTTAGGCTTAGGGTACGGCTTAGGGTACGGGTTCGGGGAGGGGTTCGGGTACGGCGTAGGGTATGGGTTAGGGTTAGGGTTAGTGTTAGGGTTAGGGCTCGGTTTAGGGTACGGGTTAGGATTAGGGTACGTGTTAGGGTTAGGGTAGGGGTTAGGGTTAGGGTACGCATTAGGGTTAGGGTAGTTAGTAAACCTATCCCACTCTCTAGATACCCCTTAGCACGTAAAGGAATATTATTTGGGGGTCCAGCCATGGAGGAGAGTTTAGACACTAGGATAAGATAAGGAACACACCCATTATAAAGAAATCACATTAGGATTCTCTTTTTAAGCTGTTCCTTCAAACACTAGTGCTTAGGAAATCTATTGGAGGCAGAAGCAGTCAAGGGTAGCCTAGGGTTAGGGTTAGGCTTAGGGTACAGCTTAGGGTACGGGTTCGGGGAGGGTTTCGGGTACGGCGTAGGGTAAGTTTTAGGGTTAGGGTTAGTGTTAGGGTTAGGGCTCGGTTTAGGGTACAGGTTAGGATTTGGGTACGTGTTAGGGTTAGGGTAGGGGTTAGGGTTAGGGTATGCGTTAAGTTTAGGGTAGTTATTAAACCTATCCCACTCTCTAGATACCCCTTAGCACGTAAAGAATATTATTTGGGGGTCCCACCATGGAGAAGAGTTTAGACACTAGGATAAGATAAGGAACACACCCATTATAAAGAAAACACATTAGGATTCGCTTTTTAAGCTGTTCCTTAAAACACTAGTGCTTAGGAAATCTATTGGAGGCAGAAGCAGTCAAGGGTAGCCTAGGGTTAGGGTTAGGCTTAGGGTTAGGCTTAGGGTAAGGCTTAGGGTAGGGGTTCGGGGAGGGGTTCGGGTACGGCGTAGGGTATGGGTTAGGGTTAGGGTTAGGGTTCGTGTTATGGTTAGTGCTCAGTTTATGGTACGGGTTAGGATTAGGGTACGTGTTAGGGTTAGGGTAGGGGTTAGGGTTAGGGTACGCGTTAGGGTTAGGGTAGTTATTAAACCTATCCCACTCTCTAGATACCCCTTAGCACGTAAAGGAATATTATTTGGGGGTCCAGCCATGGAGAAGAGTTTAGACACTAGGATAAGATAAGGAACACACCCATTATAAAGAAATCACATTAGGATTCTGTTTTTAAGCTGTTCCTTCAAACACTAGTGCTTAGGAAATCTATTGGAGGCAGAAGCAGTCAAGGGTAGCCTAGGGTTAGGGTTAGGCTTAGGGTTAGGCTTAGGGTACGGCTTAGGGTACGGGTTCGGGGAGGGGTTCGGGTACGGCGTAGGGTATGGGTTAGGGTTAGGGTTAGGGTTAGTGTTAGGGTTAGGGCTCGGTTTAGGGTACGGGTTAGGATTAGGGTACGTGTTAGGGTTAGGGTAGGGGTTAGGGTTAGGGTACGCGTTAGGGTTAGGGTAGTTATTAAACCTATCCCACTCTCTAGATACCCCTTAGCACGTAAAGGAATATTATTTGGGGGTCCAGCCATGGAGAAGAGTTTAGACACTAGGATAAAATAAGGAACACATACATTATAAAGAAATCATATTAGGATTCTCTTTTTAAGCTGTTCCTTAAAACACTAGTGCTTAGGAAATCTATTGGAGGCAGAAGCAGTCAAGGGTAGCCTAGGGTTAGGGTTAGGCTTAGGGTTAGGCTTAGGGTACGGCTTAGGGTACGGTTTCGGGGAGGGGTTCGGGTACGGCGTAGGGTATGGGTTAGGGTTAGGGTTAGGGTTAGTGTTAGGGTTAGGGCTCGGTTTAGGGTACGGGTTAGAATTAGGGTACGTTTTAGGGTTAGGGTAGGGGTTAGGGTTAGGGTACACGTTAGGCTTAGGGTAGTTATTAAACCTATCCCACTCTCTAGATAACCCTTAGCACGGAAAGGAATATTATTTGCTGGTCCAGCCATGGAGAAGAGTTTAGACACTAGGATAAGATAAGGAACACATACATTATAAAGAAATCACATTAGGATTCTCTTTTTAAGCTGTTCCTTAAAACACTAGTGCTTAGGAAATCTATTGGAGGCAGAAGCAGTCAAGGGTAGCCTAGGGTTAGGGTTAGGCTTAGGGTTAGGGTTAGGGTACGGCTTAGGGTAGGGGTTCGGGGAGGGGTTCGGGTACGGCGTAGGGTATGGGTTTTGGTTAGGGTTAGGGTTCGTGTTAGGGTTAGGGCTCGGTTTAGGGTACGGGTTAGGATTAGGGTACGTGTTAGGGTTAGGGTAGGGGTTAGGGTTAGGGTACGCATTAGGGTTAGGGTAGTTAGTAAACCTATCCCACTCTCTAGATACCCCTTAGCACGTAAAGGAATATTATTTGGGGGTCCAGCCATGGAGAAGAGTTTAGACACTAGGATAAGATAAGGAACACACCCATTATAAAGAAATCACATTAGGATTCTCTTTTTAAGCTGTTCCTTCAAACACTAGTGCTTAGGAAATCTATTGGAGGCAGAAGCAGTCAAGGGTAGCCGAGGGTTAGGGTTAGGCTTAGGGTTAGGGTTAGGGTACGGCTTAGGGTACGGGTTCGGGGAGGGGTTCGGGTACGGCGTAGGGTATGGGTTAGGGTTAGGGTTAGGGTTAGTGTTAGGGTTAGGGCTCGGTTTAGGGTACGGGTTTGGATTAGGGTACGTGTTAGGGTTAGGGTAGGGGTTAGGGTTAGGGTACGCGTTAGGGTTAGGGTAGTTATTAAACCTATCCCACTCTCTAGATACCCCTTAGCACGTAAAGGAATATTATTTGGGGGTCCAGCCATGGAGAAGAGTGTAGACACTAGGATAAGATAAGGAACACACCCATTATAAAGAAATCACATTAGGATTCTCTTTTTAAGTTGTTCCTTCAAACACTAGTGCTTAGAAAATCTATTGGAGGCAGAAGCAGTCAAGGGTAGCCTAGGGTTAGGGTTAGGCTTAGGGTTAGGCTTAGGGTACGGCTTAGGGTAGGGGTTCGGGGAGAGGTTCGGGTACGGCGTAGGGTATGGGTTAGGGTTAGGGTTAGGGTTAGTGTTAGGGTTAGGGCTCGGTTTAGGGTACGGGTTAGGATTAGGGTACGTGTTAGGGTTAGGGTAGGGGTTAGGGTTAGGGTACGCGTTAGGGTTAGGGTAGTTATTAAACCTATCCCACTCTCTAGATACCCCTTAGCACGTAAAGGAATATTATTTGGGGGTCCAGCCATGGAGAAGAGTTTAGACACTAGGATAAGATAAGGAACACACCCATTATAAAGAAATCACATTAGGATTCTCTTTTTAAGCTGTTCCTTCAAACACTAGTGCTTAGGAAATCTATTGGAGGCAGAAGCAGTCAAGGGTAGCCTAGGGTTAGGGTTAGGCTTAGGGTTAGGCTTAGGGTACGGCTTAGGGTACGGGTTCGGGGAGGGGTTCGGGTACGGCGTAGGGTATGGGTTAGGGTTAGGTTTAGGGTTTGAGTTACGGTTAGGGCTCGGTTTAGGGTAAGGGTTAGGATTAGGGTACGTGTTAGGGTTAGGGTAGGGGTTAGGGTTAGGGTACGCGTTAGGGTTAGGGTAGTTATTAAACCTATCCCGCTCTCTAGATACCCCTTAGCACGTAAAGGAATATTATTTGGGGGTCCAGCCATGGAGAAGAGTTTAGACACTAGGATAAGATAAGGAACACACCCATTATAAAGAAATCACATTAGGATTCTCTTTTTAAGCTGTTCCTTCAAACACTAGTGCTTAGGAAATCTATTGGAGGCAGAAGCAGTCAAGGGTAGCCTAGGGTTAGGGTTAGGCTTAGGGTTAGGCTTAGGGTACGGCTTAGGGTACGGGTTCGGGGAGGGGTTCGGGTACGGCGTAGGGTATGGGTTAGGGTTAGGGTTAGGGTTAGTGTTAGGGTTAGGGCTCGGTTTAGGGTACGGGTTAGAATTAGGGTACGTGTTAGGGTTAGGGTAGGGGTTAGGGTTAGGGTACGCGTTAGGCTTAGGGTAGTTATTAAACCTATCCCACTCTCTAGATACCCCTTAGCACGTAAAGGAATATTATTTGCGGGTCCAGCCATGGAGAAGAGTTTAGACACTAGGATAAGATAAGGAACACACCCATTATAAAGAAATCACATTAGGATTCTCTTTTTAAGCTGTTCCTTCAAACACTAGTGCTTAGGAAATCTATTGGAGGCAGAAGCAGTCAAGGGTAGCCTAGGGTTAGGGTTAGGCTAAGGGTTAGGCTTTGGGTACGGCTTAGGGTACGGTTTCGGGGAGGGGTTCGGGTACGGCGTAGGGTATGGGTTAGGGTTAGGGTTAGTGTTAGGGTTAGGGCTCGGTTTAGGGTACGGGTTAGGATTAGGGTACGTGTTAGGGTTAGGGTACGGTTTAGGGTTAGGGTACGCGTTAGGGTTAGGGTAGTTATTAAACCTATCCCACTCTCTAGATACCCCTTAGCACGTAAAGGAATATTATTTGGGGGTCCAGCCATGGAGAAGAGTTTAGACACTAGGATAAGATAAGGAACACACCCATTATAAAGAAATCACATTAGGATTCTCTTTTTAAGCTGTTCCTTCAAACACTAGTGCTTAGGAAATCTATTGGAGGCAGAAGCAGTCAAGGGTAGCCAAGGGTTAGGGTTAGGCTTAGGGTTAGGCTTAGGGTACGGCTTAGGGTACGGGTTCGGGGAGGGGTTCGGGTACGGCGTAGGGTATGGGTTAGGGTTAGGGTTAGGGTTTGAGTTAGGGTTAGGGCTCGGTTTAGGGTACGGGTTAGGATTAGGGTACGTTTTAGGGTTAGGGTAGGGGTTAGGGTTAGGGTACGCATTAGGGTTAGGGTAGTTATTAAGCCTATCCCACTCTCTAGATACCCCTTAGCATGTAAAGGAATATTATTTGGGGGTCCAGCCATGGAGAAGAGTTTAGACACTAGGATAAGATAAGGAACACACCCATTATAAAGAAATCACATTAGGATTCTCTTTTTAAGCTGTTCCTTAAAACACTAGTGCTTAGGAAATCTATTGGAGGCAGAAGCAGTCAAGGGTAGCCTAGGGTTAGGGTTAGGCTTAGGGTTAGGCTTAGGGTACGGCTTAGGGTACGGGTTCGGGGAGGGGTTCGGGTACGGCGTAGGGTATGGGTTAGGGTTAGGGTTAGGGTTAGTGTTAGGGTTAGGGCTCGGTTTAGGGTACGGGTTAGGATTAGGGTACGTGTTAGGGTTAGGGTAGGGGTTAGGGTTAGGGTATGCGTTAGGGTTAGGGTAGTTATTAAACCTATCCCACTCTCTAGATACCCCTTAGCACGTAAAGGAATATTATTTGGGGGTCCAGCCATGGAGAAGAGTTTAGACACTAGGATAAAATAAGGAACACACCCATTATAAAGAAATCACATTAGGATTCTGTTTTTAAGCTGTTCCGTCAAACACTAGTGCTTAGGAAATCTATTGGAGGCAGAAGCAGTCAAGGGTAGCCTAGGGTTAGGGTTAGGCTTAGGGTTAGGCTTAGGGTACGGCTTAGGGTACGGGTTTGGGGAGGGGTTCGGGTACGGCGTAGGGTATGGGTTAGGGTTAGGGTTAGGGTTTGAGTTAGGGTTAGGGCTCGGTTTAGGGTACGGGTTAGGATTAGGGTACGTTTTAGGGTTAGGGTAGGGGTTAGGGTTAGGGTACGCGTTAGGGTTAGGGTAGTTATTAAACCTATCCCACTCTCTAGATACCCCTTAGCACGTAAAGGAATATTATTTGGGGGTCCAGCCATGGAGAAGAGTTTAGACACTAGGATAAGATAAGGAACACACCCATTATAAAGAAATCACATTAGGATTCTCTTTTTAAGCTGTTCCTTCAAACACTAGTGCTTAGGAAATCTATTGGAGGCACAAGCAGTCAAGGGTACCCTAGGGTTAGGGTTAGGCTTAGGGTTAGGCTTAGGGTACGGCTTAGGGTACGGGTTCGGGGAGGGGTTCGGGTACGGCGTAGGGTATGGGTTAGGGTTAGGGTTGGGGTTTGAGTTACGGTTAGGGCTCGGTTTAGGGTACGGGTTAGGATTAGGGTACGTTTTAGGGTTAGGGTAGGGGTTAGGGTTAGGGTACGCGTTAGGCTTAGGGTAGTTATTAAACCTATCCCACTCTCTAGATACCCCTTAGCACGTAAAGGAATATTATTTGGGGGTCCAGCCATGGAGAAGAGTTTAGACACTAGGATAAGATAAGGAACACACCCATTATAAAGAAATCACATTAGGATTCTCTTTTTAAGCTGTTCCTTAAAACACTAGTGCTTAGGAAATCTATTGGAGGCAGAAGCAGTCAAGGGTAGCCTAGGGTTAGGGTTAGGCTTAGGGTTAGGCTTAGGGTACGGCTTAGGGTACGGGTTCGGGGAGGGGTTCGGGTACAGCGTAGGGTATGGGTTAGGGTTAGGGTTAGGGTTAGTGTTAGGGTTAGGGCTCGGTTTAGGGTACGGGTTAGGATTAGGGTACGTGTTAGGGTTAGGGTAGGGGTTAGGGTTAGGGTACGCGTTAGGGTTAGGGTAGTTATTAAACCTATCCCGCTCTCTAGATACCCCTTAGCACGTAAAGGAATATTATTTGGGGGTCCAGCCATGGAGAAGAGTTTAGACACTAGGATAAGATAAGGAACACACCCATTATAAAGAAATCACATTAGGATTCTCTTTTTAAGCTGTTCCTTCAAACACTAGTGCTTAGGAAATCTATTGGAGGCAGAAGCAGTCAAGGGTAGCCTAGGGTTAGGGTTAGGCTTAGGGTTAGGCTTAGGGTACGGCTTAGGGTACGGGTTCGGGGAGGGGTTCGGGTACGGCGTAGGGTATGGGTTAGGGTTAGGGTTAGGGTTAGTGTTAGGGTTAGGGCTCGGTTTAGGGTACGGGTTAGAATTAGGGTACGTGTTAGGGTTAGGGTAGGGGTTAGGGTTAGGGTACGCGTTAGGCTTAGGGTAGTTATTAAACCTATCCCACTCTCTAGATACCCCTTAGCACGTAAAGGAATATTATTTGCGGGTCCAGCCATGGAGAAGAGTTTAGACACTAGGATAAGATAAGGAACACACCCATTATAAAGAAATCACATTAGGATTCTCTTTTTAAGCTGTTCCTTCAAACACTAGTGCTTAGGAAATCTATTGGAGGCAGAAGCAGTCAAGGGTAGCCTAGGGTTAGGGTTAGGCTAAGGGTTAGGCTTTGGGTACGGCTTAGGGTACGGGTTCGGGGAGGGGTTCGGGTACGGCGTAGGGTATGGGTTAGGGTTAGGGTTAGGGTTAGTGTTAGGGTTAGGGCTCGGTTTAGGGTACGGGTTAGGATTAGGGTACGTGTTAGGGTTAGGGTACGGTTTAGGGTTAGGGTACGCGTTAGGGTTAGGGTAGTTATTAAACCTATCCCACTCTCTAGATACCCCTTAGCACGTAAAGGTATATTATTTGGGGGTCCAGCCATGGAGAAGAGTTTAGACACTAGGATAAGATAAGGAACACACCCATTATAAAGAAATCACATTAGGATTCTCTTTTTAAGCTGTTCCTTCAAACACTAGTGCTTAGGAAATCTATTGGAGGCAGAAGCAGTCAAGGGTAGCCAAGGGTTAGGGTTAGGCTTAGGGTTAGGCTTAGGGTACGGCTTAGGGTACGGGTTCGGGGAGGGGTTCGGGTACGGCGTAGGGTATGGGTTAGGGTTAGGGTTAGGGTTTGAGTTAGGGTTAGGGCTCGGTTTAGGGTACGGGTTAGGATTAGGGTACGTTTTAGGGTTAGGGTAGGGGTTAGGGTTAGGGTACGCATTAGGGTTAGGGTAGTTATTAAGCCTATCCCACTCTCTAGATACCCCTTAGCACGTAAAGGAATATTATTTGGGGGTCCAGCCATGGAGAAGAGTTTAGACACTAGGATAAGATAAGGAACACACCCATTATAAAGAAATCACATTAGGATTCTCTTTTTAAGCTGTTCCTTAAAACACTAGTGCTTAGGAAATCTATTGGAGGCAGAAGCAGTCAAGGGTAGCCTAGGGTTAGGGTTAGGCTTAGGGTACGGCTTAGGGTACGGGTTCGGGGAGGGGTTCGGGTACGGCGTAGGGTATGGGTTAGGGTTAGGGTTAGGGTTAGTGTTAGGGTTAGGGCTCGGTTTAGGGTACGGGTTAGAATTAGGGTACGTGTTAGGGTTAGGGTAGGGGTTAGGGTTAGGGTACGCGTTAGGCTTAGGGTAGTTATTAAACCTATCCCACTCTCTAGATACCCCTTAGCACGTAAAGGAATATTATTTGCGGGTCCAGCCATGGAGAAGAGTTTAGACACTAGGATAAGATAAGGAACACACCCATTATAAAGAAATCACATTAGGATTCTCTTTTTAAGCTGTTCCTTCAAACACTAGTGCTTAGGAAATCTATTGGAGGCAGAAGCAGTCAAGGGTAGCCTAGGGTTAGGGTTAGGCTAAGGGTTAGGCTTTGGGTACGGCTTAGGGTACGGTTTCGGGGAGGGGTTCGGGTACGGCGTAGGGTATGGGTTAGGGTTAGGGTTAGGGTTAGTGTTAGGGTTAGGGCTCGGTTTAGGGTACGGGTTAGGATTAGGGTACGTGTTAGGGTTAGGGTACGGTTTAGGGTTAGGGTACGCGTTAGGGTTAGGGTAGTTATTAAACCTATCCCACTCTCTAGATACCCCTTAGCACGTAAAGGTATATTATTTGGGGGTCCAGCCATGGAGAAGAGTTTAGACACTAGGATAAGATAAGGAACACACCCATTATAAAGAAATCACATTAGGATTCTCTTTTTAAGCTGTTCCTTCAAACACTAGTGCTTAGGAAATCTATTGGAGGCAGAAGCAGTCAAGGGTAGCCAAGGGTTAGGGTTAGGCTTAGGGTTAGGCTTAGGGTACGGCTTAGGGTACGGGTTCGGGGAGGGGTTCGGGTACGGCGTAGGGTATGGGTTAGGGTTAGGGTTAGGGTTTGAGTTAGGGTTAGGGCTCGGTTTAGGGTACGGGTTAGGATTAGGGTACGTTTTAGGGTTAGGGTAGGGGTTAGGGTTAGGGTACGCATTAGGGTTAGGGTAGTTATTAAGCCTATCCCACTCTCTAGATACCCCTTAGCATGTAAAGGAATATTATTTGGGGGTCCAGCCATGGAGAAGAGTTTAGACACTAGGATAAGATAAGGAACACACCCATTATAAAGAAATCACATTAGGATTCTCTTTTTAAGCTGTTCCTTAAAACACTAGTGCTTAGGAAATCTATTGGAGGCAGAAGCAGTCAAGGGTAGCCTAGGGTTAGGGTTAGGCTTAGGGTACGGCTTAGGGTACGGGTTCGGGGAGGGGTTCGGGTACGGCGTAGGGTATGGGTTAGGGTTAGGGTTAGGGTTAGTGTTAGGGTTAGGGCTCGGTTTAGGGTACGGGTTAGGATTAGGGTACGTGTTAGGGTTAGGGTAGGGGTTAGGGTTAGGGTATGCGTTAGGGTTAGGGTAGTTATTAAACCTATCCCACTCTCTAGATACCCCTTAGCACGTAAAGGAATATTATTTGGGGGTCCAGCCATGGAGAAGAGTTTAGACACTAGGATAAAATAAGGAACACACCCATTATAAAGAAATCACATTAGGATTCTGTTTTTAAGCTGTTCCGTCAAACACTAGTGCTTAGGAAATCTATTGGAGGCAGAAGCAGTCAAGGGTAGCCTAGGGTTAGGGTTAGGCTTAGGGTTAGGCTTAGGGTACGGCTTAGGGTACGGGTTTGGGGAGGGGTTCGGGTACGGCGTAGGGTATGGGTTAGGGTTAGGGTTAGGGTTTGAGTTAGGGTTAGGGCTCGGTTTAGGGTACGGGTTAGGATTAGGGTACGTTTTAGGGTTAGGGTAGGGGTTAGGGTTAGGGTACGCGTTAGGGTTAGGGTAGTTATTAAACCTATCCCACTCTCTAGATACCCCTTAGCACGTAAAGGAATATTATTTGGGGGTCCAGCCATGGAGAAGAGTTTAGACACTAGGATAAGATAAGGAACACACCCATTATAAAGAAATCACATTAGGATTCTCTTTTTAAGCTGTTCCTTCAAACACTAGTGCTTAGGAAATCTATTGGAGGCACAAGCAGTCAAGGGTACCCTAGGGTTAGGGTTAGGCTTAGGGTTAGGCTTAGGGTACGGCTTAGGGTACGGGTTCGGGGAGGGGTTCGGGTACGGCGTAGGGTATGGGTTAGGGTTAGGGTTGGGGTTTGAGTTACGGTTAGGGCTCGGTTTAGGGTACGGGTTAGGATTAGGGTACGTTTTAGGGTTAGGGTAGGGGTTAGGGTTAGGGTACGCGTTAGGCTTAGGGTAGTTATTAAACCTATCCCACTCTCTAGATACCCCTTAGCACGTAAAGGAATATTATTTGGGGGTCCAGCCATGGAGAAGAGTTTAGACACTAGGATAAGATAAGGAACACACCCATTATAAAGAAATCACATTAGGATTCTCTTTTTAAGCTGTTCCTTAAAACACTAGTGCTTAGGAAATCTATTGGAGGCAGAAGCAGTCAAGGGTAGCCTAGGGTTAGGGTTAGGCTTAGGGTTAGGCTTAGGGTACGGCTTAGGGTACGGGTTCGGGGAGGGGTTCGGGTACAGCTTAGGGTATGGGTTAGGGTTAGGGTTAGGGTTAGTGTTAGGGTTAGGGCTCGGTTTAGGGTACGGGTTAGGATTAGGGTACGTGTTAGGGTTAGGGTAGGGGTTAGGGTTAGGGTACGCATTAGGGTTAGGGTAGTTAGTAAACCTATCCCACTCTCTAGATACCCCTTAGCACGTAAAGGAATATTATTTGGGGGTCCAGCCATGGAGAAGAGTTTAGACACTAGGATAAGATAAGGAACACACCCATTATAAAGAAATCACATTAGGATTCTCTTTTTAAGCTGTTCCTTCAAACACTAGTGCTTAGGAAATCTATTGGAGGCAGAAGCCGTCAAGGGTAGCCTAGGGTTAGGGTTAGGCTTAGGGTTAGGCTTAGGGTACGGTTTAGGGTACAGGTTCGGGGAGGGGTTCGGGTACGGCGTAGGGTATGGGTTAGGGTTAGGGTTAGGTTTAGTGTTAGGGTTAGGGCTCGGTTTAGGGTACGGGTTAGGATTAGGGTACGTGTTAGGGTTAGGGTAGGGGTTAGGGTTAGGGTACGCGTTAGGGTTAGGGTAGTTATTAAACCTATCCCACTCTCTAGATACCCCTTAGCACGTAAAGGAATATTATTTGGGGGTCCAGCCATGGAGAAGAGTTTAGACACTAGGATAAGATAAGGAACACACCCATTATAAAGAAATCACATTAGGATTCTCTTTTTAAGCTGTTCCTTAAAACACTAGTGCTTAGGAAATCTATTGGAGGCAGAAGTAGTCAAGGGTAGCCTAGGGTTAGGGTTAGGCTTAGGGTACGGCTTAGGGTACGGGTTCGGGGAGGGGTTCGGGTACGGCGTAGGGTATGAGTTAGGGTTAGGGTTAGGGTTTGAGTTAGGGTTAGGGCTCGGTTTAGGGTACGGGTTAGGATTAGGGTAGGGGTTAGGGTTAGGGTACGCGTTAGGGTTAGGGTAGTTATTAAACCTATCCCACTCTCTAGATACCCCTTAGCACGTAAAGGAATATTATTTGGGGGTCCAGCCATGGAGAAGAGTTTAGACACTAGGATAAGATAAGGAACACACCCATTATAAAGAAATCACATTAGGATTCTCTTTTTAAGCTGTTCCTTCAAACACTAGTGCTTAGGAAATCTATTGGAGGCAGAAGCAGTCAAGGGTAGCCTAGGGTTAGGGTTAGGCTTAGGGTTAGGCTTAGGGTACGGCTTAGGGTACGGGTTCGGGGAGGGGTTCGGGTACGGCGTAGGGTATGGGTTAGGGTTAGGGTTAGGGTTAGTGTTAGGGTTAGGGCTCGGTTTAGGGTACGGGTTAGAATTAGGGTACGTGTTAGGGTTAGGGTAGGGGTTAGGGTTAGGGTACGCATTAGGGTTAGGGTAGTTAGTAAACCTATCCCACTCTCTAGATACCCCTTAGCACGTAAAGGAATATTATTTGGGGGTCCAGCCATGGAGAAGAGTTTAGACACTAGGATAAGATAAGGAACACACCCATTATAAAGAAATCACATTAGGATTCTCTTTTTAAGCTGTTCCTTCAAACACTAGTGCTTAGGAAATCTATTGGAGGCAGAAGCAGTCAAGGGTAGCCGAGGGTTAGGGTTAGGCTTAGGGTTAGGGTTAGGGTACGGCTTAGGGTACGGGTTCGTGTAGGGGTTCAGGTATGGCATAGGGTATGGGTTAGGGTTAGGGTTAGGGTTAGTGTTAGCTTTAGGGCTCGATATAGGGTATGTGTTAGGATTAGGGTACGTGTTAGGATTAGGGTAGGGGTTAGGGTTAGGGTACGCGTTAGGGTTAGGGTAGTTATTAAACCTATCCCACTCTCTAGATACCCCTTAGCACGTAAAGGAATATTATTTGGAGGTCCAGCCATGGAGAAGAGTTTAGACACTAGGATAAGATAAGGAACACACCTATTATAAAGAAATCACATTAGGATTCTCTTTTTAAGCTGTTCCTTCAAACACTAGTGCTTAGGAAATCTATTGGAGGCAGAAGCAGTCAAGGGTAGCCTAAGGTTAGGGTTAGGCTTAGGGTTAGGGTTAGGGTACGGCGTAGGGTACGGGTTCGGGGAAGGGTTCGGGTACGGCGTAGGGTATGGGTTAGGGTTAGGGTTAGTGTTAGGGTTAGGGCTCGTTTTAGGGTACGGGTTAGGATTAGGGTACGTGTTAGGGTTAGGGTAGGGGTTAGGGTTCGGGTACGCGTTAGGGTTAGGGTAGTTATTAAACCTATCCCACTCTCTAGATACCTCTTAGCACGTAAAGGAATATTATTTGGGGGTCCAGCCATGGAGAAGAGTTTAGACACTAGGATAAGATAAGGAACACACCCATTATAAAGAACTCACATTAGGATTCTCTTTTTAAGCCGTTCGTTAAAACATTAGTGCTTAGAAAATCTATTGGAGGTAGAAGCAGTCAAGGGTAGCGTAGGGTTAGGGTTAGGCTTAGGGTTAGGCTTAGGGTACGGCTTAGGGTACGGGTTCGGGTAGGGGTTCGGGTACGGCGTAGGGTATGGGTTAGGGTTAGGGTTAGGGTTAGTGTTAGGGTTAGGGCTCGGTTTAGGGTACGGGTTAGGATTAGGGTACGTGTTAGGTTTAGGGTAGGTGTTAGGGTTAGGGTACGCGTTAGGGTTAGGGTAGTTATTAAACCTATCCCACTCTCTAGATACCCCTTAGCACGTAAAGGAATATTATTTGGGGGTCCAGCCATGGAGAAGAGTTTAGACACTAGGATAAGATAAGGAACACACCCATTATAAAGAAATCACATTAGGATTCTCTTTTTAAGCTGTTCCTTCAAACACTAGTGCTTAGGAAATCTATTGGAGGCAGAAGCAGTCAAGGGTAGCCTAGGGTTAGGGTTAGGCTTAGGGTTAGGCTTAGGGTACGGCTTAGGGTACGGGTTCGGGGAGGGGTTCGGGTACGGTGTAGGGTATGGGTTAGGGGTAGGTTTAGGGTTAGTGTTAGGGTTAGGGCTCGGTTTAGGGTACGGGTTAGGATTAGGGTACGTGTTAGGGTTAGGGTAGGGTGTAGGGTTAGGGTACGTGTTAGGGTTAGGGTAGTTATTAAACCTATCCCACTCTCTAGATACCCCTTAGCACGTAAAGGAATATTATTTGCGGGTCCAGCCATGGAGAAGAGTTTAGACACTAGGATAAAATAAGGAACACATACATTATAAAGAAATCACATTAGGATTCTCTTTTTAAGCTGTTCCTTAAAACACTAGTGCTTAGGAAATCTATTGGAGGCAGAAGCAGTCAAGGGTAGCCTAGGGTTAGGGTTAGGCTTAGGGTTAGGGTTAGGGTACGGCTTGGGGTAGGGGTTCGGGGAGGGGTTCGGGTACGGCGTAGGTTATGGGTTAGGGTTAGGGTTAGTGTTAGGGTTAGGGCTCGGTTTAGGGTACGGGTTAGGATTAGGGTACGTGTTAGGTTTAGGGTAGGTGTTAGGGTTAGGGTACGCGTTAGGGTTAGGGTAGTTATTAAACCTATCCCACTCTCTAGATACCCCTTAGCACGTAAAGGAATATTATTTGGGGGTCCAGCCATGGAGAAGAGTTTAGACACTAGGATAAGATAAGGAACACACCCATTATAAAGAAATCACATTAGGATTCTCTTTTTAAGCTGTTCCTTCAAACACTAGTGCTTAGGAAATCTATTGGAGGCAGAAGCAGTCAAGGGTAGCCTAGGGTTAGGGTTAGGCTTAGGGTTAGGCTTAGGGTACGGCTTAGGGTACGGGTTTGGGGAGGGGTTCGGGTACGGTGTAGGGTATGGGTTAGGGGTAGGTTTAGGGTTAGTGTTAGGGTTAGGGCTCGGTTTAGGGTACGGGTTAGGATTAGGGTACGTGTTAGGGTTAGGGTAGGGGTTAGGGTTAGGGTACGTGTTAGGGTTAGGGTAGTTATTAAACCTATCCCACTCTCTAGATACCCCTTAGCACGTAAAGGAATATTATTTGTGGGTCCAGCCATGGAGAAGAGTTTAGACACTAGGATAAAATAAGGAACACATACATTATAAAGAAATCACATTAGGATTCTCTTTTTAAGCTGTTCCTTAAAACACTAGTGCTTAGGAAATCTATTGGAGGCAGAAGCAGTCAAGGGTAGCCTAGGGTTAGGGTTAGGCTTAGGGTTAGGGTTAGGGTACGGCTTGGGGTAGGGGTTCGGGTTAGGGTTAGGGTTAGTGTTAGGGTTAGGGCTCGGTTTAGGGTACGGGTTAGGATTAGGGTATGTGTTAGGGTTAGGGTAGGGGTTCGGGTTAGGGTACGCGTTAGGGTTAGGGTAGTTATTAAACCTATCCCACTCTGTAGATACCCCTTAGCACGTAAAGGAATATTATTTGGGGGTCCAGCCATGGAGAAGAGTTTAGACACTAGGATAAGATAAGGAACACACCCATTATAAAGAAATCACATTAGGATTCTCTTTTTAAGCTGTTCCTTAAAACACTAGTGCTTAGGAAATCTATTGGAGGCAGAAGCAGTCAAGGGTAGCCTAGGGTTAGGGTTAGGCTTAGGGTTAGGGTTAGGGTACGGCTTAGGGTACGGGTTCGTGTAGGGGTTCGGGTACGGCATAGGGTATGGGTTAGGGTTAGGGTTAGGGTTAGTTTTAGCTTTAGGTCTCGGTTTAGGGTACGGGCTAGGATTAGGGTGCGTGTTAGGGTTAGGGTAGGGGTTAGGGTTAGGGTACGCGTTAGGTTTAGGGTAGTTAGTAAACCTATCCCACTCTCTAGATACCCCTTAGCACGTAAAGGAATATTATTTGGGGGTCCAGCCATGGAGAAGAGTTTAGACATTAGGATAAGATAAGGAACACACCCATTATAAAAAAATCACATTAGGATTCTCTTTTTCAGCTGTTCCTTAAAACACTAGTGCTTAGGAAATCTATTGGAGGCAGAAGCAGTCAAGGGCAGCCTAGGGTTAGGGTAAGGCTTAGGGTTAGGCTTAGGGTATGGCTTAGGGTACGGGTTCGGGGAGGGGTTCGGGTACGGCGTAGGGTATGGGTTAGGGTTAGGGTTAGGGTTTGTGTTAGGGTTAGGGATCAGTTTAGGGTACGGGTTAGGATTAGGGTACGTGTTAGGTTTAGGGTAGGGCTTAGGGTTAGGGTACGCGTTAGGGTTAGGGTGGTTAGTAAACCTATCCCACTCTCTAGATACCCCTTAGCACGTAAAGGAATATTATTTGGGGGTCCAGCCATGGAGAAGAGTTTAGACACTAGGATAAGATAAGGAACACACCCATTATAAAGAAATCACATTAGGATTCTCTTTTTAAGCTGTTCCTTCAAACACTAGTGCTTAGGAAATCTATTGGAGGCAGAAGCAGTCAAGGGTAGCCAAGGGTTAGGGTTAGGCTTAGGGTTAGGCTTAGGGTACGGCTTAGGGTACGGGTTCGGGGAGGGGTTCGGGTACGGCGTAGGGTATGGGTTAGGGTTAGGGTTAGGGTTTGAGTTAGGGTTAGGGCTCGGTTTAGGGTACGGGTTAGGATTAGGGTACGTTTTAGGGTTAGGGTAGGGGTTAGGGTTAGGGTACGCATTAGGGTTAGGGTAGTTATTAAGCCTATCCCACTCTCTAGATACCCCTTAGCACGTAAAGGAATATTATTTGGGGGTCCAGCCATGGAGAAGAGTTTAGACACTAGGATAAGATAAGGAACACACCCATTATAAAGAAATCACATTAGGATTCTCTTTTTAAGCTGTTCCTTAAAACACTAGTGCTTAGGAAATCTATTGGAGGCAGAAGCAGTCAAGGGTAGCCTAGGGTTAGGGTTAGGCTTAGGGTTAGGCTTAGGGTACGGCTTAGGGTACGGGTTCGGGGAGGGGTTCGGGTACGGCGTAGGGTATGGGTTAGGGTTAGGGTTAGGGTTAGTGTTAGGGTTAGGGCTCGGTTTAGGGTACGGGTTAGGATTAGGGTACGTGTTAGGGTTAGGGTAGGGGTTAGGGTTAGGGTATGCGTTAGGGTTAGGGTAGTTATTAAACCTATCCCACTCTCTAGATACCCCTTAGCACGTAAAGGAATATTATTTGGGGGTCCAGCCATGGAGAAGAGTTTAGACACTAGGATAAAATAAGGAACACACCCATTATAAAGAAATCACATTAGGATTCTGTTTTTAAGCTGTTCCGTCAAACACTAGTGCTTAGGAAATCTATTGGAGGCAGAAGCAGTCAAGGGTAGCCTAGGGTTAGGGTTAGGCTTAGGGTTAGGCTTAGGGTACGGCTTAGGGTACGGGTTTGGGGAGGGGTTCGGGTACGGCGTAGGGTATGGGTTAGGGTTAGGGTTAGGGTTTGAGTTAGGGTTAGGGCTCGGTTTAGGGTACGGGTTAGGATTAGGGTACGTTTTAGGGTTAGGGTAGGGGTTAGGGTTAGGGTACGCGTTAGGGTTAGGGTAGTTATTAAACCTATCCCACTCTCTAGATACCCCTTAGCACGTAAAGGAATATTATTTGGGGGTCCAGCCATGGAGAAGAGTTTAGACACTAGGATAAGATAAGGAACACACCCATTATAAAGAAATCACATTAGGATTCTCTTTTTAAGCTGTTCCTTCAAACACTAGTGCTTAGGAAATCTATTGGAGGCACAAGCAGTCAAGGGTACCCTAGGGTTAGGGTTAGGCTTAGGGTTAGGCTTAGGGTACGGCTTAGGGTACGGGTTCGGGGAGGGGTTCGGGTACGGCGTAGGGTATGGGTTAGGGTTAGGGTTGGGGTTTGAGTTACGGTTAGGGCTCGGTTTAGGGTACGGGTTAGGATTAGGGTACGTTTTAGGGTTAGGGTAGGGGTTAGGGTTAGGGTACGCGTTAGGCTTAGGGTAGTTATTAAACCTATCCCACTCTCTAGATACCCCTTAGCACGTAAAGGAATATTATTTGGGGGTCCAGCCATGGAGAAGAGTTTAGACACTAGGATAAGATAAGGAACACACCCATTATAAAGAAATCACATTAGGATTCTCTTTTTAAGCTGTTCCTTAAAACACTAGTGCTTAGGAAATCTATTGGAGGCAGAAGCAGTCAAGGGTAGCCTAGGGTTAGGGTTAGGCTTAGGGTTAGGCTTAGGGTACGGCTTAGGGTACGGGTTCGGGGAGGGGTTCGGGTACAGCGTAGGGTATGGGTTAGGGTTAGGGTTAGGGTTAGTGTTAGGGTTAGGGCTCGGTTTAGGGTACGGGTTAGGATTAGGGTACGTGTTAGGGTTAGGGTAGGGGTTAGGGTTAGGGTACGCATTAGGGTTAGGGTAGTTAGTAAACCTATCCCACTCTCTAGATACCCCTTAGCACGTAAAGGAATATTATTTGGGGGTCCAGCCATGGAGAAGAGTTTAGACACTAGGATAAGATAAGGAACACACCCATTATAAAGAAATCACATTAGGATTCTCTTTTTAAGCTGTTCCTTCAAACACTAGTGCTTAGGAAATCTATTGGAGGCAGAAGCAGTCAAGGGTAGCCTAGGGTTAGGGTTAGGCTTAGGGTTAGGCTTAGGGTACGGTTTAGGGTACAGGTTCGGGGAGGGGTTCGGGTACGGCGTAGGGTATGGGTTAGGGTTAGGGTTAGGGTTAGTGTTAGGGTTAGGGCTCGGTTTAGGGTACGGGTTAGGATTAGGGTACGTGTTAGGGTTAGGGTAGGGGTTAGGGTTAGGGTACGCGTTAGGGTTAGGGTAGTTATTAAACCTATCCCACTCTCTAGATACCCCTTAGCACGTAAAGGAATATTATTTGGGGGTCCAGCCATGGAGAAGAGTTTAGACACTAGGATAAGATAAGGAACACACCCATTATAAAGAAATCACATTAGGATTCTCTTTTTAAGCTGTTCCTTAAAACACTAGTGCTTAGGAAATCTATTGGAGGCAGAAGTAGTCAAGGGTAGCCTAGGGTTAGGGTTAGGCTTAGGGTACAGCTTAGGGTACGGGTTCGGGGAGGGGTTCGGGTACGGCGTAGGGTATGAGTTAGGGTTAGGGTTAGGGTTTGAGTTAGGGTTAGGGCTCGGTTTAGGGTACGGGTTAGGATTAGGGTAGGGGTTAGGGTTAGGGTACGCGTTAGGGTTAGGGTAGTTATTAAACCTATCCCACTCTCTAGATACCCCTTAGCACGTAAAGGAGTATTATTTGGGGGTCCAGCCATGGAGAAGAGTTTAGACACTAGGATAAGATAAGGAACACACCCATTATAAAGAAATCACATTAGGATTCTCTTTTTAAGCTGTTCCTTCAAACACTAGTGCTTAGGAAATCTATTGGAGGCAGAAGCAGTCAAGGGTAGCCTAGGGTTAGGCTTAGGCTTAGGGTTAGGCTTAGGGTACGGCTTAGGGTACGGGTTCGGGGAGGGGTTCGGGTACGGCGTAGGGTATGGGTTAGGGTTAGGGTTAGGGTTTGAGTTAGGGTTAGGGCTCGGTTTAGGGTACGGGTTAGGATTAGGGTACGTTTTAGGGTTAGGGTAGGGGTTAGGGTTAGGGTACGCGTTAGGGTTAGGGTAGTTATTAAACCTATCCCACTCTCTAGATACCCCTTAGCACGTAAAGGAATATTATTTCGGGTTCCAGCCATGGAGAAGAGTTTAGACACTAGGATAAGATAAGGAACACACCCATTATAAAGAAATCACATTAGGATTCTCTTTTTAAGCTGTTCCTTAAAACACTAGTGCTTAGGAAATCTATTGGAGGCAGAAGCAGTCAAGGGTAGCCTAGGGTTAGGGTTAGGCTTAGGGTTAGGCTTAGGGTACGGCTTAGGGTACGGGTTCGGGGAGGGGTTCGGGTACAGCGTAGGGTATGGGTTAGGGTTAGGGTTAGGGTTAGTGTTAGGGTTAGGGCTCGGTTTAGGGTACGGGTTAGGATTAGGGTACGTGTTAGGGTTAGGGTAGGGGTTAGGGTTAGGGTACGCATTAGGGTTAGGGTAGTTAGTAAACCTATCCCACTCTCTAGATACCCCTTAGCACGTAAAGGAATATTATTTGGGGGTCCAGCAATGGAGAAGAGTTTAGACACTAGGATAAGATAAGGAACACACCCATTATAAAGAAATCACATTAGGATTCTCTTTTTAAGCTGTTCCTTCAAACACTAGTGCTTAGGAAATCTATTGGAGGCAGAAGCAGTCAAGGGTAGCCTAGGGTTAGGGTTAGGCTTAGGGTTAGGCTTAGGGTACGGTTTAGGGTACAGGTTCGGGGAGGGGTTCGGGTACGGCGTAGGGTATGGGTTAGGGTTAGGGTTAGGGTTAGTGTTAGGGTTAGGGCTCGGTTTAGGGTACGGGTTAGGATTAGGGTACGTGTTAGGGTTAGGGTAGGGGTTAGGGTTAGGGTACGCGTTAGGGTTAGGGTAGTTATTAAACCTATCCCACTCTCTAGATACCCCTTAGCACGTAAAGGAATATTATTTGGGGGTCCAGCCATGGAGAAGAGTTTAGACACTAGGATAAGATAAGGAACACACCCATTATAAAGAAATCACATTAGGATTCTCTTTTTAAGCTGTTCCTTAAAACACTAGTGCTTAGGAAATCTATTGGAGGCAGAAGTAGTCAAGGGTAGCCTAGGGTTAGGGTTAGGCTTAGGGTACGGCTTAGGGTACGGGTTCGGGGAGGGGTTCGGGTACGGCGTAGGGTATGAGTTAGGGTTAGGGTTAGGGTTTGACTTAGGGTTAGGGCTCGGTTTAGGGTACGGGTTAGGATTAGGGTAGGGGTTAGGGTTAGGGTACGCGTTAGGGTTAGGGTAGTTATTAAACCTATCCCACTCTCTAGATACCCCTTAGCACGTAAAGGAATATTATTTGGGGGTCCAGCCATGGAGAAGAGTTTAGACACTAGGATAAGATAAGGAACACACCCATTATAAAGAAATCACATTAGGATTCTCTTTTTAAGCTGTTCCTTCAAACACTAGTGCTTAGGAAATCTATTGGAGGCAGAAGCAGTCAAGGGTAGCCTAGGGTTAGGCTTAGGCTTAGGGTTAGGCTTAGGGTACGGCTTAGGGTACGGGTTCGGGGAGGGGTTCGGGTACGGCGTAGGGTATGGGTTAGGGTTAGGGTTAGGGTTAGTGTTAGGGTTAGGGCTCGGTTTAGGGTACGGGTTAGGATTAGGGTACGTGTTAGGGTTAGGGTAGGGGTTAGGGTTAGGGTATGCGTTAGGGTTAGGGTAGTTATTAAACCTATCCCACTCTCTAGATACCCCTTAGCACGTAAAGGAATATTATTTGGGGGTCCAGCCATGGAGAAGAGTTTAGACACTAGGATAAAATAAGGAACACACCCATTATAAAGAAATCACATTAGGATTCTGTTTTTAAGCTGTTCCGTCAAACACTAGTGCTTAGGAAATCTATTGGAGGCAGAAGCAGTCAAGGGTAGCCTAGGGTTAGGGTTAGGCTTAGGGTTAGGCTTAGGGTACGGCTTAGGGTACGGGTTTGGGGAGGGGTTCGGGTACGGCGTAGGGTATGGGTTAGGGTTAGGGTTAGGGTTTGAGTTAGGGTTAGGGCTCGGTTTAGGGTACGGGTTAGGATTAGGGTACGTTTTAGGGTTAGGGTAGGGGTTAGGGTTAGGGTACGCGTTAGGGTTAGGGTAGTTATTAAACCTATCCCACTCTCTAGATACCCCTTAGCACGTAAAGGAATATTATTTGGGGGTCCAGCCATGGAGAAGAGTTTAGACACTAGGATAAGATAAGGAACACACCCATTATAAAGAAATCACATTAGGATTCTCTTTTTAAGCTGTTCCTTCAAACACTAGTGCTTAGGAAATCTATTGGAGGCACAAGCAGTCAAGGGTACCCTAGGGTTAGGGTTAGGCTTAGGGTTAGGCTTAGGGTACGGCTTAGGGTACGGGTTCGGGGAGGGGTTCGGGTACGGCGTAGGGTATGGGTTAGGGTTAGGGTTGGGGTTTGAGTTACGGTTAGGGCTCGGTTTAGGGTACGGGTTAGGATTAGGGTACGTTTTAGGGTTAGGGTAGGGGTTAGGGTTAGGGTACGCGTTAGGCTTAGGGTAGTTATTAAACCTATCCCACTCTCTAGATACCCCTTAGCACGTAAAGGAATATTATTTGGGGGTCCAGCCATGGAGAAGAGTTTAGACACTAGGATAAGATAAGGAACACACCCATTATAAAGAAATCACATTAGGATTCTCTTTTTAAGCTGTTCCTTAAAACACTAGTGCTTAGGAAATCTATTGGAGGCAGAAGCAGTCAAGGGTAGCCTAGGGTTAGGGTTAGGCTTAGGGTTAGGCTTAGGGTACGGCTTAGGGTACGGGTTCGGGGAGGGGTTCGGGTACAGCTTAGGGTATGGGTTAGGGTTAGGGTTAGGGTTAGTGTTAGGGTTAGGGCTCGGTTTAGGGTACGGGTTAGGATTAGGGTACGTGTTAGGGTTAGGGTAGGGGTTAGGGTTAGGGTACGCATTAGGGTTAGGGTAGTTAGTAAACCTATCCCACTCTCTAGATACCCCTTAGCACGTAAAGGAATATTATTTGGGGGTCCAGCCATGGAGAAGAGTTTAGACACTAGGATAAGATAAGGAACACACCCATTATAAAGAAATCACATTAGGATTCTCTTTTTAAGCTGTTCCTTCAAACACTAGTGCTTAGGAAATCTATTGGAGGCAGAAGCCGTCAAGGGTAGCCTAGGGTTAGGGTTAGGCTTAGGGTTAGGCTTAGGGTACGGTTTAGGGTACAGGTTCGGGGAGGGGTTCGGGTACGGCGTAGGGTATGGGTTAGGGTTAGGGTTAGGTTTAGTGTTAGGGTTAGGGCTCGGTTTAGGGTACGGGTTAGGATTAGGGTACGTGTTAGGGTTAGGGTAGGGGTTAGGGTTAGGGTACGCGTTAGGGTTAGGGTAGTTATTAAACCTATCCCACTCTCTAGATACCCCTTAGCACGTAAAGGAATATTATTTGGGGGTCCAGCCATGGAGAAGAGTTTAGACACTAGGATAAGATAAGGAACACACCCATTATAAAGAAATCACATTAGGATTCTCTTTTTAAGCTGTTCCTTCAAACACTAGTGCTTAGGAAATCTATTGGAGGCAGAAGTAGTCAAGGGTAGCCTAGGGTTAGGGTTAGGCTTAGGGTACGGCTTAGGGTACGGGTTCGGGGAGGGGTTCGGGTACGGCGTAGGGTATGAGTTAGGGTTAGGGTTAGGGTTTGAGTTAGGGTTAGGGCTCGGTTTAGGGTACGGGTTAGGATTAGGGTAGGGGTTAGGGTTAGGGTACGCGTTAGGGTTAGGGTAGTTATTAAACCTATCCCACTCTCTAGATACCCCTTAGCACGTAAAGGAATATTATTTGGGGGTCCAGCCATGGAGAAGAGTTTAGACACTAGGATAAGATAAGGAACACACCCATTATAAAGAAATCACATTAGGATTCTCTTTTTAAGCTGTTCCTTCAAACACTAGTGCTTAGGAAATCTATTGGAGGCAGAAGCAGTCAAGGGTAGCCTAGGGTTAGGGTTAGGCTTAGGGTTAGGCTTAGGGTACGGCTTAGGGTACGGGTTCGGGGAGGGGTTCGGGTACGGCGTAGGGTATGGGTTAGGGTTAGGGTTAGGGTTAGTGTTAGGGTTAGGGCTCGGTTTAGGGTACGGGTTAGAATTAGGGTACGTGTTAGGGTTAGGGTAGGGGTTAGGGTTAGGGTACGCATTAGGGTTAGGGTAGTTAGTAAACCTATCCCACTCTCTAGATACCCCTTAGCACGTAAAGGAATATTATTTGGGGGTCCAGCCATGGAGAAGAGTTTAGACACTAGGATAAGATAAGGAACACACCCATTATAAAGAAATCACATTAGGATTCTCTTTTTAAGCTGTTCCTTCAAACACTAGTGCTTAGGAAATCTATTGGAGGCAGAAGCAGTCAAGGGTAGCCGAGGGTTAGGGTTAGGCTTAGGGTTAGGGTTAGGGTACGGCTTAGGGTACGGGTTCGTGTAGGGGTTCAGGTATGGCATAGGGTATGGGTTAGGGTTAGGGTTAGGGTTAGTGTTAGCTTTAGGGCTCGATATAGGGTATGTGTTAGGATTAGGGTACGTGTTAGGATTAGGGTAGGGGTTAGGGTTAGGGTACGCGTTAGGGTTAGGGTAGTTATTAAACCTATCCCACTCTCTAGATACCCCTTAGCACGTAAAGGAATATTATTTGGAGGTCCAGCCATGGAGAAGAGTTTAGACACTAGGATAAGATAAGGAACACACCTATTATAAAGAAATCACATTAGGATTCTCTTTTTAAGCTGTTCCTTCAAACACTAGTGCTTAGGAAATCTATTGGAGGCAGAAGCAGTCAAGGGTAGCCTAAGGTTAGGGTTAGGCTTAGGGTTAGGGTTAGGGTACGGCGTAGGGTACGGGTTCGGGGAAGGGTTCGGGTACGGCGTAGGGTATGGGTTAGGGTTAGGGTTAGTGTTAGGGTTAGGGCTCGTTTTAGGGTACGGGTTAGGATTAGGGTACGTGTTAGGGTTAGGGTAGGGGTTAGGGTTCGGGTACGCGTTAGGGTTAGGGTAGTTATTAAACCTATCCCACTCTCTAGATACCTCTTAGCACGTAAAGGAATATTATTTGGGGGTCCAGCCATGGAGAAGAGTTTAGACACTAGGATAAGATAAGGAACACACCCATTATAAAGAACTCACATTAGGATTCTCTTTTTAAGCCGTTCGTTAAAACATTAGTGCTTAGAAAATCTATTGGAGGTAGAAGCAGTCAAGGGTAGCGTAGGGTTAGGGTTAGGCTTAGGGTTAGGCTTAGGGTACGGCTTAGGGTACGGGTTCGGGTAGGGGTTCGGGTACGGCGTAGGGTATGGGTTAGGGTTAGGGTTAGGGTTAGTGTTAGGGTTAGGGCTCGGTTTAGGGTACGGGTTAGGATTAGGGTACGTGTTAGGTTTAGGGTAGGTGTTAGGGTTAGGGTACGCGTTAGGGTTAGGGTAGTTATTAAACCTATCCCACTCTCTAGATACCCCTTAGCACGTAAAGGAATATTATTTGGGGGTCCAGCCATGGAGAAGAGTTTAGACACTAGGATAAGATAAGGAACACACCCATTATAAAGAAATCACATTAGGATTCTCTTTTTAAGCTGTTCCTTCAAACACTAGTGCTTAGGAAATCTATTGGAGGCAGAAGCAGTCAAGGGTAGCCTAGGGTTAGGGTTAGGCTTAGGGTTAGGCTTAGGGTACGGCTTAGGGTACGGGTTCGGGGAGGGGTTCGGGTACGGTGTAGGGTATGGGTTAGGGGTAGGTTTAGGGTTAGTGTTAGGGTTAGGGCTCGGTTTAGGGTACGGGTTAGGATTAGGGTACGTGTTAGGGTTAGGGTAGGGTGTAGGGTTAGGGTACGTGTTAGGGTTAGGGTAGTTATTAAACCTATCCCACTCTCTAGATACCCCTTAGCACGTAAAGGAATATTATTTGCGGGTCCAGCCATGGAGAAGAGTTTAGACACTAGGATAAAATAAGGAACACATACATTATAAAGAAATCACATTAGGATTCTCTTTTTAAGCTGTTCCTTAAAACACTAGTGCTTAGGAAATCTATTGGAGGCAGAAGCAGTCAAGGGTAGCCTAGGGTTAGGGTTAGGCTTAGGGTTAGGGTTAGGGTACGGCTTGGGGTAGGGGTTCGGGGAGGGGTTCGGGTACGGCGTAGGTTATGGGTTAGGGTTAGGGTTAGTGTTAGGGTTAGGGCTCGGTTTAGGGTACGGGTTAGGATTAGGGTACGTGTTAGGTTTAGGGTAGGTGTTAGGGTTAGGGTACGCGTTAGGGTTAGGGTAGTTATTAAACCTATCCCACTCTCTAGATACCCCTTAGCACGTAAAGGAATATTATTTGGGGGTCCAGCCATGGAGAAGAGTTTAGACACTAGGATAAGATAAGGAACACACCCATTATAAAGAAATCACATTAGGATTCTCTTTTTAAGCTGTTCCTTCAAACACTAGTGCTTAGGAAATCTATTGGAGGCAGAAGCAGTCAAGGGTAGCCTAGGGTTAGGGTTAGGCTTAGGGTTAGGCTTAGGGTACGGCTTAGGGTACGGGTTTGGGGAGGGGTTCGGGTACGGTGTAGGGTATGGGTTAGGGGTAGGTTTAGGGTTAGTGTTAGGGTTAGGGCTCGGTTTAGGGTACGGGTTAGGATTAGGGTACGTGTTAGGGTTAGGGTAGGGGTTAGGGTTAGGGTACGTGTTAGGGTTAGGGTAGTTATTAAACCTATCCCACTCTCTAGATACCCCTTAGCACGTAAAGGAATATTATTTGTGGGTCCAGCCATGGAGAAGAGTTTAGACACTAGGATAAAATAAGGAACACATACATTATAAAGAAATCACATTAGGATTCTCTTTTTAAGCTGTTCCTTAAAACACTAGTGCTTAGGAAATCTATTGGAGGCAGAAGCAGTCAAGGGTAGCCTAGGGTTAGGGTTAGGCTTAGGGTTAGGGTTAGGGTACGGCTTGGGGTAGGGGTTCGGGTTAGGGTTAGGGTTAGTGTTAGGGTTAGGGCTCGGTTTAGGGTACGGGTTAGGATTAGGGTATGTGTTAGGGTTAGGGTAGGGGTTCGGGTTAGGGTACGCGTTAGGGTTAGGGTAGTTATTAAACCTATCCCACTCTGTAGATACCCCTTAGCACGTAAAGGAATATTATTTGGGGGTCCAGCCATGGAGAAGAGTTTAGACACTAGGATAAGATAAGGAACACACCCATTATAAAGAAATCACATTAGGATTCTCTTTTTAAGCTGTTCCTTAAAACACTAGTGCTTAGGAAATCTATTGGAGGCAGAAGCAGTCAAGGGTAGCCTAGGGTTAGGGTTAGGCTTAGGGTTAGGGTTAGGGTACGGCTTAGGGTACGGGTTCGTGTAGGGGTTCGGGTACGGCATAGGGTATGGGTTAGGGTTAGGGTTAGGGTTTGAGTTAGGGTTAGGGCTCGGTTTAGGGTACGGGTTAGGATTAGGGTACGTTTTAGGGTTAGGGTAGGGGTTAGGGTTAGGGTACGCGTTAGGGTTAGGGTAGTTATTAAACCTATCCCACTCTCTAGATACCCCTTAGCACGTAAAGGAATATTATTTGGGGGTCCAGCCATGGAGAAGAGTTTAGACACTAGGATAAGATAAGGAACACACCCATTATAAAGAAATCACATTAGGATTCTCTTTTTAAGCTGTTCCTTCAAACACTAGTGCTTAGGAAATCTATTGGAGGCACAAGCAGTCAAGGGTACCCTAGGGTTAGGGTTAGGCTTAGGGTTAGGCTTAGGGTACGGCTTAGGGTACGGGTTCGGGGAGGGGTTCGGGTATGGCGTAGGGTATGGGTTAGGGTTAGGGTTGGGGTTTGAGTTACGGTTAGGGCTCGGTTTAGGGTACGGGTTAGGATTAGGGTACGTTTTAGGGTTAGGGTAGGGGTTAGGGTTAGGGTACGCGTTAGGCTTAGGGTAGTTATTAAACCTATCCCACTCTCTAGATACCCCTTAGCACGTAAAGGAATATTATTTGGGGGTCCAGCCATGGAGAAGAGTTTAGACACTAGGATAAGATAAGGAACACACCCATTATAAAGAAATCACATTAGGATTCTCTTTTTAAGCTGTTCCTTAAAACACTAGTGCTTAGGAAATCTATTGGAGGCAGAAGCAGTCAAGGGTAGCCTAGGGTTAGGGTTAGGCTTAGGGTTAGGCTTAGGGTACGGCTTAGGGTACGGGTTCGGGGAGGGGTTCGGGTACAGCGTAGGGTATGGGTTAGGGTTAGGGTTAGGGTTAGTGTTAGGGTTAGGGCTCGGTTTAGGGTACGGGTTAGGATTAGGGTACGTGTTAGGGTTAGGGTAGGGGTTAGGGTTAGGGTACGCATTAGGGTTAGGGTAGTTAGTAAACCTATCCCACTCTCTAGATACCCCTTAGCACGTAAAGGAATATTATTTGGGGGTCCAGCCATGGAGAAGAGTTTAGACACTAGGATAAGATAAGGAACACACCCATTATAAAGAAATCACATTAGGATTCTCTTTTTAAGCTGTTCCTTCAAACACTAGTGCTTAGGAAATCTATTGGAGGCAGAAGCAGTCAAGGGTAGCCTAGGGTTAGGGTTAGGCTTAGGGTTAGGCTTAGGGTACGGTTTAGGGTACAGGTTCGGGGAGGGGTTCGGGTACGGCGTAGGGTATGGGTTAGGGTTAGGGTTAGGGTTAGTGTTAGGGTTAGGGCTCGGTTTAGGGTACGGGTTAGAATTAGGGTACGTGTTAGGGTTAGGGTAGGGGTTAGGGTTAGGGTACGCATTAGGGTTAGGGTAGTTAGTAAACCTATCCCACTCTCTAGATACCCCTTAGCACGTAAAGGAATATTATTTGGGGGTCCAGCCATGGAGAAGAGTTTAGACACTAGGATAAGATAAGGAACACACCCATTATAAAGAAATCACATTAGGATTCTCTTTTTAAGCTGTTCCTTCAAACACTAGTGCTTAGGAAATCTATTGGAGGCAGAAGCAGTCAAGGGTAGCCGAGGGTTAGGGTTAGGCTTAGGGTTAGGGTTAGGGTACGGCTTAGGGTACGGGTTCGTGTAGGGGTTCAGGTATGGCATAGGGTATGGGTTAGGGTTAGGGTTAGGGTTAGTGTTAGCTTTAGGGCTCGATATAGGGTATGTGTTAGGATTAGGGTACGTGTTAGGATTAGGGTAGGGGTTAGGGTTAGGGTACGCGTTAGGGTTAGGGTAGTTATTAAACCTATCCCACTCTCTAGATACCCCTTAGCACGTAAAGGAATATTATTTGGAGGTCCAGCCATGGAGAAGAGTTTAGACACTAGGATAAGATAAGGAACACACCTATTATAAAGAAATCACATTAGGATTCTCTTTTTAAGCTGTTCCTTCAAACACTAGTGCTTAGGAAATCTATTGGAGGCAGAAGCAGTCAAGGGTAGCCTAAGGTTAGGGTTAGGCTTAGGGTTAGGGTTAGGGTACGGCGTAGGGTACGGGTTCGGGGAAGGGTTCGGGTACGGCGTAGGGTATGGGTTAGGGTTAGGGTTAGTGTTAGGGTTAGGGCTCGTTTTAGGGTACGGGTTAGGATTAGGGTACGTGTTAGGGTTAGGGTAGGGGTTAGGGTTCGGGTACGCGTTAGGGTTAGGGTAGTTATTAAACCTATCCCACTCTCTAGATACCTCTTAGCACGTAAAGGAATATTATTTGGGGGTCCAGCCATGGAGAAGAGTTTAGACACTAGGATAAGATAAGGAACACACCCATTATAAAGAACTCACATTAGGATTCTCTTTTTAAGCCGTTCGTTAAAACATTAGTGCTTAGAAAATCTATTGGAGGTAGAAGCAGTCAAGGGTAGCGTAGGGTTAGGGTTAGGCTTAGGGTTAGGCTTAGGGTACGGCTTAGGGTACGGGTTCGGGTAGGGGTTCGGGTACGGCGTAGGGTATGGGTTAGGGTTAGGGTTAGGGTTAGTGTTAGGGTTAGGGCTCGGTTTAGGGTACGGGTTAGGATTAGGGTACGTGTTAGGTTTAGGGTAGGTGTTAGGGTTAGGGTACGCGTTAGGGTTAGGGTAGTTATTAAACCTATCCCACTCTCTAGATACCCCTTAGCACGTAAAGGAATATTATTTGGGGGTCCAGCCATGGAGAAGAGTTTAGACACTAGGATAAGATAAGGAACACACCCATTATAAAGAAATCACATTAGGATTCTCTTTTTAAGCTGTTCCTTCAAACACTAGTGCTTAGGAAATCTATTGGAGGCAGAAGCAGTCAAGGGTAGCCTAGGGTTAGGGTTAGGCTTAGGGTTAGGCTTAGGGTACGGCTTAGGGTACGGGTTCGGGGAGGGGTTCGGGTACGGTGTAGGGTATGGGTTAGGGGTAGGTTTAGGGTTAGTGTTAGGGTTAGGGCTCGGTTTAGGGTACGGGTTAGGATTAGGGTACGTGTTAGGGTTAGGGTAGGGTGTAGGGTTAGGGTACGTGTTAGGGTTAGGGTAGTTATTAAACCTATCCACTCTCTAGATACCCCTTAGCACGTAAAGGAAATATTATTTGCGGGTCCAGCCATGGAGAAGAGTTTAGACACTAGGATAAAATAAGGAACACATACATTATAAAGAAATCACATTAGGATTCTCTTTTTAAGCTGTTCCTTAAAACACTAGTGCTTAGGAAATCTATTGGAGGCAGAAGCAGTCAAGGGTAGCCTAGGGTTAGGGTTAGGCTTAGGGTTAGGGTTAGGGTACGGCTTGGGGTAGGGGTTCGGGGAGGGGTTCGGGTACGGCGTAGGTTATGGGTTAGGGTTAGGGTTAGTGTTAGGGTTAGGGCTCGGTTTAGGGTACGGGTTAGGATTAGGGTACGTGTTAGGTTTAGGGTA